>NW_026020448.1:981454-1067070 GCF_900185275.1 Solanum verrucosum
TAAAATCCATAAATAATCGATGGAAATCAAAGATATAAGTTGGAAATAACTTACCCAATGAATTCCTTGCGAAAACCCACTTGAAATCACCTATTTTCGAGCTCTCAAAGTCTAAAAATGGAGAAATGGGTATTTTTCAAGTTGGGGGAAAATGGCTACTATTTTTTGACTTAAAAAGGACTGCTATTGCAGCTGAAACACAACAATAACACCAAAGTTTAAGTCCCCGTTGGACCCTCGGGATTCGTTCGAATCTCGTGCACACAAACTAAATATGTACCCCACTAAATTCGACGTTCCGACTCAATGGAACGTCGGAATTTGAATTCGAGGACTCCTTGACCCGAAATTCAATAAGATGCCAAGAAACTAGTTTAACGCCAAAAAAATTCGAAACTCAAACGGAGCGTCTAAAAATTCAACCAAGACTCATTCTAGACTTAGAATCGCCTCCCGAAACCAACGGTACTCTCGGAATTTCAATCTGAGCCTCGAACCTCATATGTTGACCAAAGTCAACTCTTTATCAAAATTTCACAACTTTAGCAACTTAGGACCTCAATTCTTCGTTTCAACTCCAAATTCGACTCCGTAACTTCACACAGACCCGTTTCGACATTCTAGAACTGTCGAAATCGATTGGAAATCCGATCCGAGTCCCGAAAACTCCAAATGACTCAAAAAGCACTTTTTAACCAACTTTAACTCATAAAAACTCAACTTCTCAAAAACTCAACTTTTTACCAACTTTTCCTCAAACCAACTTTACAACCACAAAACATGGGACTCGGGGCAACTACCGAAAGGGCAAAATAGTCATTTCCACGAAAAATTACAAAAATGACCTTTCGGGTCATTGCAACAAACTAGAAAACATCTGATAATAATTCTAGTATATAATAACTAATATAAACTTATTCTATCAACGCTATGATATTCAGGAATTAATAGGTTTAGCTATGCATAATCATGAATATATGTACCTGTGTAATATCTGCAATATATTGATCCATAGCTTAGCTTGAAATTTAGATTTTTATTGAGAGAATATTTTGTGTACAAGGGGATTTGCTTTCCGTCGAGAAAGTCTTGCTTTATGTTGCCTTCTGGCTCTACTATATATACAACTATAAGTAACTCTACTATTGTTACTTTACATAAACTATAGTTACTTTACATTTCTAATAATATACACGTTACTTATTACTTTACATAAAGCCTTCCACTAACTTTACCTTTTTAATAGGACAAATAAATTTTCTTTTGCTACTTTTTATCTTGTTTCTTTATCTTGTTGGTCTTCTTTATTCTAGATTGACAGCTTAAATTACATTATCTTCGCCATAACATTTTGAGCATTGATGGTCTGGATATTTGTGTCCAATAGTTCTGCAATAATTTGCCATAATCTCTGGTGAAATAAAACTTCGTCGTATAGCTCTTGTATTTGGTTGTTGTTCAGGTTTTTAGTAGACTTAATATTCACTGACGTATTTCTTCCATATCTGCTTCTCTGGTTTCTCTAGAGTTTGAATATATCATGGTTTGTTCTAATGGCGTAATAACTCCATACTAAATTTCCACTTAAATAATTAGTTGATAATTCATTTAATATTGTGGCTATCCCAATAACTCTTTTTTCTTGCATAGAATCCTGGTATCTCTATCTTTTGTATTTCCTCTTGCTTCTCTATTTTTTCTAATATTATCATCTCTCTTTGTCAATCCAATTTTTATCACTTATATAATAGGTTTGAATTTCGTCATATAATATCTCAGCTGGTGCTGAATAAAATTTTATATAAAATAGTGTTCCTTTAGTGATCCTTTTATAATGCATAAATGCTTTGTGTAGCTCTGGGATTGTTGATATCTCGTCTCCTATTACGGTATATACGGTACTTAGTAATCCATAGTGATAGCAGTTCCTACTAGATTAGTGCTGGTTCCTGGTTGTGCAATCAATTGTTATATCCTTGTAGGGTTTGGGTAATATAGTCCTCATTAGGGTTTTTTGCATTTTTGGATCTGGGATTTATGTTTAAGAAATTTTGTATTTTGTGAATATTTTCTATATAGGCTCTGGTTGTATGATTATATGTCTTTTTGTTTTGTCCTAGACTCTCCTTATATGTATTAAGCTGAGGTGCTAGGAATAATGGTTCTTTTTGAGTTTTTGGTATAAATGATTTTTCAAATATTTTGTTAATGTTTGTATTGACATATCTAGTTTTGTTTTCTCTTTTGTTGCAGAGGTGCATCCTGTAGCTGCATGTAACAAATTATTAGTTTGGGTTTTTTGGTGTTTCCCATTGTCACCTTCTAGCTCTGGAATTTTCAAGTCTTCCGATTGACTTAGCACTGTATATTTACTGTCATGCTGCTGACTTTTCATTTGTTGTAGCTCTTTATCCAGGCTATCTACTTTTGTACAAAGCAATGTCATAGTATTGAGTATCTTTTTTTTATTTTTTTTTATTTTTTATTTTTTATTTTTTATTTTAAAGGTAAAGGTACTAGGTTTCCAGATCTGCCGTCTAGCTGCCGTCTTTTTTGAATATTGCCACCAGTTATGGCCGAGCCGGCCACTGGTCAGCCACCTCCTGTGACTGATCAGAATAATTTTGCTGATTTCCCACCACTTATGCACCCATCTTTGCCTACTCGCGCTGCTCCTGAGGTTGTGAAACCCTTATATGGCCAAAGCACCTACTGATGCAGCATCATCTACAAATCGTTATGCCAATATTGTTAAGCTAATAATATAATATTACCTTCTACAACGTCAATAGAGCCTATTCCCATTAAGAAGATCTATTATAATAATGGAATTCCCAGAGTTACATGGACGGAAGAGGAAGTAGATCGAATGAACACAATTGAAAATTTACAATATGCTGTGATTGGTAAATTTTCATATGGGTGGCCTGATTTGGAGGAACTCAGGGTTCAAATACCTAAACAATGCAACGTGAAGGGAGATTGTAAAAATTGGGTTACTGAGAAATAGACATATATTAATGAGGTTTACTCGACAAGATGATTTTATTAATATCATGTCAAAATCCAGCTATTATATCCTTTCTAAGGATGGCTATTCGTATTTAATGAGGACGTTGATTTATGATGATAAGTTCAATGTAGATGAGGAGACTACGCAGGCAATGGCATGGATATCTTTTCCGGATTTGAAGCCAACCTTTTTCGTTAAAGAATCCATATTTTCATTAGCATATGCAATTGGAAAACCTCTACAATTAGATTCTGCTACCATCAACAAAACAAGACCTAGTTGTGCCAGGGTCAAAGTGCAAGTAGACTTATTAGGTGATTTACCTAAATTTGTTGAGCTAGAGGTTGTCAATGCGGTTACCACAACATCTAGGATTGAGAAAGTGAAGGTTCAATATGACATGTTGCCTAAGTATTGTAAAGAATGCAAGCTACAAGGACATGCGGAACAGGAGTGTCGAATTTTGCATCCAGAATTGAGGAGATATGAGGATGAAAAAGGGAAGGAAATAGAAGAACATGGTAACAAGGAAAATACAGAGCAACCAGTGATTAGAGTTGGTAGGCAATTTAAAAGATGGCATCCTACTGATAAAAGATTTCCTAGGAATAAAGGTAATGAGGGAGGGGACGCAAACAAAGTCACAGGAGGGGAGGAAGGAGTTAACACTGCGAATACTTTTGATGTGTTAGCAAATCACAACACAGACGAAGTTCAGCAACAACGCAATATCGGATGCACAAATGACATAAATCAGACAAAGGAGTTAAGTAATCTAAATGCAGAAGTAGAGGTGATAAATACAAAGAAGATTCATGGAAAGAAAATGGAAATTAAACAGAGGGAAACAAAGCAGCAAATGTCCACTCAGGAGGGTATTGGTGAGTCATTCGCAACACATATTAGCAAGGACAAAGGTGCAACACTACATAGTAAGGACAAAAGAGCAGCAGATGAGAGGCATCAAAGTAAAATAGCATGCAAAGAACAAGAAGATAAAATTCTCACTACTGCTAATAATTCAACAGATAGTCAGAATTATGTAAGTGAAAGTGAGACAAATATGGAGGAAGAAACTACAGATGGACAAAAGAGGCATATCACCACTGATGAAATGAGTCATACTGAGAAAAACATTGAAGGGAGTAATAATGAGAAACAATTACAGATATGTATTGTTCAGACTGGGCAAACAGATCTCATACACTTGAAGGATATGGCACATGTTATAGATCAAAAACCACTACAAGTGGTCACAGCAGCAGAAGGTAGATTCCCACCTGACTTTATACAAGAGCAAGTGTGGGAAATTGAGAGGGATACTGGGCAGGAAAATATGGTGGTGGGAGTGGTTGGTGCAGATCAGAAATCACATCCAATGAACAGGTTGCATGCAATTGTGTCACACCAAGGACATAATAAGGTTCCTACAGATTCAAAACAAATCTTAGCTTTTGAAAATAATAAAAAAGGAGATGAATACACAGGAGAAGAAGATAAAGAAGAAAAAGAAGAAGACAACAACAACATCTTCGATAAAGTAATCAAGGAGGCAGGGCTATCTCCTAGAATTTTGCCTAAACCCAAAAAAGGTAAAAATAAGGGAGAAAGCTCAAACAACAGCATTCCAACAAGGATACAGGCCAAAAGAGGGGTGAAAGCAGTATCTCAATGACAGTAAAAGCTCTTTTTTGGAATATTAGATCAGTGAACACACAAAATGCTTTTCATAGAGTGCAAATGTTAAACAGACATCACAAGTTTGATATAATTGCACTTACGGAACCATTTCAGGATGCTAGGCATATTCAAAGATACAAAAGGAGGTTGGGGATGAGCTATGTGAATTATAATAATAATGGCCAGATTTGGGTTTTTGTCAAAGAACACATACAGGTGGGAATTATTTCTGACACTGAGCAGCAACTCTCCTTACAACTTACTTTAGAGGATGGAAATCAAGTGATCACAACAGTGGTATATGCTAAATGTAATGCTAATGAAAGATTAAGACTTTGGGATGAGATTTATTCCCTTAGTTACAATTTTTCATTACCTTGGATTGTGGGTGGAGACTTCAATGTAATTATGGGGGTAGAGGAGAAGATTGGAGGTTTACCTGTGTATCCTGAGGAATATGAAGACTTTGCCTTTTGTATTAATTCTTGTGATCTGTCTGATGTTAAGTTTTCTGGGAGTCCTTTTACTTGGTGGAATGGCAGAGTAAATGGTGATTGTATTTTCAAAAGGCTGGATAGGGTGGTGGTGAACCAAAAGTTTTCTGATTTATATGGTGACACCAATCTGCAGCATCTAGCCAGAACAGGGTCTGACCATGCTCCTTTGTTATTATCTTGTGGGAATAGCAATCAGAAAATTGTTAAACCCTTCAAGTTCCTGAAGTTCTGGACAGAAAGTGAAGACTTTAAAGATGTGGTACTACAAAATTGGGTTTCTGATGATGTGGATGATATATTTATACAACTCAAGCTGAAGCAGAAAAGTACTAAGTTGGCATTGTCAAAGTGGAGCAAGGAGAAGTTTGGAGACATTTTCAATCAATTGGCTATAAGAGAGGAAATTGTGAAGATTAAAGAAAAGTTTTTTGAAGAATGTCCATCTGCAGAGAATAGAGTTGTATTACAACAAGCTCAAGCTGAGTTAAAGCTCTATATTCATTATGAAGAAGAGTATTGGAGGCAGAAATCTGGAATGCAATGGTTTGATAAAGGAGATAAAAATACCAAATTTTTTCATGGTCTGGTAAAAGGAAGAAGGAAAAGAATGAATATTAACAGAATTATGAAAGCAGATGGTTCCTGGGCTATGGGTGATAAAAAAGTTGTAGAAGAAGCTGTGTGCTTTTTTAAAGATCAGTTCACTGGGGGAGCTACTAATTCTGAATTGTCCTTGCTACAGTATATACATCCTCAAGTAGAACAAGATGAAAATGATAGGCTGAATGCAATACCACAGGATGAGGAAATCAAAAATGTAGTATTTGAGCTTAATGCTGAGAGTGCTTGTGGACCAGATGGATTTACAGGTCACTTTTACCAAACTTGTTGGGATATTGTGGGTTCAGATATTGTGAAAGTGGTTCAGGCTTTCTTTCTGGGTTACTCACTTCCTAAGTCTATTACACATACAAATTTGGTCCTATTACCTAAAAAAGATGTTATTCAATCTTTTTCAGATTTTAGGCCTATTAGTTTGAGTAATTTTCTTAATAAAATCATTTCTAGACTTATACATGATAGGTTAGAAGGGATATTACCAAAACTGATATCTCCTAATCAATCAGGATTTGTGAAAGGGAGAAATATCACTGAAAATGTGTTATTGGCACAAGAAGTAATTTCAGAGATCAGAAAAAGAGGGAAGCCTGCTAATGTGGTCATCAAGTTAGACATGGCTAAAGCTTATGATAGGGTTGATTGGAGGTTTCTGATTAGTGTATTGGAGAAAATGGGCTTTGATAACAGGATGTTAGATATGATTTGGAGGCTGGTAGCCAATAATTGGTACTCTGTACTTATTAATGGGCAAGCTCATGGCTTCTTTCACTCCACGAGAGGGGTAAAGCAAGGGGATCCTTTATCTCCTGCTCTTTTTATATTATCAGCAGAAGTATTAACTAAGGCTCTTAATCAACTGTATTACAACTATGAGTTTAAGAGATTTGGTTTACCAAAATGGAGTGATCAACTAAATCATCTTGCTTATGCAGATGATACTATCATATTCACATCTGCTGATAAAAAATCTCTACAATTAATCATGGACACTCTACAGCTATATGAAGCTCAATCAGGCCAACTTATTAATAAAGGCAAGAGTTTATTTTACATGTTCAACAAGACTGCACAGGCTATAGTTCAGGAAGTGGAGGATACTACTGGATTTATGAGGGGAAGTTTTCCATTGACTTATCTTGGCTGTCCAATTGGACATGCTAAGAAGAAGAAGGTCCATTACTCAGAACTAATCAAGAAGATTCAATGCAAATTGCAGGTATGGAAGGGAAGGCTGCTGTCGTTTGGAGGAAAAGCAGTGTTGATTAATCATGTATTGCAAAGTATTCCTATATGCTTGCTATCTGTTGTTTGTCCACCAAAATGTGTTATACATGATATACATAGGATTTTTGCTAAATTCCTATGGAATTCTAAGGAAGAGGGAAGGGCTAAACACTGGATTGCTTGGAATGACATATGTTTACCAAAGGAAGAAGGGGGGCTTGGTTTTAGATCCCTATTTGATGTTTCAAAAGCACTCTTTGCTAAATTATGGTGGAAGTTTAGAACAACTAACACAATGTGGTCTAACTTTATGTGGAACAAGTACTGTAAAAGACATAGGCCACAAGTGGTAGAATGGAGAGGGGGCTCTCAGGTATGGAAACTTATGCTACAGGCAAGAGATTTCATGGACCAGGAGATTTGGTGGGAACCCAGAAATGGTCAGTGTAGTGTTTGGTTTGATAATTGGACACAGTTGGGGGCACTACACTACTACTTGCCTCTTAACCATGATCATGGTCAATTAGAGGAGGTGCAACAACTAATGCTTGTGGAGGGATGGAATAACAATTTGCTACATGAGAACTTATCAGAACAAGTGAGTAATCACATTACTTCAAATCTGGGCAGAATACAGAGATCTGACGAGAGTGACAAGCCATGGTGGATGCCTACTAGCACAGGTAAATTCTCTGTTGGTAGTGCTTGGGAGTTAATGAGAAGGAAAAATGATAGGGTTGATAAGATCATGTATATATGGGAGAAAGGTTTGCCTTTTAAAATTTCCTTTTTGTTATGGAGACTGTGGCATATGAGGATTCCAATAGGAGAGGTGCTGGTGAGAATGAGAATTGTCAACTCTGTAAAGTGTTGTAGCTGCAACAACAATGCAGAGGAGACATGTGATCATCTTTTTATTCAATGCCCCACAGCATACTGTTTATGGAGACACTTTGCAGAGGCTGCAGGTATTCAAGGCCCAATGGTTCAACTAAGACAGGTGATAAGATTATGGTGGGAAGCTGAGTGTGGAAGCAAGTTGAAACCAATGTTACATGTGGTTCCCATTTTCATTATTTGGCAATTATGGAAGAGAAGGAATATTGTTAAACATGGAGGATGTATGTCTACTCATAACATGATTATGGAGATTAACAATAATTTGTATCTATTTGCCAAAAATAGATATCCTTGGCTGCAAAACCTCCCAAATACATGGCCTATGATAGTTAAATTATTGGAGGAATACTCACCACTAGTATGTTGTAGAGTAGTGTATTGGGTGCATCCTCCATTAGGAAGATATAAATGCAACACTGATGGCACTAGTAAAGGTAACACTGGGCCTAGTTCTACAGCTTTTTGTATTCGAAATGGAGATGGCAATTTTATCTTTGCAGAAGCTAGTATTATCGAAGCATGTTATGCTATAGTTGCAGAAGTGAAGGCATTCAAGGCAGGATTGAAGTATTGTATAGAGAATGATTTGCTACCTATAATCATGGAAACTGACTCATTGATTATTAAAAAAGTACTGGACGGAATATGGGACGTTCCATGGGCAATCTCAGTTGACATACAATGCATAAAATTATGGATGGAGCAAGCAGAGGTGGAGGTGGTTCACACATTTAGGGAAGGAAACCAATTGGCCGATTATTTAGCTAACCACATTGTTCATTTTGCAGGTACCAATGTCAATCAATTCAATAACATACAAGATCTACCACAACTAGCAAGGAAAATCTTTATAACGGAACAAAGAGAAATCCCAAATATACGAATTAAGAAGATGCAAAACAAGGGGTTCAATACACAAATAAGGAATTAAGAATTAGAGTGACCAATTTGCAGAAATCAAAAGCATAAGCAATTATATGAGTTACAGTAACAACGGAATAAGATTCACACATCTATTGCTCATAACAGATAAGGGAAAGTGGAGTCGAAAATACCTCTTGGAAATGGATCTCTTCGCAGTGGTATCAGTTCTTCGGAGCTCATTCTGCGTAGAGGGAAAGATACAAGAGTATATATCGCCTTGGCTGATTCTAAGATGAAGATTGCTGGGTCATGGTTACCAAGCTCCTAGATTTGCTGTTTGAACCCATTTTGAGCTGAAGAAGTCTTCAAGGAGGTCGATTCCATGGCACTTGTGAGAGGTTAAGTGTAGATGTGGAATTCACTCAAGCTCAACAATACTGGTTCAACAACAAGATGATGAATTTGGGGCCAGTTCGGAGGAACATTGATGACAAATCTGGAAGGAGAAGTGTTCTTGGGACTTTGTTTTAGTTTTAGATTACTTTCCATTTTTTTAGACTTTTTGGTTGTTGTTTATGGATCCAGGTCACTCTTGGGCCTGGGTCAGATTCGTTTTCAGTAATAAATGGGTTATGCCCAAGTTTGAATTAAAAAAAAAAAAAAAAAAAAGTATCTTTTTAATATTATTTTCTTTGTCTAGATACGTCTGTGTAGCTTTGTCTTGAAATGTAATCTGCAATGACATTTTTGTTAGTACCTATCACTTCTATTGTAAATGTAAAATTCTGTATATTTAATACTAGTCTTCGTATTTCTTTGGTTGTGACCGAATCTTGTATCTTCCTTGTGATCCACCATTTTACCTGTGTATTATCTGGTCTTACAATAAACTTATTATATACGATATATGGTTCAAAAGCTAATAAACATTTATATAGTGCATATAATTCTTTTTTCTATTTATTTTCCATTTTATTTCAGGATTTGTAAATGTCCCTGAGTAATATCTACAATGATGTTCTAATATTTCTTTATCATATCTGTATTTCAGTACTCCTCCATAACTTATTTCACTTGCGTCTGATTCTATTATGTATATAAATTTTTTATTTTCGTCTGGAAAATATAATTTAGGTAGTTTCTTACATAGTAGTTTTATTTTTTGTATTTGTTCTTGGTCTTTTTTGTCAAAATAATATTCTACATCTTTCTTTAGTTTTTTATGCAAAGGTTTAAGATTTTCTGCTAAATTAGGTATATATTATCTTACGTGGTTTACTAATCCCAAGAATGATTGTAACTTCTTTTTCGTATTTATATTTTCTTCAGAATTTATTACTTTTTGTAGTATGTGATTTTGCATTTTATACCATTCTTATCTATTTGTATTCCTAAAAATTCTTTTTGGGTTTTCATTATTTCTGCCTTTTTCTTACTCAAACTTATTCCTGAGTGTGTTATAATATGTATAAATTTTTCTAGTAATCTAATATGATCTGCTTCTGTTTGTGAATACAATAATATGTCATCTATGTATACTATACAATTTTCTAATAGATTAAAGTAACTATCTATAAAATGTTGGTATCTTCCTGGTGCATTTTTTGTATCCAAAAAGTAGTACGTTACATTCATAGAATCCTTGTGGTACTGTAAAAGCTGTTAATTTTTTAGATTCTTCTTCTAGCTTTAGATGATAAAATCCTGATTTACAATCAAATTTGCTAAAATAATTGTATCCTTGTAATTGTCTTACTTTTAATACTTTGTTTGGTATGGGGTAATTATATGTTTTTGTTTTTGTATTTAGATTTCTGTAGTAAATAACCATACGGTTTTTACCTCTTTTCTGTTCACTGTGTTTATTTTTTGCTGTTATCTTATGTTTTGTTGTTAATACATATAAATTTTTACAGCGAGCTGTAAATATTTTACTTCCTGGGGCTAACTCTATTCCTGACATTTTCCAATATAGTACTAATGATTTCTCTATATTTCGATCATTTATTGCTACTGAATAATTAGCACTTA
Source organism: Solanum verrucosum (assembly GCF_900185275.1). Taxonomy (NCBI): domain Eukaryota; kingdom Viridiplantae; phylum Streptophyta; class Magnoliopsida; order Solanales; family Solanaceae; genus Solanum; species Solanum verrucosum. The sequence continues at coordinate 992,285 of NW_026020448.1, forward strand.
TTATAAATTTGAATTATTGGTATATTAAATTTTCTTTTACTGCACTTATTATTCTTCTTTCTATTGGTTCTATTATTCTATCATCTGCCAAATATATTTCTATTGGTGTATCTATTCCTTCTCTAAAACAAGCTTTTATTAATATCTTTGTTCCGCCTAAGTGTACGTATTTTATGGGGTCTTTAGCTTTTATTTCTTGTATTTCTTTATTTATTATAGGTATTCTTGTTTTTCCTTTTGTGTATTTACAATCTATTATATGTTCTTTTTGACTTACTACATAATATTCCTCTTTTTGCCTTTTAAATATATTTCTTAGTACTGGTATTTTGAATATTTTTTCTACACTAAGATCTAATTCTTTTCCTTTTATTTGTTCAAATGTATTGATATCAAATATTACTTTTTGTTCTGTAGTCTCTTCATTTGCATATTCTTCTTTATTTATTATTTGTACGTCTTTTTCAGTCGTCATTATTGTCTTCTTCTATTTCATTTTCAGATAGTTCGTTCTCGAATTCATATATGCTATCATCGCTTTCTGGTTCATAATCTATATAGTTTATTTGTGTATATGTTTCATCATTAATTATTATTTCAGATATTTGTTTTTTCTTTGGATTCTTAGGTACTTTACAATCTTTAGCTAGATGTCCTAGTTTTCGCAATTATAACATGTACATTCTGTTATTTTCTTCTTTGGTCTAAAAGGTCTTTTTGCTTTAGTATTTTTTATATAATATCTTCTTCTTGGTCTTTTATACTTATATTGAGATTTATATTTTTTATATTTCCCTGGTTTCTATATTTCTTTTTATAATAACTATCATTACATCCGAATTGAGGTGCTATCTTATCTGTACAAAATGCTAGGTTTTTAATTATTGTTTTTTCCATTTTTATCTCTTCTCTATATTTTTCACATATTTCTGAATACCATTTTTTAAAATATCTTATTCTTGCTCCAAGTGTATCTTGTAATCCTGCTTCATTCCAGTCTTTTATTATTTTAGAACTAAATGGTTCTGGTAATTTTGTAAAATATAATTTTATTATTTCTTTTGTTTCTTCTGTATACATGTGTATTCTTCTATATAACACATATTACATAAAGCTAATTTTAACATTAAATTCCTATTTAATTGTTTCTCTTTATTTTGTTCTTCTACTTCCGTAGTTGTGCTACTGAATTCATTTCTTATAGCTATTTCATATTTATCTAATATGTCAATTGGTGTAGTCGCAATTTCTCCATCTATTTTCTTATTATTTCTTAATGTTTTTATACTTTCTTCTGCTAAATTTTGTAACCATAATTTTACTATTCCTATAAGTGTCCTTTCTATATATCTTGGTACTTCTGTCATTCCAATTTTGTTATCTATTAGTTGTTTTGATATCTATCCTACCCATAGTTGTATTGTTTTGTTTATATCCGTTACACAATCTAAATCTAAAAAACCATTATTTCGGGATGTTGTAGATGGTGTCCATTTTTTGTTCAATCTTTTATTCCATAAACTATCATATCTGTCAGATTCTTCATAACTAACTGTGTAATAATTAGGACTTAGTGTTTTCGGGTTTTTTACTTCAGGTGTGCTTGTACTTGCTTTATTTTTTATTTCTTCCGTATTTATTTCTATTGTATTATTGATTGTTTCGGTTTCTCCTATTTTTTCTAATAATTCTGTATATGTTTCACTTATATCTGAACCTTGTTCTGAGCAGTTTTCTATATCAATATTATCAATTCTTATATCTGGGTTTTCTTCTTCTTTAGTTAATTTTTCTTTAAATTTTTCTATCTCTATTTTTAATTCTGTTTCTATTTCTTTTTCTTTTTCTTTTTCTTTGGCGACATATAATTCTTTAAGCATAGTTAATTCTTTTTCTAAGGCTATTATTTTATCATTTTTTACTTCTTCGATCTGCTGTATTTCTAATTTTGCTTGTTGTTTTATCGTATCTATTTTTTCATTTTCTCTAGTTATTCGTACCATTGCAGTTAGACTATCTTCTAATCTTACTGTTTCTTTTTCTATCATTAGATATAGATTTTCACCTATTTTTTTATACCTTCTTCCTAAGTTTGAAAATATTATCTTTATTTTTAATCATTTTGGATTTTCGTAGGTTTTTTCTTCTATAGCTGAAATGACCCTAAATGTCATTTTTGGAAATTTTCATAAAATGACCATTTTACCCCTCCCGATAATTGCCCCGAGTCCTAATTGTCGTATTTTCGAAGTTGGTTTGAAGGAAAATTGATGAAAAGTTGAGTTTTTAAGAGTTAAAATTTGGTTAAAAGTGCTACTTCGAGTCATGTGGAGTTTCGAGACTCGAATCAGATTTTTGTCAATTCCAGCAGTTTTAGAATGTCGAAATGGGTCTATGAAAATTTACGGAGTTGAATTGGGAGTTAAAACGAAGATTTGAGGTCCTAAGTTGCTAAAATTGTGAAATTTTGATCAAGAGTTGACTTTGGTCAACAAACGAGGTTCCGGTGCTCGAAATGGAATTCCGAGGGCACCGTTGGATTCAGGGGGTGATTCTAAGTCTAGAATGAGTCTTGGTTGAATTTTTAGAGTCCCCGAGTGCGTTTCGAGTTTTTGAGCCTAAAGTTAGTTTCTTGACGCCTTATCGGATACAGGGTTAAGGAGACCTCGAATTCAAATTCCGACGATTTCATTGAGTCCGAAATGTCATTTTCAAGCTAGTAGCATATTTGGTTTGTGTTCGGGAAGTTGCAAATGAGTTTTGGGTGAGCTTTTAAGCTTCTTGGATGCTTTGACATTATTTCAGCAAATTGTGGGAACTAAATGGTTCATTATTAGTTTTAAAGGTCGAAAAATTATTCCGAAGGTTCTGAAATTTTGAGCATGAATTATAGGACTTATCTGCAAATTTTGGTGCATTTTCGCTAACCCGAGATTGGACTTTTATCGCAAATAAAAAATAATTGTTTACCGAGTAGAAATGATATTTGACTGGGCAAACGAGCATGAAATTGAGCTCCGATTGAACGAGCAGGTCCGTATCATTATTTAAGACATTTACAAAAAGAATCGGGTCATTTCACTATCGTATGAGGAAATTACGGCCTTTTTAGTGAAAGATTAATTGCTGTTTTTCTGGTGCATAACAGCCATGTACTGTTATAAAAATCTTAGACTGTGTTCATTTGGTATTTTGAGCATATCGGGAGTTCTAGAGATCGGAATGGAGTGATTCTTACGGGTTTCTTCTTGAATTAATATGAGGGTTAGTATTAAATCTTCAATTCGACATTTTTCTGATAATTTCTTTATCTGGTTTTTTTTCCCTATCCGTAAATCTCTTGGGAAAAATTGGAGTTTTATCGATTTGGACTCCCTTTTTGATGAAAAAGGTATATTTATGATCCTTATGTTATGGGTAAACTGATTTTAACATAAAATTATTGATTCATCAATTATTTTCATCATATTAGCCGCGTACAATTTGGACTTTCCCGATAAAGTTAAAGTTTGATAAATCGAGAAATTCAAGGTCGATCTTAACTCCGTTTTTGATGAAATTTTATATTTGAACTTATCTAAGCATGGGTAAGATGTGTTTTCAAGAGATATTTCATTTTCGAGTCGGGGTTTCGGATTCGAATATTTTAGGCTTCTTCAAGAACGTGGATTTTCCTTAAATTGAGTTAGTGAATTGATTTCAACTCTGTTTTCAAATTGGTTTTCACCATTAGCTTCCAAATACTTTAAGGATCATTTTACATAAAAAAATTCCAGATTTGGGTATCGTTTTCCGGTATGAGACTTTTGGACCGTTTTGCCCTTTTTCCCTAAATTTCTTGATTTTGGTGTCATTGGACTCGAATTGTCATTGTGATTAATTGTTTGAGTAGATTATCGTGATCCAAATTATACTCAGAAAGGAAAGACTCAAGTCAAGTAACTTTTGGAGTTCGTATTAAGGCAAGTGGCTTCCAAACTTTGTAAAACTCTTAAACTACGCATGACTACTTTCCTAATTGTGTTGGGGAGTAATGGGGATTGAGGATGAGTTTTATTTGTTGATTGAAATTATTGTAAATGAAAGATGGGGAATGAAACGAGCTAAATGTGTTATATGAAACTTGAATTTGTTGAATAAGTCATGTGATAACTGATATTGAGGGGATAGAAGAGCATGAGTAGGCTATGATTGATACAGACATTGTGATTGAGACAGGTGATGTGTAATGCTATGATGTGGTCGTGATATGGTTGTGATTGAGACAAGTGATGTGTAATACTATGATGTGGTCGTGATATGGTTGTGATTGAGACAGGTGATGTGTAATACTATGATGTGGTCGTGATATGGTTGTGATTGAGACAGATGATGTGTAATACTATGATGTGATCGTGATATGATTGTGATTGATGACACATGCATATTCATTATTCATCCCATGTGTAAACTATCTGTTGCATGAGTTCTGAGACATTGATATAATGATGGATGGATATGAGACACAGTTGAGACTAGCTCCGGCTAGAGATATATGAGATGGACTAGCTCCGGCTAGCGATTTGGATGCCGATGGGATCCAATTCCGACGGTGATACATGGTCCATGTGTGGCCCCCATGGGTTCTGATTTGGGTATTCAACGCAGACTGATTACGTCAATAGATGTGTATCGTAGGACAGACATGCATCACGATTACATGGCATAATTATTGCATTTTGCATCGCATTTGCCTTATCTTTGTCTGTGATGTGTGGATTGTATCGGTTTACCCTTCTTATGTGGAATTTGATCTACTTGCTCTTATTTGTTGATCTGAGGTTGATGAGATTATACTGTTGGTTCTGGCTGTTGAATATGATCTGTTTAGTATAGGTTGGTTGGTTTGCTGCTAGATTGAAGTTTCGGTGGTTCGATTGGGTTTGAAATGAGTTGTTTGTAGCTGCTAGGTTTGCTTAGTTTAGAGTTACTTTTGAGTACCTGTGGTTTTCGGTACTCATCTTTGCTTCTACACAATTGTGTAGGTTGACAGCTCTCTCAGATTCAGCTTAGTATTTTCTTTAGCAGATTGAGCTTCGGGACATACTCGAGAGGTAGCGGTTCATTCCAGACATGCCCTTGAGTTATCTTTACTTTCAGTTTTGTTCTATTCGAGAACTATACTCTGAGACTTGTATATTTTTATTTGAATTCTGTATTTAGAGGTTTGTACATGTGACAACCAAATTCTGGGTAGTGTTGAGTCTTAATTAAAGTCTTAATTAAAGTCTTCCGCTTATTTATTATCTTTTATTCTCATATTTCTACTTCTCTATCATTGTGGTTGGGTTAGGTTGACGTGTCCGGTGGGAAATAGACACATGCCATCACATCCGGATTTGGGGTGTGACAAAATGGTATCAGAGCCCCAGGTTCATAGGTCTCACGTGTACAAGCCAAGTCTAAGTAGCATCTCGAGGATCGGTACGGAGACGTCTGTACTTTTCTTCGAGAGGCTATGGTGACTTTTAGGAAAAATATTTATTACTTGAATCTCTATCGTGCGTCCTTGGTCCGATCTAATTCTTATCACTTCACTCTGTTCTCTCTCTCATTGTAATGACTCGTGGTTGGTCCTGCGTGGGTGCGAGTTTAGGTGTCATCGCGTGATTTTAGTGTTAGATCTGGTTTTGATGCGGAGGTGATAGGCTTGTGGAAAGGAAGTGTGATCAGACATGGAATTCTCTTCGAGACGAGTGAGTAAGGTTGTGGCCAAGGGATGTGTTTTGATTTTATAGTATTGGAAGATGAACATTTATTAAGAGACTTCAGGAACGTCTTAGTTCTCCGGTCATTTATTCAACAACAAGAATAGTGCTTGTGTGACTTATACGACGAAAGTGGCTAGACAATGAATAATGGTGTAAGTAAGAGAATGACTATGTTGAGAGTGCTGTGACTTTGGAAACTACAGTTTGTGAAGTTCATCATAAGGGAGTAGATTGCGTAGTATATTATGATGATGAAGTTGCACCAACCAAAATCAGAAGTTTTACGGTGGTTTTATAGTGTGGGTGTATATCATTACAGGGTCATTGTACGGTGACTACGACGGTACCCGTGTTATCTTGGTTAGGGTTATGGGCTATGTTGCTTCTGCCATCGATCGGGCTTACGAAATTGTGCATATCATTTTCGGCCGAAGACTGAAGTGCTTTGGTAATGTTTTGCAACTATTTAATGAGTGTAAATGAACAGGTTGTTTGAGTACGACCTTCTCAATGAATCTGATGTCTTCTAGTGGTGGATTTAGCGATTGTTCATGATGTGGTACTAGTGATATATGGAAGCGGAGAAATCTGAGTTGTCAGCTGTTTCACCTAATCGGGTCGGAAGGTTGATGTTGCATTCTCGATTGAGAAATCAAGTGGTTGTTACTATGAACGCTTGAGTTAAACATTAATTATAAGGAAAGTTATAGTGGTGGATCGAGTGAATCGATCCTGTCTTGTTTCTAGGACAAGGTACGACCCTTGGGTGGTCATGATTATATTGGGAACTAATGACTTCATGATGAGTCAAAAGAAATGGGCAACAATAAGCCATGGATGAAGAAAGTTTTAACAAGTATACTCGTGTAAGGGCAATTAAGGATTTTAGCGAGAAGGTATGATTAAAAAGGAATCGGGTTGGTTTTGTCAAGATGTGGGTTGGCAAGGTAAGAGAAGATTGGTTGTATCAACTTTTTAGCCATTGGAAGGACTTTTGCATGGTTTGAGTTGTAGCAGTTAAATACTTGTGATTGTAGAAGAGTTCGATGAAGTTTCATTTGAGAAGTTTGACTTAAGGTAAAAGGTAATATGCGGTGGATGTTTGGCCAAGAAATTATAATGATAAATGATTTACGGGAAGAACAAGAGTCTTGCGCGATGGATATAAGTTAAGAGATGTGAAGGAATAAGACATCACGTGTAGATCCTTAGTTTGAAGTTGAGGATTGTGTAAATTTCTGCTTTTATGTTAGATATGACAATGCAAGGTGGATTGGTTCAGCACAAATGTATGATGTGTTATCAGCTACTTTCTGAACACTTGGTATTGGTGTTGGTGGTAAACGTTGATGTATGAGGAATTCTGCTGTTTTTGAATTGGTTTGAATTGTTCAGCTTATGGTAGGTGGCTTACGAGTGTCCAACCGGAAAGACTTATAGCTCTACATGGTTATTGAGGATTTTGAACTGGGTTGATAACTCTATTTATGGAATTATCCAGACTGTTGTAACGCGTTACATATATCCTTGATGGTAAATAGAGGTTGTGTGCTCATAGTATACGGAATTATTGGAGTGACCAAGAACTGCTTCAAGTTTCGGCATGAGATATATGATGGTTTGATTAATAGTTAAAGCTGGGTAAGTAAAAGATCGCGTGTAATCGATATTGGTCGTGATTCAATAGTTCTATCTCAATGAAAAAGTACTATGACATTTAGAACTTGGATTATTAGCGATTGGGTGAGACCCATATCGATCGTTGAATGCTTCAATGGAAGGAGGAAGGACCATAATTCAAAATTTCTGAAGCAACGATGTGTTTCTAAGAATGACTGGATACTAGTGGCCGTCTGAGGGTAAAGTAACTAGCCGGTGTGACTATGATGTTCTGGTAGTATTGATATTGTTGGCTTTAATGGATTATTGTAAAGAGTATGAGAAAAAGGGATAAATTGAGTATGTCTATGATTGTTATGAGGCCGGACTGGCTGATTGTGAAGTCACACGAATGGGAAGGTGTGTTATGGACATCGTGGAAGGGATATCTTGGGTTGTTCAATTTCGGTTTTGTATATTCTTATGTGACCACCTACCTCATTTCAGACATGGTTTTGGATTATGATTCTCTGTCTATGTTCAGACGTGTTTTTACTTTTGTGGGTGGATGCCTAGTGGTGAATCGGATGGACCGATTCATGCTCTCTTGGCAAAATAGAATACTTGTGTGGGTGGGCCGATTCAGAGATAGTGGGTTCAATGTGGTATTGGGGTGGTGGAAGGTTTTCGAAAGTTCTACAAGTGTCATCTTGCTGTTGGAAAGGTATAGAGAGGCTATCGTATGTGGCTACAGTTTTTGGCTATTTTGGTATTTATCTTGCCCCTGTATGCATGGTTCAGCTAGGTGTGGTTCGATGCTTAGGTGGCCCGTGGGCCTAGTTCTTCCGTTGCTGGAATTGTCTACAATTACGGATCCTACTTTAGTGTTTTAGTGGCATCCTTAGAGGTTTTATATGCTTGGATGGGTCGATCATCCGTTGGATACTTGATCATTTCTATCTGTGGGTTAGATAAGCGTGATTATTCCAAGATGGGTGCTCGATGGATATGCATCAGATTAGTATGACTTAGACTTGTGGAAATGTGGTAATGAGAATAGAATTTTTTCTAGAGTCGGTGATGGTTCGTGTGTTGTGAGAGCTTGGTGACTGATTTAGGTTCATCCTTGATTTTTCTGTGGTTATTGATTCCGAAATTTCTCTCATGGTTACATGATTAGGGGTTTGTCATGGTAAATACGTTGTGGTTGTGAGATCTTAGATTCAGATTCAGTCTTTGAGTTAGTCGGTGGTTTGAAATAACCCTTTGAGGGTTAAGTTGTCAAGATTGATTTGGGAATCCTTATATGGATTTTTGGGATAAGGTTTAAGAATGGGTTCGTTTGGAGTAGTAATTATTGAGTTTGGAAATTTCACCTCGGGGTTGATAGCGTCGAGTATTTTTTGCCTTTTTCTACTTTATGTTCGAGGACGAACATGATTTTTAGTAGTGAATAATGTAATGACCCTAAAGGTCATTTTTGGAAATTTTCATAAAATGACCATTTTACCCCTCCCGATAATTGCCTCGAGTCCTAATTGTTGTATTTTCGAAGTTGGTTTGAAGGAAAATTGATGAAAAGTTGAGTTTTTAAGAGTTAAAGTTTGGTTAAAAGTGCTACTTCGAGTCATTTGGAGTTTCGAGACTCGAATCGGATTTCCGTCGATTCCAGTAGTTTTAGAATGTCGAAACGGGTCTATGAGAATTTACGGAGTTGAATTGGGAGTTAAAACGAAGATTTGAGGTCCTAAGTTGCTAAAATTGTGAAATTTTGATCAAGAGTTGACTTTGGTCAACAAACGAGGTTCCGGTGCTCGAAATGGAATTCCGAGGGCACCGTTGGATTCAGGGGGTGATTCTAAGTCTAGAATGAGTCTTGGTTGAATTTTTAGAGTCCCTGAGTGCGTTTTGAGTTTTTGAGCCTAAAGTTAGTTTCTTGACGCCTTATCGGATACCGGGTCAAGGAGACCTCGAATTCAAATTCCGACAATTTTATTGAGTCCGAAATGTCATTTTCAAGCTAGTAGCATATTTGGTTTGTGTTCAGGAAGTGCCAAATGAGTTTTGGGTGAGCTTTTAAGCTTCTTGGATGCTTTGACACTATTTCAGCAAATTGTGGGAACTAAAGGGTTCATTATTAGTTTAAAAGGTCGAAAAATTATTTCGAAGGTTCTGAAATTTTGAGCATGAATTATAGGACTTATCTGCAAATTTTGGTGCATATTCGCTAACCCGAGATTGGACTTTTATCGCAAATAAGAAATAATTGTTTACGGAGTAGAAATGATATTTGATTGGGCAAATGAGCATGAAATTGAGCTCCGATTGAACGAGCAGGTCCGTATCATTATTTAAGACATTTACAAAAAGAATCGGGTCATTTCACTATCGTATGAGGAAATTACGGCCTTTTGCATAAAAAACTAAAGAAATATGTAGAATATTATTTTGACAAAAATGACCAAGAACAAATACAAAAAATAAAATTATTGTGTAAGAAACTACCTAAATTATATTTTCCAGACGAAAATAAAAAAATTATATACATAGTAGAATCAGACGCAAGTGAAATAAGCTATGGAGGAGTACTGAAATACAGATATGATAAAGAAAAAATAGAACATCATTGTAGATATTACTCAGGGACATTTACAAATCCTGAAATAAATCACAATTAACATCACTACGGTCGGGCTATCGAACACAGGGTCAGAAGTGAATTACGAGTCGGACCAATCTACGAATCGAGCGAGCTCCCCTTGCATGCAATGATGTGGTGGTAAACCTCTCATTCTAATTCAGTGCTCTCCGAACCGTGCGGGTCGGTTGTTTGCGGTGGAATAGATTCAAGCGTCCGGGCCAGTAGATCCACAGCAAATAGGCGTTGACTTAGTTGCTTTTGCAGTTTATTTTAATCCCGATGTTGATCCGACGCAACTTACCGGTGATAGTCGCAGCACCAGGAGCTTTCAAGGGAGGGGGCCAGGTTTGAGCAGCAAACGCTATCCGTACAGTAGTGGATCAAGGTATGCAATGAGCAGAAGTCATGATAAAAGGTCCCGGTCTCGGAAGAGATGCAGCATTACGAGCTATTCATCGCAGTGGTATACTATTAACTTTCGTACGGGATGTAGCTCTGATGCCACATAATGGCTATAGACCTCCGAAAAAAAGACGTGTGTAGAACTGAACATTGAAGAAATCTCAAGAGAAATAAAAGATTCGATGATCTAATCAAATAATAGTACTATGGTTCGAGAGAAAGTAACAGTATCTACTCGGACACTACAGTGGAAGTGTGTTGAATCAAGAACAGACAGTAAACGCCTTTATTATGGACGCTTTATTCTGTCTCCACTTATGAAAGGCCAAGCCAACACAATAGGCATTGCGATGCGAATAGCTTTACTTGGGGAAATAGAAGGAACATGTATCACACGTGTAAAATCTGAGAAAGTACCACATGAATATTCTACCATAATGGGCATTCAAGAATCGGTACATGAAATTTTAATGAATTTGAAAGAGATTGTATTGAGAAGTAATTTATATGGAACTTCTGACGCGTCTATTTGTGTCAAGGGTCCTGGATATGTAACTGCTCAAGATATCATCTTGCCACCTTATGTGGAAATCGTTGATAATACACAACATATAACTAGTTTAACAGAACCAATTGATTTTTGTATTGGATTACAAATAGAGAGAAATCGTGGATATCTTATAAAAATGCCACATAACTTTCAAGATGGAAGTTATCCTATAGATGCTGTATTCATGCCTGTTCGAAACACGAATCATAGTATTCATTCTTATGGGAATGGGAATGAAAAACAAGAGATACTTTTTATCGAAATATGGACAAATGGAAGTTTAACTCTGAAAGAAGCACTTCATGACGCATCCCAAAATTTAATTGATTTATTTATTCCCTTTTTACATATGGAGGAAGACAACTTATATTTACAGGACAATCAACACACGGTTCCTTTATCCCCTTTTACCTTTCATGATAAATTTGCTAAACTCATAAAAAACAAAAAAAAAATAGCATTGAAATCGATTTTTATTGACCAATCAGAATTGTCTTCCAGGATCTATAATTGCCTCAAAATGTCCAATATATATACATTATTGGACCTTTTGAATAACAACCAAGAAGATCTTATGAAAATTGAACATTTTCGTAGCGAAGATATAAAACAGATATTGGGCATTTTAGAAAAATATTTCGTAATTGATTTAGCAAAAAATAAGTTTTAAATCTATTGGACTTACTTAGTGAAAAGTGAAAATAGATTGAAAAAGCACAATTTAGCACAATTAATATATCATATATTAGAAAGAAATTCATAATTAAATTGAATAGATGTATCTAGGGAGAATTCGCTTTGAAGAAACTATTCCCTAGATACACATGTCGTGTTAGTTCACAATTGAATCAATTAAAAAAATTTAAAATGAAAGAAGGTTCTTTCACCTTATATTGATTCTTTGTTCCTGCTTCAACTCATAGATGACTACCCGAGGATCACTTACTCTACTATAAGACCACTACGAGGGATTAGATTACCAACCCCTCTTTCTAACTATAACTTCAGAACAGCTACGCTTGTAGCCCGCTAAAGCAATTGTCGCAGCTCCAGCTGAAGCAATTGTAACTGCTCCGGTGGATCAGAGCTACTCGAAAACCGTGATAGGTGCTTGAGATCAGAACTGCTTACAGTAGCCTTGACCTAGTCCAATGGAAAGGGAAAGCTGAAAGAAAAGAGAGTTTCAATCCACAAATGATCCGATACATATAAAGATGCTACTTGAACTCTAAATGGGAAATAAATAGAAAAGAATAATATGCACTATATAAATGTTTCTTAGCTTTTGAACCATATATCGTATATAATAAGTTTATTGTAAGAACAGATAATACGCAGGTAAAATGGTGGATCACAAGAAAGATACAAGATTCGGTAACAACCAAAGAAATACGAAGACTAGTATTAAATATACAGAATTTTACATTTACAATAGAAGTGATAGGTACTAACAAAAATGTCATTGCAGATTACATTTCAAGACAAAGCTACACAGACGGATCTAGACAAAGAAAATAATATTGAAAAGATACTAAATACTATGACATTGCTTTGTACAAAAGTAGATAGCCTGGATAAAGAGCTACAACAAATGAAAAGTCAGCAGCATGACAGTAAATATCTGGAGCTAAGTCAATCGGAAGACTTGAAAATTCCAGAGCTAGACGGTGACGATGGGAAACACCAAAAAATCCAAACTAATAATTTGTTACATGCAGCTACAGGAAGCACCTCTGCAACAAAAGAAGAAAACAAAACTAGATATGTCAATACAAACATGAACAAAATATTTGAAAAACCATTTATACCAAAAACTCAGAAAGAACCATTATTCCTACCACCTCAGCTTAATACATATAAGGGGAGTCTAGGACAAAACAAAAAGACATATAATCATATAACCAGAGCCTATACAGAAAATATTCACAAAATACAAACTTTCTTAAACCTAAATCCCAGATCCAAAAATTCAAAAAACCCTAATGAGGACTATATTATCCAAACCCTACAAGGATATAACAAATTGATTGCACAACCAAGAACTAGCACTAATCTAGTAGGAACTTGCTATCACTATGGATTACTAAGTATCGTATATACCGTAACAGGAGACGAGATATCAATAATCCCAGAGCTACACAAAGCAGTTATGCATTATAAAAGGATCACTAAAGGAACACTATTTTATATAAAATTTTATTCAGCATCAGCTGAGATATTATATGACGACATCAAACCTATCATACAAGTGATAAAAATTGGATTGACAAGAGAGATGATAATATCAGAAAAAATAGAGAAGCAAGAGGAAATACAAAAGATAGAGATACCAGGATTCTATGCAAGAAAAAGAGTTATTGGGATAGCCACAATATTAAATGAATTATCAACTAATTATTTAAGTGGAAATTCAGTATGAAGTTATTACGCCAGAGAACAAATCATGATATATTCAAACTCTAGAGAAACCAGAGAAGCAGATATGGAAGAAATACGTCAGTGGATATTAAGTCTACTAAAACCTGAACAACAACCAACTACAAGAGCTATACGACGAAGTTTTATTTCACCAGAGATAATGACAAATTATTGCAGAACTATTGGACACAAATACCCAGACCATCAATGCTCAAAATGTTATGGAGAAGATAATGTGATTCCAGCTGTCAATCTAGAATAAAGAAGACCGACAAGATAAAGAAACAAGATAAAAAGTAGCAAAAGAAAAGTTATTTGTCCTATTATCAAAGTAAAGTTAGTGGAAGGCTTTATGTAAAGTAATAAGTAACGTGTATATTATTAGAAATGTAAAGTAATTGTAGTTTATGTAAAGTAACTATAGTTTATGTAAAGTAACGATTGTAGAGTTACTTATAGTTGTATATATAGTAGAGCCAGAAGGCAACATAAGGCAAGACTTTCTCGACGGAAAGCAAAGCCCCTTGTATACAAAATATTCTCTCAATAAAAATCTAAATTTCAAGCTAAGCTATGGATCAAAATATTGCAGATACTACACAGGTATATATATTCATGATTATGCATAGCTAAACCTATTAATTCCTGAATATCATAGCGTTGATAGAATAAGTTTATATTAGTTATTATATACTAGAATTATTATCAGATGTTTTCTAGTTTGTTAACATGAGGAAAGAAAGGAAAACTTCCAGACTATGCCATCCTAAAGTTGAAACTATAGGCATGAGAAGCCATGAGAGGAGTAAACGTAATTGAGGCGCTGTTAGGAAGAAAGTACTTTTGAAAGTACGATGTTAACAATGACGGGAAAACATGTTGAAAATAATCTAGTTTATAGTAATCTAATAAATAATATTCGTCAAGACTATGATATAAGGGAATTATATTAAAATTGTTATGTCTTATTTACATGATGAAATGATATTAGCATATAAAACATTAATTTTATACATACTTAAAAATATAAAAGTAATGGATCTAAGAAGAATAATATGGGAAAAGATATTTGAAGAAGAAGAGGAAGAATTAATGAACTAGATATGATATGAAATAGATAGAATAAATAATGAAGTCTTAAAATTTAATTTAAGTGATCTAGAAATTCAATATTCAGATTAATGATAAATCAGGAATACTTAGAATATTGGCAACAAACTATAAGAGATATTACTTTATTAAGTAATTTGATAAAAGAAAACATAGAAACATTCCAACAAACTCACGACATATAATACATAGAATATATATTGGAAAACATAAAAGAAATTATAAGATTAATACCTTTAGAAAAAATGTATTATGAACGAATTAACCTATAAAAGGGACCCATATTTTTCTGTAATAAAATTTTGTAGCTAACTATTAATTTTTACCATGAGTTGAAACTTACCGTAGCAATAATAACCTTTTAGCCATAATAAATTATTTAAAATAAATTATTATAGCTAAATAAATATTTTTGCTTCAAGTTTTAAAAAAATGTGGCAAATGTTAATGATATAACTATAGATTTATTGCTTTAATAAAATTTCGTAGCTATTTTGTTTTGTCACACGTTGAACTTTTTTGGTATAAATGATAATTATTTTATCCATAAAAGTTTAATTAAAACAAGATATTATGGTTAAGTTAAAGTTTTGTTTTGCCGTTCTAAAAAGCGATGGCAATAGTTGGTTGAATAGCTATAATTATTTGTCATGACGAAATGATATAGCCACAAATATATCATTGTGTTAAAATTTTGTAGCTTATAACTATGTTTTACCGCGGTTTAAAATGTATTGTAGCAATAATAATCTTTAGCAACGTCAAGATATACCTTTCTTGCATCTAAATATAAATAGAGTTATTAATCGTTTAATTCAATTTTACATAGTCTTAGTTGTAAGTTTCAAATATAGTTCAAGTAAATAGATAATTATATTTAATTGATTTTAGTTAATTAGTCATATCAAATTTAAACAAAACTTCACGAAGTCTCACCTTAAAATTCATCCTGATCAAGTGCTTTCATAATTATTATTTGTCTCAAACATGTTCCATTGAAATAATATATTTATCGACCTATTGTAATTAGAGGCGTTAATTATTCGATACAATTTAATTTTATATATGATTTAATTTGAATAAATAAGTGATTATAGTAACTTTGATTAACTAATTATAGAATATTTAAAGAAAACTTTAACAAGTCTACTCAGGCTGATCAAGTGACTCTAGAATTGTTATTTGACTCGAACATGTTCCATGAGAACATTATCCATCAATCTAGTGTAAATAAAGGTATTAATCATTCGATTTGATTTTATGTGTATAATTTCAATAAATAGGTAATTATATTTAACATTTTGATTCATTAATTTATCAAACTTAAGAAAAGGTTTTTCACCAAGTCTCGCTAAAGGTCCATCTTGATCTAGTACCTCCAAAATTTTATTTTATTTTTTTGAGAATTATTCATCGTAATTAGTTGTGTTAATCATATCATTCGATTCAATTTAATTTTTCAAGGGCATACTTGTAAGTTTCAAATATAACTTAAATAAATATGTGAGTGTATTTACTTCGATTAACTAATGATATAAAATTTAAACAAAACTTCAATAAGTCACACTTAAGTTTCATCCTGATCACGTATTTCGAAAATTATGATTTGACTCGCATATAATCTTTTGAAATAATACAATTATCATTCTAATTTAATTATACCTGCTCATCATTCATCTCAATTCAATTTTAAAGAATCTTACATCTAAATTTCAATTATAATTTAAATAAATAGGTCATTATATTTCAATTATAAGTATTTTGAGAATTTTAATTTTAGAAACTTGATCTATCTTTACGATACCTTTATGATATGCTATTAGTTTAAATTAATTAATAATTTTTATAAATATAATTATAACTAGTTGAACTAAGAATTAAATAATTGAATATTGTTAATATTTAAGTGTATTTATACCATTATTTATATCTAATACAAATTATTTTAAATAATACTGCATCCATTCACTAGTCACTTATTCTGAAATAGATTTTCATTTTTACTTGTCACTTTAAAATATCATAAGAGGCAATAAATATTTTTTTTCATATTTTACCCTCAACATTAAATACTTATTTTCAAAATTATTTTTCAAAACATCATTTAATACCTATATCAATAATTTATATGGTGTAGTCTGAGTACTTGATTTGAAGTTTAAGAAAATAAAAAACTTTGAAATTTGTGGTCTAATATTTTTATAGGTTTCAATTGTAGTGATAAATAAGTAGCATTCTAAATCATTGTTGCTAAATGGTCTATTATTTTCTTTATAATTCTTTTCAGATTTTGGACTATACTACCCTAATAGTTATTATAGAAGCATTAAGTGAAACTTGAAATTTATTTGGAATTTAAACTTTGTAATTTTGATCCTATAACAGAAATTCTTGTGATTAATAATTCTTATGGCAATATCCTTCATTTGTAGCAATGAATTTTTATAGTTGTGTGGCTAAATTTATATATAGATTATAAAAATATAGCTATACATTTTCACCTTTTAATTTTTATAGCAAAATAAAAATAGCTAGTATAATTTGAATTTGTGGAAAAAAAAATTAAATTCTTAGCCATGTATAAAAAATGTTTGTGGCAAATACTTCAATTCATAGCTATAAATTTCCAACTCATAAATATTATTGTCACTAGATTAAAATATAATATAGCTACGAAGTAGGAATTTTCATAGCAAACAAATAAGTTTTTTGCCACAACAGAATATATTGTGGCTACTATATAAAAGATGCTACAAAATTTATTTATCGTGGGAAAAAATTTAAATTATTTGTTATAAGTATATACTTTGTAGCAATTTTTCTATATCATTGCATCTACAATATCATTATTTTTGTAGCTATAAGTGTTAGTCCTTAGCCACAGATCATGTAAAGCCTGTAGCTATTTTTAGCCATGCTACATCTTGCTATGGAAACAAATTTTGTGGCTAAAGTGTTTAGCCACAGACTTTTTGATATTTAGATACGATGTATTTTGTAGCTAATTAAGCATTTTCTTGTAGTGATAGTTTTTTTTTTTGGTTTTCCACTTGGTGTCCAGAGCCCACATTGGAGCTCCGACTAAATTTGGATCGCGCTCTGCAGGGCCCATTCGGGGGTGGTGCTCCCAACAAATCCCACCAGTGTACCAAAACTCATGTTGGTCTTGTAGTGATAGTTGTTTGCATGTAATTGTTCTCTAAAGCCATAAACTTATTGTATCTTTCTATGTTTTTCTTCCTTTTTAAAAAAATATTTAACCTGACTTTGGTACTACTGATAAAAAAAAAACAGTAATATAGATAGAGCAGAGCAGAGGTAGTATATGAAAAAGAAATTTCTTGACGCTGACATGACTTAATAAAACTAAAATAAGGAACATCAAAGCACAAAAAAATTATTCAATGTAGTCCAATTACATAATTTAAAAAAGAGATTACAACTACAAATTAATTATTTACTTTCATATATAGACACATACGTTTGTGGCAATAATGCTTAAATTCTTCTGCTTAATCTTTCTTTAGAGGAGTATTGCTAATGCAATAGTTCTCAGTGCAGTTTTTCATGCAACTTCCAAACTTGTTCTTATCTGCAAAATTACATAGTCTTTGTGTAAGGCAAGATTGTAACGATCCTCTTAGTCGTTTTATGAATTTTACCTATTTTTTAA
Organism: Solanum verrucosum; assembly: GCF_900185275.1. Taxonomy (NCBI): domain Eukaryota; kingdom Viridiplantae; phylum Streptophyta; class Magnoliopsida; order Solanales; family Solanaceae; genus Solanum; species Solanum verrucosum. The sequence continues at coordinate 1,010,428 of NW_026020448.1, forward strand.
TATTAAACCCTTTATAGTAATTTTTATAAATAATTTATGACTTGCGAAAATGAGAGTTACAAATTTTAAATTAAATTGAGTTATTTAGGTTTTATTAAATAATAATAAGGAAAAAGGGCAAAGTGCCCTACTAAATGAATGAATAAATAAATAAATGAATTAAAAAAAAAAAAGAAGGCAACTGCCCAATCGAAAACAAGAAAAAAAAATGGGGTCATAATTCATATGGGTTACTGCTGTTGTGCAGTAACGCAGTAACAAAGAACGAGGAAGCACGAACGAAAAAAAAAAGAGAAAGGGAGAAAAAGAGGGGAAATGGGAGGAGAATAATTGAGATTTTCATTTCAAAGCGTCAAGATAATGATTCTCATCTTTTCTATTGTATTTTTATGTGATTATAAACAGATTTTTAGGGTAGAAACGTGCATAATTTATACTGATTTAAGAAAATATAGGTCTAGGTTTTTAGAACAAAATCTTGATTTGGGTGTCAAATAATGATCCGTTTAGCTTAAATTTTCCATGCAAGTTTGTTTTATCATGGGTAAACATAATCTGAAAGAAAACTTCAGATTTGAATTTGATGCTCGGGTGATTTTTGACCCGATTTTCGAGCCGCAACTAAATATAGTAATATGGGTGTCATTGGATCTGTATTCTTATGAAGATTATATATTTGATAGATTGGAAGAACTTGAAGCTTTGTGAAAGGGGAAGACTCAAGTCCCGAAGTAATTGCTCGATTATTTGAGGCAAGTGGATTTCTAAACCCTTGTTAAGTGCATAGAATCGTGTGTTTCCTTGTGGTATGTGTTGGGGGAGTAATGGGACTTGGTGAAGGGTTGGCTTTTCCATATTGAATAATTCTAATGATGAAAAAGGGGTAATAAAAGACAATGTGATTAATTATTGGTGTGTAACATGTAGAGAATGGTTTGAAAGGCTTATTGATTCATGGTTGATGTTATATCACGATTGTGTTGTTGTAAATTGTGCGTTGTTGTGAAATGGTCATCTCCTCATTATTTGTGTTAACATGTCATTTGTATTGGCTCTGAGACATGATTATGATAAGTGTTATGTGATAAGGGGATGTACCATTTCGAGGGACGTGTCGCGCACCGCGACAAATACTATATTTCGAGGGACATATCGCACGTCGCGATGGATACTATATCGAGGGACGTATCGTGCACCGCAATGGATACTATATATCGAGGGACGTATCAAGTGCCATGATGGATGCATGAACAAATATGTTCCCCATGGGTCCTAGATTGTTAGACAATGGCTGTGTATCGTTGGGTCAGACATGCATCACTATATTTGACATTGCATTTCATTGCATTGCACATCTTTATTATTGGTGAACTTGATCTTGTGTGTTGCTGATTATGTGAGCGTCTTTATGTGGAACTTGTGACTAATGAATATTGAGCTTGTTGTTGAAGATATGAAATTGTTAGAGTGTTGCTGTTGAGCTGTGTGCTTTGTAAATTGTGAACTGTTAGGTTGGGCTGGTTTTTATGCAGGTTGTAGTTGTGGAGGTTCGGTTGGTGTGTAAAGGAGTACCCACATTTTATTCCTTTAGCTTGTGTTTAGAGGTTTACTTGCTGAGTACCGTGTGGTTTGGTACTCACCCCTTGCTTCTACAATATTTATAGGTTACAAGCCTGGATTTGGTGCTACCCTCTATTCTCTTATTTTCCGAGGCTTCTTGGAGATTTGTGAGCTAGCTGTTTGTCATCTCAGCGGACCTTCTTACTCCTATTTATAATCTTGTTCTATTCTGAAAACAATGTCATTTGAGACTTGTGTTTTTCTTTTGAATAAATTGTAATACTTTATAGACTTGTACATGTGACAACCATATTTTTAGGTTTTATTAAGTTGACTTAGTTATCCGCACTTGCGATATTTTGAGATTTCAATTTGTCTTACTTCCGCATTTTTGTGATATTTGGATTTTAGGCAGACTTGTCTTGGTGGGATAAGACGAGTGCTATCACGTCAATTTTTGGGTTGTGACAAAATGGTATCAGAGCCCCAGGTTTATATGTCTCACGTGTATACAAGCCTAGTCGAAGTAGAGTCTCGAGGATCGGTACAGAGACGTCTATACTTATCTTTGAGAGGCTATAGTGAATTTTACGAAAAATCTTCACTTCTTGGATCTATATCGTGTGTACTTGGTTCGATTTTGATTCTTATCGCTTCATTACATTCACTCTCACTTATAGTGATGACTCGTGCGTAGTTCCTCATGTAAGCAGTTGGTGTGTCGTGTATGGCTTGAATGTTAGACCTAGTACTAAAGTGGAAGTGATAAACTTATGAGAATGATGAGTGATCAAATTAAGAATGTTCAGCAATTTGAAAAGATTGAGTAAGTGATGGCTCGATGATGCATTTTAACGATATTTGAATGATGAGGTTGAACAATGGCTTGAGGGACTTCATAAACGTGTCATCTTTTTAGTTTAGCTAACCCAACAGAGGGAATAGTACTTGTGTTAAATATGCAATATCTTAAGTGGTTTGACAATTGGAAGTGGAATGATTAAAGGGGTGGCTAGATAATGAACATTGTAACTATGGAAAATACAGTAAGTAAAGTTGTCATAACATGTATGAGTTGCTTAGAGAATGATGAGAATGATGTTGCGCTAATAAGGTCAGATTCTCTACTATGATTTTATATATTGAGTGTATATCAAAAAGGGCCATGATACGACTACTATAACAATACTGAGGCTTACTTGGTTAGAGTTATTAAGTGTGTTACTTCTTTATCGACCTGATTTATGAAAGAATGCACCTCTCTTGGGATAGAGACGAAATGAATTTGATAATGCTTTGTAGTTATTCAATGGATAGAAATGTGTAGACTATTTGAGAATGATTTTATCACTGTGTATGATGTGCTCTAGTGGTGGATCTAACAGACTTTCACAGTGTGATACTAGTTGTATATGGAAATGGATACGTTGATTGTCAAGTGAGAATACTAACTACTTGAAGAGTTATTAGTTGTATCAAATGTTCACATAATTAGATTTGATGTTGCATTCACGTTTGAGAAATCAACTAGTTTGTTACTACAGATGCTTGGATTAAGCATTATTTATAAGGAAGCTTTTAGTGGTGGATCTTTGGTACGGTATTAATGTGTTTAGGTTGTGAATTGTATCACGAGGATTTTAAATGAGTGGTGATTTCATCGTAAGCTCATGGAAGTGGATCGATATTAGGATGACAAACTTATGGGTAAAGGAAGTCCCAACGAATATACTTGCGCGAAGGTAATTGAGAATTTTAGTAAGAAAGTGTGTATAAAATTGAGTTAGTCCTTTGAATTTTATTGGTATAGTTGGGTTTGAGATGTCATGTCGATGACAAGGTTGACTTCGAGATGATGGCAATGACTACTATATATAACATACGAGTTCATGATGGATTATACAAGGATGCGAGCATAATGATTGTAAGAGTTTGTGATGGATTATGATTGAGATGCGACTATATGACTAAGAATTTTTGGTTAAACGACTTATGCATGGTAATGATGACCTGTAGGTATTTAAAGTTATGGATTACTACCATATGGTGAGTAGTGTGGTTATAAAAAAGTTGTAGAATGTGTTGGGACATCGCTTAAATAAAATTGAAAGGAGCTAGAGTCATAATGGAAAGAATTAGTGTAATATAGTTTAGTCTTTGGAAAGAGGCGATCGAGAACAAAGATATGTACTTTGAGTGCAAGGACAAAAAATGTACCTTCAAATCGTAGAAAATTGAGTTCAGAGGCACGTGATTTCATCTATTTTGCTCTAATGATGATAACACTGCCACGGGTTCATCATATTGGTTAAAAACTATTAGATAAAATTTGAGAAAGGAGTATACGGATGTTCAACTCGAGTGTGATGATCAATTTGTTTTGTGGTTTTGGGTTTGGTAATGAGTACGGTTGAATTTTTAGCGAAAGATGTGATAAGGTCGATGGAGAGGCTATCAATGATAAACTAAGATACGTGAATTCATTAAAATCTTTAAGGTATGAGCTAATGTTGATAGATAAAGGGATTGGGTTACACAGTTGGATTCAAAATTCAAGTTTTTCATTGTGAGTTTAGGTTTGTGGTAGTGTGTTTTTTCAAGGCATGGATTAGTAAGGTAAGAAATGATCGATCACATTGAGTATGAAGCACTTGGAAGGACTTACAAATAATTTGAGTAGTAAATTTGATTACTTTTGATTGTTATATAAGAGAGGTTTCACGTTATGTTTCAGTTTAGAGGATAAGGTAAAAATATCATAGGTTGTTGGTCAAAGGATAAGATTGGTAAGCTAGTCAGCGAAAGGAAAATGAGTGGTGTATTGAGGAGTTCAAGGTATTTAAAATTTGTGTCATGGGAAAAATGTAAGAGATGTGAAGGAATAAGACCTCTCATATAAACTCTTGGTTCGAAGTTGAAGGATGTATGGATTTTCATATATAAGTTCTAATATGACTATAGTTGTGAATTGGTTCGGTATAGACTAACTAGGGATTTATCAGCAATTTTTATGAAGATTGGGATTTGATTTGGGTGAAAAACAGTGAGGTGTGTAAGATTATGTGTTGCTCTGTGGGGCTAAATTGTTCAGATTATGGTAGGTGACTTATGAATACGCAACAATATGGGCCTACAGTTATACATGGTTATTAAGGATTTTGAGGGGATTGAAACTACTATTTTTAAATGAGACTACACAGACTGATGTGATGTGTTACATAGACCCTTGATAGTAAATAGAGGTTATATGCTCATAGTATATAGAATTATTGGGGTGACCAAGAATTTTCCTTAGTTTTGACATGAGATATATGATTGTTTGAATGGTAGTTGAAACTTGGTATGTGAGTGATTGTGTGAAGTTGACATTGAGTGTGATTCAAATATTTTACCTTAATGGGAAAGTATTTTTAGATTTGAAATTAGTGCTATCAGTTTTGGGTGTGACCCATATCTATCATTGGATGCTTAAATGAAAAGAGAAGCAACCATCGTTTGAAATTTTGGAGGCTACAATGTGCTTGCTAAGAAGACTTTGATACTAGTGAAGGTTCGAGATTAAGGTAAATAACTGGTGTGGTTATGATGTTTATTAATATTAAGAGTGTTGACACCAATGGAGTACTGTGATAAGTATACGAGGTTTGATAAATTGAGTATGTGTACAATTATAATGGGGACCCGACTGATTGATTGTGGGTAGCTAAAAATCAAGAGATGGAGTCATATGAATGGAAATGTTTGATTTGGACATTATGGAAGAAGTATATAGTATTATTCGACCTTGGTTATGTATATTCTTACGTGACCACCTACTTTGTTTTGGATATGATTTAGATTGTGATTAGTTGTGTATGCCCACACATATTTTCACTTCTGTGAGTGGATCCCTAGTGGTGGATCGGGTGTACCGATCTTGCGACTCTTGGTAGGATAGGATGCTTGGTCAGACTTAATTATTTTAGATATGACGTATTTGGTGTTGTCTTGGAGCAGTTGAAGTATTCCAGTGGTTCTATATGTACCACCTTAATTACTTATGAGAATTTATAAAAGAGTTTGCATGAATATATTTCAGTTGTTCGACAGTTTTAGTATTCATCTAGTCATTGAGATCACGTTCCAGCTATGTGTTGTTGAATGTGGGGATCATTAGGTCTAGTTCTGTTGTTCTTAAGGGTTGTCTACAATCATAGGTATTGATCTATCATTTTCGATAGTATTGTTTGAGGTTTTGTACACTTGGGTGTACCGCTTGTAGGGTGGTTACTTAATCTTGTTCTTCTTTGGGTGAGATAAGGTGAATTCTCCCTTGATGAGTACATGATGTCTAAAGATCATATTTGTATAACTTAAACTCGTGAAAATATTGTGTTGTGAAAGAGAAATCTTGATAAGAGTTGTGATGGTTTGTGCATTATGAGTTTGTGGTGGTTGGTTAAAGTTCACTTCTGGTTGTAGCCGGTGTCGCTTTAGAAGGTTATCGTGGTTATAGGAGAAAAGATTCATCATGATGGTTGTGTTAAGGTCCAATGGGGTTGAGTTTAGATTGAGTTCATGAGTTGGTTTGTGGCTTGATAACTACTCTTGATTTGTAGATATTTCAAAGTTTGATTCGAAAGTTCAGTTCTTAGTGGTTGATTTTGATGGAATGGTCTTAAGAAGGAATTCACTAAGACAGATGAACACCGATTGCTAGGTCATAACTTAGGCTTATGATAGCGTCGGTTATTCTTCCTTCTTCTTCTTTATATTTGAGGACGAACATGATTTTTAGTGGTGGATAATGTAACGATCCTCTTAGTCATTTTATGAATTTTACCCATTTTTCTAATATTAAACCCTTTATAGTAGCTTTTATAAATAGTTTATGTCTTGCGGGAATAAGTGTGACAAATTTTAAATTAAATTAAGAGTTATTTAAGTTTTATTAAATAATAATAAGGAAAAAAAGGGAAAAGTACCCTACTAAATGAATAAATAAATAAATGAATTAAAATAAAAAAAATAAAAAAGAGGGAAACAGCCCAATAGAAAACAAGAAAAAAGAAAAAAAAAGGGGGGGGGGGGGGGTCATAATTCATATGGGTTACTGCTGTTGTGCAGTAACAAAGAACAAAGAAGCACGAACCAAAAAAAAAGAGAAAGGGAGAAAAAGAGGGGAAAATGGAGAAAAAATGAGATTTTCATTTCAAAGCGTCAAGGTAATGATTCTCGTCCTTTCTATTGTATTTTTATATGATTCTGAACAGATTTTTAGGGTAGAAACGTGTATAATTTATACTGATTTAAGAAAATATAGGTCTAGGGTTCTTAGAACCAAATCTTGATTTGGGGGTCGAATAACGATCCGTTTTAGCTGAAATTTTACATGCAAGTTTGTTTTATCATGGGTAAACATAATCTGAAAGAAAACTTCAGATTCGAATTTGATGGCTCGGGTGTTTTTTGACCCAATTTTCGAGCCGAAACTAAATATAGTAATATGGGTGTCATTAGATTCGTATTCTTATGAAGATTATATATTTGATAGATTGAAAGCACTTGAAGCTTTGTGAAAGGGGAAGACTCAAGTCCCGAAGTAATTGCTCGATTATTTGAGGCAAGTGGATTTCTAAACCCTTGTTAAGTGCATAGAATCGTGTGTTTCCTTGTGGTATGTGTTGGGGAGTAATGGGACTTGGTGAAGGGTTGACTTGTCCATATTGAATAATTCTAATGATGAAAAAGGGGTAATAAAAGGCAATGTGATTAATTATTGATGTGTAACGTGTTGAGAATAGTTTTAAAGGCTTATTGTTTCATGGTTGATGTTATATCACGATTGTATTGTTGTAAATTATGCATTGTTGTGAAAATGATCATCTCCTCATTATTTGTGTGAACATGTCATTTGCATTGGCTCTAAGACATGGTTGTGATAAGTGTTATGTGATAAGAGGATGTACCATTTCGAGAAACGTGTCGCGCGCCGTGACGAATACTATATTTTGAGGGACGTATCGCACGCCGCGATGGATAATATATATCGAGGGACGTATCGCGCGCCGCGATGGATACTATATATCGAGGGACGTATCGCGCGTTATGTGATGGATGCATGAACAAATATGTTCCCCATGGGTCCCGGATTGTGAGACAACATATGTGTATCGTTAGGTCAGACATGCATCACTATACTTGATATTGCAATGCATTGCACATCTTTATTATTTCTTGATCTTGTGTGTTGCTGATCATGTGAGTGTCTTTCTGTGGAACTTGTGATTGATGAATATTGAGCCCGTTATTGCAGATATGAAATTGTTAGTGTGTTGCTGTGGAGCTGTGTGCTTTGTAAATTGTGAACTGTTAGATTGGGCTGGTTTTTATGCGCAGGTTGTAGTTGTGGAAGTTCGGTTGGTGTGTAAAGGAGTACCCGCATTCTATTTCTTTAGCTTGTGTTTAGAGGTTTACTTGCTGAGTACCGTGTGGTTTGATACTCACCCCTTGCTTCCACAATTTTTATAGGTTACGAGGCTAGATTTTGTGATACCCTCCATTCTCTTATTTTCCAAGGCTTGTAGCTGTTTGTCATCTCAACGGACCTTCTTACTCCTATTTATGATCTTATTCTTTTCTAGAAACACTGTCATTTGAGACTTGTGTTTTTCTTTTGAATCAATTGTAATACTTTAGAGGCTTGTACACGTGACAACCAGATTTTGGGGGTTTTATTAAGTTGACTTAGTTATCCGCACTTACGATATTTTGAGTTTTCAATTTGTCTTACTTCCGCATTTTTGTGATATTTGGGTTTTAGACTGACTTGTCTTGGTGGGATAAGACGAGTGCTATCACATCTATTTTTGGGTCGTGACAAAGATATATATATATATATAAATAAATGTATTCAAACAAAACAAGTATACCAAGGCAAGGAGTAATTAGTTACCATATTCGATGAGAAATTTGTAATAATGACCGAGAGAACATCCAACATTACAAACATGACTTTCAAAATGGCCGAGAGAACATCTAACATCCATCTCGCATACGAGAGAGAACTTAGTAAAGTAGAAAGGGTTATATCACGACCTGAGCCTACACCCTGGAGGTGGCCGGCACCCGAGAACCATTGCTGGTTCCCAAGTGAACCCTCATCCTGGCTGGTTACAAGCGGAAGACTAACTCAAGTATACAAAAGCTTAAAACTGAAATAAATTCAATAAACTCGAACACTTAACCTTTTTAAACGTCTGTACAATACTCAAACTAAAAGTAAATACAAAAACTCCTCAACTCTGTCTATCTATAAAGCCTCTGCTATTACATAAGGCTATCGGGACAAGACCCACGACATCTCAAAACTACTAATTGTAAGATAAAGGTGAAGTCCTCCGAAATATAAGATGGCTCACCAAAGCTGACTGGAATATCACATGACCTCAACAAAACGCCTGTTGATGATCCTGAATACCTGTATCTGCATCATGAAATAATGCAGGACAAATGGCTCAGTATATGGAATGTACGAGAATGTAAGGGGAATTCTAAAACATAAAGATAAGCTTGAACTGATAGAAAAGAAACATACATCTTCTCAACTCACTCAACTCAACTCAACTCAATGAAACATAGTTCAACTCATTAATAAGGGACTCAACTCTGTGAAACATAGTTCAACTCAACTCAAAGAAATAAGACTCAACTCAACAATAAGATACTCAACTCTGGATACTCAACTCAAGATAAAGCAACAATAAAAGATGCAATATATGGAAAGATTTTAAATTAGTAGATATCAACCTAATGTATTGAAGAATACAATAATAACTCTGTTTGTATATAAAAATACAATATAACTCTGTGGGAGATTCTTTAACCGACAACCATCACTATGAGCTATGTGATGATACAATGTCTAGACCACGCTGCTAGAACTGTCCTATACTTTGCCAGGGTATAGAACCTACTACTAAGTGGATCCACTAGTCTATGCTAAAAAGCAATAAGGAATCATCTAAAAAGTATGACCCTTTCTACCCACGTTGGCTACATGGTTTATGGGGGCGATGAGTTGTCTGAACTTTCCCCCATATCGGTGCTCAATATTACTCTCAAAATATAATTGGCTCATATGTTTAAAAATATAACTCTTTATGTATTTTGAGATTATTACTCAAAAATCTTTCTCTTAAAAGAGATGGTACTCAAACTACTCACAACTCTTTTGGAAATCTTAGTTTCCTCTCATATGAAATGTAAAAACATTTACTCTTGGGAATACTTAGTTCCCATATATCATTTTAAAGAAAATGAACTTAGCTCTACTCTTCCTCAACTCAGTACTCAAGTCTTTAAAACAAGTTTTAGAACAATTTGTAAAAAGACTTCTTAAAATAGGGTTCATGTCGAATTATGGAGGTGAACGACAATTCAAGGTTTTCAATAACCATGCATACAACTCAATACTTGGAACTCAACAACTCCAGAACTCAAGGAGTCAATGATACTACTCATCTCAAGAATGCTCAACTCGAAGGGTTCATGCAAAATTTATGGGCATGAACTACTCAACTCAAGGACTTAATGATACTTCTCATCTCAAGACTTCTCGACTCATAAGGTTCATGCAGAATTATGTGCATGAACTACTCAACTCAAGGACCTTCATGGGTAGTATGTAGTAGTCCCATGATTAGGAATATAATCACAAAATACTACTCTTCTCAAAGAAAATTAAGTTGTGGAGTTCACGCGGAACTATGGGCAAGAACAACTTGACTCAAGGATCTCAATGATAATGTAGACTCATGAATACATTCTCCTCCTTCTCATACTCACTTACTCGAGTCTTGAAACAATTTAAAAGTTATTGTAGAAGACTCCTCGAAAAGACTCAAAGGGACTTTCTCAAAATGTTCGAAAGAACTCTCAAGACTTAACTCTACCTTGAGTTTTAATTTTGAATTCAAGGTTATGAGTCATGTTATGAATGATTTCTAGGTGTTTACAAGTAGTTTAGAGTGTTTGGAATCAATAGAGAGTAAAGGTACACTTTAAAAGCACTTAGGTGGGTAAAACGATGGAAAAAGGGTGGGGGCAGGCGACCCTGGCGCACTGCTGGTGCGGGACGCCAGCCCCTAAACTTCAGAGAACACTTGTTGGCGCACTGCAGGGGCGCCGCCCCAGCCCCCTATGGCACATCTGGGGAACGCCACTGGCACGACTCAGAAGTACCCCATAGACGTAACACGATGTACTCCTCCCCAAAGGGGTCTAATACAAGCCCTTAGAATAATAAAATAGGTAATAGAAATGAAAATACGAAGCAATGTAAAACCTTTACAATAGAAGTCATTTTTCAAAAAACAAGCGGAAGTCTTTCTATACTCTTTGTCTCAAACCATCTAACACAACTCTTGAATAAAACTCTTAGGACGCAACCCATACAAAGTCTGAAACATAAAGAAATGACATAAAGGAAATAAGGGTTTGTCCTCGAAGCTATGAGGACTCACCAAGTCTTCAACTCTTCTAGATCCTTGGAAACCTAGCCTTCAAAGCAGCTCAATATCCTCAACCCTACTTTTGATAACAATGTAGGCAATATGCGTTAGTACAAAATGTACCAAGTATGAAAGCTAGCACAACATCATAAGAGCATCTCAAATGGTTAGTCAATATAAGACATAAGCATAAGAGATAATAACATAGTCATAACATAATCATCATAGTCATAGCATAATCATCAACATAAGCTTCATATAAACATAAGTCAACATAAGACATAGTCATACTCATATAAGCATAATAGAATCTTAGTCCCCTTTACCATAATAGCACAATTCTCAAGTAACCTCAAAAGCATACATATGCAAAGCAATAATAGCATCCCATAATACCACCCAAGCCAAGTATCCCTTTTTGGTCATCTTAATCATTGTCTATATTCATGGTTAAGTCTTAATCTTCTTTACCATAAGGGTACTATACTCCTAAGTAACCTCAAGACACACTTGTGTAATGCATGAAAGGCATCCCATACTACTCTTCTCACTAAGCATAGCCTTGAAGTCATCTTAGTCATATTCACCCTCCTTTGGCCTCATTATGAACTTAACTCTCATAACTAAGGGAATCTCTCACCTTTAGTCAACTATAACTAGGAAGGGCAACTATAGCACAATCATATCTCAAGACTTCTCTTAATGACCCTAAGTCATACTTGTGCAATGCATGAATAGCACCCCATAATACTATACATACTAAGTACTACCTTTAGGTCCTCATACTAACACTTCTTGGGAACCTAGTTCCTCTTTTTAACTTTAGAACACTATGAGGTACTTTTTTAAGCACATCTTAGTTCATTATTAGGTTGAACCCTATGAGATATTTCCTTTTAGTATGTCTAAGTTCCTTACTCATATGGACCTTATGAGATACTACCTTAAGCATGCCTAAGTCCATTCATACTCTTGAACACTATGAGGTACTTCATTAAGTAAGCCTTAGTTCATTCATGCTTTAGAACACTATGAGATTCTTCTTTAAGCATGTCTTAGTTCATTGGATATGGAGATTGCTACTAGGAATCTTGACTCAACTCATGTGAAGGTTCCCATTTTATAAGACCTAACTTTGGGAAAACCCACACTCTACTACGTAAGAGTTACCCCTTTAACTTGGATAATCCTCACATCAACTAGGTGTGGTTCTCCTTTCTACTTGGAGCCCGAACCCTACTATGTGTGACACTCCATCTCATCTTCAATATCCACTTGAGGCCATTCATACACCTTAAGATTTACTTGTTAAGCCCTGCTTAACACTCATAACTCATGGAAGGATGTCCTTGACAATCAATCCATGTTCAAGTGATTCTATCACTTCATATTATCAACCATTCATAAGGTAGGTTAGGTGAGTATAGGCCTTTCACCACAATTATACCCATTAGACTCTATTCTCACATGGACTTTACTCTCAAAGACTTAGCATCTATAGTCAATCATATTATCCTTCAACAATCATAACTAGGAGTCTTTACTCTTAACAACTCTACAACATGAAAGCATCCTATGAACCTAGATTTCAAGGCATTCAATCACATTCTTTCATTACTAGGTGATTTTAATCTCATCTGGTCATAAAGGTTCAATTCTAACTTTAGAAGTCAAGATCAATCATATTCAATAGAATCTAGTTTAATTCATGATTATATGATCCTAACTTTGATCAATTACTACACATGACATTGATTTAGGAAGATCACTCATGAACCTTCAATTTCACCTCTAATGGCATTAGCCCACAATTATCACATTCATCAATTTAGACTAGGGTTTACCATTGAAATCACATAAATTCATCATAATATCAATAAACAAAGCCAAATCAATCATAATTGGGTATTATCCACTAGATTTGAGTCATACCCAAACCCTATCCACAATGTAAGAAGAACCCTAGCTCAATTTGGGTTTTTGATCCACTATTGGGGGCTTACTAAGGGGGCTCTATGGGTGGAAGAACCCATAGATGAAAAAGATAAACATACCTTTAATCAAAGCCCTAACATAAGCTCTCAACAATGGACTTTGTTCTTGACCCAAGCTTCAAGCTCTATCTTCTTCTTCAATGAGGGGTTTTTTAGAGAGAGAAATATTCTTTAGAGAGGATGAAGTTGGGTTTTCTTTAGATTCTAGGGAGAATGACTTGATTGAGGCAAACTTAGGTCTAATTAGCTTATATACTTGCTAGGAAGGGAATAAAATAATGTAGGGTCAACTTTGGAAAAGAACTAATGACCCTAAACGTTTTAACTTAAAAATTACAAGCCTTCACGACTTACCTCTCCCTTTTCACCCTCATGGGTCGCCAAGGGCACTAAGTGACTCGCCAAGTGGACCCTTGGCTCGCCCAAATTTCCAGTAACTCCATAAATTGGGCAGGCCACTTAGGCGATGGGGGAGGAAGATTGGTGACTCGCCAATCCAATCGGTGAGCCACGACTTTGCTCGCCCATTCTCCCACAACTTAGGCCAAGGGGATAGTCCACTAGGTGACCCCAAGTACACTTTGGCGCATCGCCAAGTCACTTGGGCGATCATACTGCTCAATCGCTAACTAGGCCCATAAGAGAACAAGTTCTCTTTCCCTCTACCTTGCTAGCTTAGGCCCTTGCCCACTCCCTAGACTTGACAACCCCTCATACCAAGGACTAGGTTAGCCTATAAGACTATGGTGTTACAGCCGCCCCAGCCCTCCCCCAGAACAATCCGATGAATTTTTCTTTTTCGATTTTTGGCTCTAATTCGCCTAGAATCAAATGGTTTCTTTCCAACTTACTTAGATTCGAATACCTAACATAAGTACACAAAAATCTACTCAAAAACAATTCTCAAACTCCTAACTTTCATCTCAAGAACTCATCGAAATCCCAACAAAACAAGATTTAGAATGCAACTTCAAGAACACTTATCAAGAACTCATCAAGAACTTAAATTGCTCAATATTTATGGATAGATTCACAAAAGAAACTCATGATTAGCGTGTGGGTGAACGAACCCAACACTATGAAAGCTTACATACCTCAAAGAACTAAGTTCTTGGCGAAATCTTGAATTTCTTGAACGAACGCTTGGAAATTTGAACTTTTTCTCCTCTTTTTTCCCCTTTTCCCTTCTTGAACTCCTCTAAAAAACCTAAGCATATTTTAGGAATAACTAAAAGTGATTCCAATCAGTTTAGACTCCTAAAACCTTACCAAAAATGCTTAAATCCGATTGGGTAAGGAAAATACTAAAATACCCCTCATATTTTTGAGTAACTTTCTTTATTTTGACAGCCCAACTTCAAACGAGCATATCTCCCTCATACGAGCTCAAAAATTAGTAAACTCGACGGCGTTGGAAAGAGTATTACAAGACCTTTAATTTGATATCTTATGGGTTTCCTAACTCATCCTTTGCTAAAAGTTATGGTCATTTGAAGTTGACCCAAAACTTAAAAGAACTAAGAAATGACTTGAATGAATTCTCTTTAATTATTTTTGGAGCTCATCCTGTACTAAAAGTTATGGTCATTTGAAGTTGACCCAAAACTTGAACGAACACTTGCTTAAGGGTAAGAAACTCTCGTACCTTATGCTCTTTCAGTTCTCGGGGAAAGAAATGCCCCAAGAAGGCATCCTCAAAACAAGCCCAACTCACATGTGGTGCATCCTCAGCTCGATTCTTCTTCCATTGATCGAACCAAATCCTAGTGAAACCTTTCATTTGGTATTCATCTAATTCCATCCTCTCAGTATCATCAATATGCATGTCATCAAATATCTTTTGCAGCTCCTCAATAAAGTTCTCTGGATCCTTTGTAGTGCTTGAACCAGTGAAACTTGGAAGGTTCATCCTCAAGAACTCATGAATCTTCGAAGTGTCAGCCTCTTCTTGTCAAGCTCCTCTTTATTTCCCAACCTGATTAGTCACAACTTGACTTACCATCCTAATTGCTTCCCTAAACTCAGCATTGGTAACTTCTCCTTGAGGTTGCACTTCAGGTGCATTGGGTACCCCTTGCTCCTCAACATTACGTCTAGCAGAACGACCTCTGACAGCTCTTTTATGGAGGCATGATTATCTAAAAACACGCGCAAGCACGAATTAGAAGGAAACTTTTTAGAGATCAAACTCTAACACACGAAATGAGTGTGAAAGAAGTGAGAAATTTTCCTAAGTGTTGCAGCCTCTTAATTATAGATGTGGCGTGCTTCACACCGATAACTAGGACTCTACAAACACGAATTCATAGACTCCCTAGGACTCTTGAACTCTATGATCTGTTACCAAGTTTTTCATGCCACGAGCCTACACCTTCAGCGGGACTGGCACTCGAGAACCATTGCTGGCACCAAGCAAACCCTTGGCCTGGCTTACTTACTCAGCGGAAGACTTTAAGCATTAAGAAAAGAACTCAAATGCAAGATAACTCAACTGTCTCAAACTTAACTCATAATTTTTTAGAAATAAACATTTAACTTAGCTAATGTGGCAACTCGAATCTGAATAGAAGCCAATAACAAAGTAAAGACAAATGAACTAACTGACAGTCTATCTATGAACCCTCTAATAACTGAGATGGATGTCGGGACAAGACCCATGACATCCTAATGAACTAAAATACTGAATGCAATAAAAAGGATCCTCCGGATAGCTAGGATGCTCACCAACTGACTTTGAGTGCTCAACTAGATCAACGATGCGCTGAATGCTGATCCTGATTACCTGCGTCTGCATCATAATAAGATTCAGGCTAACTAGCATCACTACATTGAATGTCTGAGTATGCGAGTTGGAATGCTAAACAGAACTTAAGCTTGAAAAGAATCTGAAAGAAACACTTACCTTGGCTTTACTCAACTCCTGAATAACTTAACTCAATATAAAGCAATAAAACACATGCAATATATAGAAATCCTTTTAAACAGTAGAAAACAACTTAGTTCGTTAAAGAAAATGCAATAACAAACTCAACTTTACTTATATAATAAAGTAATATAGTTTTGTGGGAGTTTCTCTAATCGACAACCACCACTATGAGCCTAAGTGGTGATACAACGTCTTGCCCACGCTGTCATTACTTTCCTATACTTTGCTGTCATATAGAACTCCTTAACTAAGTGGATCCACTAGTGTATGCTAAAAGCATCTTAAGGAGTCAGCTAAAAAGTATGATTCTTTACTACCTATGATGGCTACATGGTTTATGGAGATGTGAGTTATCTAAACTCAAACTCGTCCCCATATTGGTGCTCAATACTATTCCCAAAATATACTTAGCTCATATGTTTGTAAAAACGAAACTCTTTCTTTGGTTTGAGATAATTACTCAAAAACTTAGCTTAAAA
This sequence comes from Solanum verrucosum, assembly GCF_900185275.1. Taxonomy (NCBI): domain Eukaryota; kingdom Viridiplantae; phylum Streptophyta; class Magnoliopsida; order Solanales; family Solanaceae; genus Solanum; species Solanum verrucosum. The sequence continues at coordinate 1,026,878 of NW_026020448.1, forward strand.
TCTCTCTTAGAAATCTCAGTTTCCTTTCTTGCTCAAGTGTGAAAACATTTAACTCTTGGGAATACTTACTTCCCGTAATATCTTTGAAGAATAAACTTTACTCTTACTCTTTACTAAAAACTAGCTCAAAGCTCTTTTGGAAATCAAGGTTTCCTTTCTTCTTTAAATGTGAAAATATTTACTCTTTGGGAATACATAGTCCCGATATACTCTTTTGAAGAAATGAACTTCAAAGTTTAATATTTACTCAACTCAAAACTCAAGTCTTAAAACAAAGTTAAATCATTTGTAAAAGACTTTTGGGAGACTCTATGAACTTCTCTTGACTTGGCTCTTAACTTCTCTTGACTTGACTCTTAATTGATCCTTGAATTGAAGTATGGATTCAAGGATTGAGATTTATGATACGAAAGATCTCATGATGTTTAGGAGTGTTTTTAGATAGTTAAACACGAGAAAAGATCATGAAATCACTGTCTGGAAGCAAGTTTGGGACGCGGAGATGCATTTAATTATTTGGTCACGAAATAAATTTTGAGGTAGAACGGTTTGTGACCATTCCGCGACGTAGAGAAAATTTTGGCAATCCTGAGGAACAGGTCTGGGAGGTGGACCTGGTACCCAGATTCTGCCGACTTGTTCCTTCTTCGTTTTCTAACCCCAAATCGCCTAAATTCGATTCTTTTTCTGCAATTCTCTTTAGATTCAGATACACAACATATGTACACAAGAATCTAATCAAACACAAATCTAAAATTGACCTTAAACTCTCAAGAACTCCTCAATCTCATCCCAAATTCAAGAATGAAAGTCAATCAAGAATACAACTCAAGAACATCAAAGTCTCAATCTTTTAGGACGAAAATCATACTGAAATAAACATGTTTGGTGCGTGGGTGAATGAACCCAACATTGTGTGAACTCACATACCTCGTAGGGATCACCCCTTGACGAAATCCACGAGTCTAGCTTCAAGAAATCCACGAATCTTTGCTTCTTCTCCTACTTTCTCTTCTTCTTTTCTCTTTTCTAAAACCCTAACTCAATATCGTAAGAGCATAAACTGACCAAGTTCAGTTTTGACCCCTAAGTAATTACCAAAAATGAATTAAAATAAAAGGGTAAGGAAAAGACCAAACTACCCTTCTAAAATCCGGATTGGACATTTCTTATTCGAACAACCCAACTTCGAATGGGCATATCTCACTCATACGAACTCAGAATCGCCCAAACTTGGCGGCATTGGAAAGATTATTCCAATATATTTCCTACGATATCTGGAAACACACCTAAATCATCCTGAGCTAGAAGTAATGGTTGTTTGAAGTTGACCAAAAACTAAACTTTAACACACTTAACAATTTCCAGATTTTCTCTATACTTTCCAAAAATGACTATTTCCTCTTTTAAATTCTTTTTTAGTTCTTTATAGTTGAGGGGTGTTACATATACACCCATGGTAAAAGGGCTGGAAGAAAAGGGAGGTTGGGATAGATTTGGGCAATCACATTCAAGCTACAGAGAGGGATCCGGTCCGTTCTCGAAGGCTAGCCCTCTTAACATTGCATGTTGAATTATGCATGAAAATCATTGCAATTGCCACATGTCTGTCATTCAGGTATCTGACTGTTGTCCCATCATTTGAATACCAAAATGACACTTCCTTTCACATAATACGCCCTTTCACTTCCTTTATACTCCATATTTCTTCCCATTCCACATCCAAAAATCATAATTTTCAAAACTCTCTTTTCTCCTCTCTCAAAAACACTTCAAATGTTAAACCCTTTGTTCATACTGGAAAAATTTTCGATGAAGAAATTTTTGAGTGTGAAGAGGGACCAGGTCCAACAAGCAAAAAGAAAAAGGTGGAAAAGATGATGTTCAAAAAGGAAAAGGTTGATATTTTGAGAATTCAAAGTATTCTGAAGGAGGGTGTCTCACTTTATAAAAAAAATCAAAAAATGAAATGGCTCATCGGCTATTGATCTATTCATCTTGGAGGCGTTGAGTAAGTTTGAGTTTAGGAATCTTTCTGTCATGAGAAACTCAGGCTTGCGTTTGAAGCTATGACAGTTGATATTGCTAATAGAGGTACTGAAATAGTTTGCCTAAAGGCTCAGCTTCTGAAACAACACAATCAGAGGGACCAAGTCGAGAAGAATTGGCAGCCCTGGAGGTTCAACATGAAGCCTAGGCAGCAAATCATGCTGAACTTTAAGAGAACCTTCTGAAAAATCATGCTAAGGGATATTCTCTACTAATTATATTCTTTCAATCCCTTGCTCCTACGATATCCCCTCTCTTCCTAAATTTCTGTGTCAATCCTTGTTTCTCTTTCTCTATCAAACCTGAGTGGATATTGTCTTAGTTCTCATTCGTAATAATATTTGCAATGCTTTGATTGCTGATCTTTTATGTATGAATGCAAAATGCCTTGTTTCTACTGACTTGTCTCATGACTTCATACATTTTTACTCATGCTCAGTGTTTCCCAAGTGGCCATGGATTTGGTTGAACTGCATTTTTGTCAACTTGGTTTACTTCTTTAACCCTTTTTTATGATGTCAAAAGAGGGAAAAAATTCAAGGTATGAGATCAATGCTAGCTACTTACAGAGGACATGGTCATGTTGTTGATAGAGGGAATCAACGCTAGTTACTTGAAGAGGACATGGTCATGCTTATAGGGGGAAGAAGTTGAACAAGTTTTTCATTATCAAAAAGGGGGAAAATGCTATTTTGTTGCTGATGAGAAGTTTTGATGATTTGATAAACTTCGGGAATGATGCAAAAATGGGACCAATCCAGTTACCTGAAGAGGCATGTTGATAGGGGGAATTGGTGAAAGGGGGAAAAAGGTGAATAAGTTTTTTTTATCATAAGAAAAGGGGGAGACTGTTTTTTTGGAGCTTATATTAAGTTTTGATGATTTATCAAACTTATGGATCTAACAAGGGACCATATCCTTGTTATTGCGACTGACGACAAGGCAAATGAATGAATATACATAGTGTGAGGAACATTTGTGTGTCATCATCAAAAAGTGGAAAATGTTATATTCTAAGTGTTTTGATGATCCTCACAAATGTAGGGATCCGGTCCCTAGAAGAGTGCTCTCGTCCAGATACAAAGTGGGGTACAACTGTAAAGCTGCCCTCTCAGAATAGTTGGTGAAAAGTGCAATGTACTTCACCAATGGGAAGGGCAAACGAGATTTTGTGTGTTAGTGGTCAAAACTCTTGTTGGTGACTCATATATACACAACAAAAAAAACAACATTATTCATTCAAAAAGGAAAGAGAGTTAGAAAGTCTTCTCAAGAATTCACAAAGAATACATTGCAAGGGACCTGGTCCCTATAAGACTGCGTATGTGAAAAGACGACAAGGCAACTATCAGAAAATCTGCCACCTCTGATATGGTAGGTGCACATTCTTTTTAGAGAAGAAGACTCTCAGCCAATGGGGTCATCTCAAGAGGTTTGTGTCCATTTTATATAATCTCTTCCCATAAGACACAAACTAAGATTTGGCAAAACAAAGATTTGAATATATAAAAATTCATAAGCTTACAAAGAAGAAGCCATCTTCAAGGAAGAACACGACTCATATCAACAAGGGACCTGATGGAGTGCTGAAGAGTAATTGTTGTATTTAGAGCTTTGTGTCTTATGTGCTTACATTGTATATATACTCCTATTTTATAAAGGATAGTAGATCTGTTTCTTGTCTAAGTCTTTAGGTTGAGTCGTATTAACTAGAGTTAGTTAGTCGAATCATCTTTGTTTCAGTAAAACCTTTTACATCATTGTTTTGATGTTCTCTTGGATAGAGTTGCCTAGGAGTGTCAACTTGAATTAGTTGATGTGTGGTTCAATATAGTTATTGCTCGTTTATGCTCTTGTCTTGGAGATCGGAGTTGGTGGCTAGAGTTAGCCTTGTGAGGTTCTTAAAGTCTAGATCAACTAGAGTTAGTTGGTTTAGTGGGTAATAGGATTATTGCATTGTTTCCTTTGTAGTAGAGTTGCTACTGTAAGGGGGAAGGGATTAAAGAGTTTTAATTCCTAGGTTGCAAAAGTTTGTAATCTGAAACTTTGTTCCATTTGAATGAAATAGAGTTTGAGTTGAAATGATGTGAGTACAAGTCGTGGTTTTTACCTCTCTTGATCAAGGGGGATTCCACGTAAAATTATTGTGCATGATTTACTTTGAGCTATTTATTTTCCGCACTTTTATTCTGTCTAGGGACCTGGTCCAGTGATCACTGTTAGATGCATACATTCCAACAAATACTTTCAATTTTTTGTGAGGACCTTATACAAAGTCTAGACTGTAGTAATGGTTCTAAACTATTTAGTTTCAGCTCCATTGTTTGTGTTACTGTTATTTCTTGTTCGTATTGAAGGAATTCTAGATGAGCTAAATGATTTTCAGAGTAACAACATGTTCACATTTTTGTAGTTAAAGACTCAACTTATTGAAGCTTAATGCACTTAGCTCCTTGTAGAGTTTCCCATATATTAGGTATACTATTTTTTTTTATAAAAGTAAGTTACACGCATCTTATGTTATTGCTTTAAGATATTTTTTTTCCTAACTTTTATTTTCATTCTTATAGGGGTATTCAATATTGATTTTCCAGTTTGACGTATTAAATTAGAAGAACATTCTTGAATCGAAAGCTTCACATAATAAGTGTATTGGTTATTGGAATAATGAGCAATATTCAGAATGTACTGGTTATGAAGACTTAAATGTCTTATGTTGCATGTCACTCTTTATTGACTTTTGATAGGTTGTTGATGTATAAATTATATTATGGTCATAGAATTTGATCTCGACGTGTTTTGTTAAGATATATTTATTATGTAGTTGATTAATTGGAAGAACTATTGGACTAGATTATATAATGAATGAACAAAACAACTACCAAAGAAGTTGCAGCAAGAAAATTAAGAGAGTATTCAATGGAGATTAATGGAGAGTAATTAAAAACTGGTCTCTAAAAGTCTATAAAGACTAGAAAAGCATAATAGTAATGTTAATTAGGGACCGAGTAATAGTTGTTAAAGAGTCTTTCGCGACAAGATTTTGTCCCGTCCCTGAATACGTTTTGGGACCAGTAAAATCACCTCTTCTTTGTTTTCTTTAGCGAAGAAGCCTTTAAGGACGGGTGGCGACTAACCTTTTCCTGTCGCAATAGTCTATTTAGGATTAGATTTGGACTTTCTGGGACCAAATTTGAAGGAGAATATTGTATTTATAAATTTTGAAGTTAGATATGTTTCTGTATATCTCTATATATTTTGTATTCTTGTGTGTATTGAAAATAATTAGTAACATTTTGATTTAATAAGGTATAAACCAAATTAAACTAGGATTAGGAACTACCCTACCTAACAAATTCTAATTAAACATGACTAAGTAAATACCTCAAAATAACAAATCCTAATCAACTTAGGATTCCTACTTCAACTTTGCATTATTATTTCCAACATTCTACTGTAATTCAAAGTTGTATGCTCTTGCCTTTTCTTTTTGTTATTGTTGTTGTATTGGAGAGCTTCTCTTCAATCTTCAATATTCAATTTTTAATTGTTGGGGTTCTTCTCTTCAATCTTCAATTCTTGGAGGAATTCTCTTCAATTCTCATTTATTTTTTTGGTTGTGTTGGAGCACCTTCTCTCCAACTTCCAAGTGTTGGAGCACTTTCTCTCTAACTCATGATATTTTTTTCTTTGTTGTGTTGGAGCAGTTCTCTCCTACTTCCAAGTGTTGGAGCACTTTCTCTCCAACTCACAATAATTTTTCTCTTGGTTGTGTTTGGAGTACTTCTCTCCAACTTTCAAGGTTGATGCCCTTCCCACCAAAGCCTTTTATTTTTTATTTTTGGTGTTGGAGCACTCTCTCTCTAACTCTCGTTGATGCCCTTCCCATTAACTCTTTTTTTTTTTTACTTTCTTTAACTTATAATTTAGAGAAGAGTTTCTTCCTCTTGTGCTTGGTTTCACTTCTTTAAATCGGCAATATTTGTGTAAGTCTTTCATCTTAGCATGTTTTTTTTCATGCATATATTATTCGTCTAGCTTTTCAACATGATCATTGGCCAGACGGGGAGCATATATGGGTCATAGCCTCCCGCCGGCAGCGAAAACTCTAAGATCTTCTACCAGGATCTTTGAAGCTCTGATATCAATTCGAAGGAAAATATTTTATTTATAAATTCTAAAGTTTCAAATGTTTCTATATATTTCTATATTTTCTGTATTTTTGTGTGTATTGAAAATAACTAGTAACATCCCTATTTTATAAGGTATAAACCAAATTAAACTAGAATTAGGAACTACCCTAACTAAAAAATTCTAATTAAACATAAATAAATAAATACCACAAAATAACAAATCCTAACCAACTAAGGATTCCTACTCCAACTTTGAAATATTATTTCCAACAAGATTTCCATTCTTTAGAGAATGTTATCCTTGTAGTGAATGATGTGGTGAAGTGTAGTAAGCAGAGTAAATATGGGCATAAGTTTGAGATTAAAGTAATAAGGTGATAACTTAAAACTCGTTAACGGTGCGAGCAGTTTCTTCGAATCACTTTGTGCAAATAAACTGCGTGTACATGGTAAATTATTATATTGATGAAAGAGAAGGTTATATTTGATAAGGCAGTAGTTTGAATAAGCAAATGCGATGATGCATACCTGCTGATTAACCATTTTAGTAGGGTGTTTTATGGGGAAAATATCTGTATTTTGAGAGTTCTAAAGAATGGAGATCCAAGGGGTGGAATGCGAGGTGCAACATTACCATCAATCGGACTGTTAATTTAAAGAGTTTTAGATATCTGAGGGGATACAAATCTTGAGCGGCAAATAAAACTTGTCTATACACATGAGCATATAAAAAAGAGGTAAGGGTTAATTGGATTGTCAATGATGGTTGAAGTTTTGCCAAAGACTGCTCCAATGTTTGAGTGCATTTATGAGGATGAGAAGCCATGATGGCCTCAAAAATCAGAACTTAAGGGTTAATCAAATAACAAAGTGCACATGATTGTAGTACGCTGGTCTAAGAAGTTAAAACAGGGGATATATATTTGTTTTTTCAAGAGGATGAAATTATAATTGGACATAGGGCGAGTGTTTGGTATATTCGAGAAAGGAGAGAAAAGCCAAAAGTTGCACGTACTGGTGGTAAAAGCTAGAAGTTGTACCTTTGGGGATTATTTGGACGTTGGCGTTTGTCCAGTTTGTGGAAGTTGGAAGAAGTGAAGTATCACTGTGGAGGTCGAAACGTGGTGAAGGAGTCTGAAGCGACATATTTTTCTAGTTGGGAATTAATTTTTCAAGGTGGGGTATTTATGTAATTTAACTTTCTATATTTAGAGTTCATGCTTTTAAGGTAGATAGATAGATAAATAGATAGGTAGGTATGTAGGTAGGTATATAGATAGACAGACTGACAGACATAAAGACAAATAGATCGATAGATATATTTATATATATATATAGATAGATAGATAGATATGGATATTGATATAGAATAGATATTAAAAAGATAGAAGATAGATAGATAGATAGATAGATAGATATTGATATTGATATTGATATAGAATAGATATTATATAGATAGATGGATATTGATATTGATATAGAATATATAATAGATAGATAGAAAGATAGATATTGATATAGAATAGATATTAAAAATATAGATAGATAGATAGAAAGATAGATAGATAGATAGATATACAGATGAATAGATAGAAGATAATAGATCGATATAGATATAAATATTTACATATAATAAAAATATTTATCTCTTAAAAAATAGTAATTAAATAAAAAATAAAAATTAAACTAACACACCCTTCAACCCAACATCATTATAAATCACATGTATTTTCTTTTGACTAAAGTACATAAATATATTTTTTTAAAAGTAAATAAGTTAAACGAAAGGGAAATGTTTATACAATAGTAACTATTTTGAAGCAAACTTCGTGACAATCTCAAATACATAAGTAGCATTGTAAGTAAAGTCATTCTTATATTTTGACCATCAACAAAACAAACCGTGATAATTCTATGACTCATGAGAGATTCAATAATTTTTATAAAGGATATTTAGAATCATATATCTGCATCACATGAGAAACTGTTGAACAAAACATTTAAATTTAAACTATTTCACGTTAGCTTCATATATTGGAACATTACATACTACTTTATATATAAAACAAAAATAGAAAAACGATTACTAGATTATCATTTTTTCCCCCTGAAGTAATCAAGGTTCTAGAATATATCCTCTTAGGATAGAATGATTTACTTCTTCAAAATAGTGGTACCTGAAATTCCACTGATATTTAAACTCACTCAACTATAAGAATTAAACTGTAAGAAGAAGAAGAGTAGAATATTAAAAAAAATTTATGGTTGAAAAATAAGAGGAAGTACCTCTATTGATTGCCAACAAAGGGTAGTATAAGTAGGTGTTTATTGTGTCTTATATTACAAGTCATGACCCTTCAAAAAAGTTACAACTTATCAAAAAAGTTACATCTCTTTGGAAAGCCATAACTCATCAGAATAGTCACAAATCTTTGTATAAGTCACACCTTATTGGAAAAGTCACAACTCATCAGAAAAGTCACAACCGTTTGAAAAAGTCACAACTCATCAGAAAAGTCATAACTCTTCGAAAAAATCACAACTCATCGAAAAATTCACAACCTTCCAAGAGAACATATTTTATTCAAAATAGATTTAGATGAGTGTTATAAGTAGAGGCATTATAGTAATTTAACAATCAAGTTAGAGAGTTCATGTTTATCAATTACTATTCTGAAGTGTGATAACTACCCCTTTTGGTGAGGTATCATAGACAATGTGCTCTCTCTCTTGGAAGCAAGTGAGAGACGAAAAATAAGAGAAAAAGCTGATCAATATTGAACACATATCCTTTTAATTAAATATTTTACAGTTAGTTAGTATACAAAATAATTAACATTAAAACTTTATATATATATATATAGTCATTTTCCTTTTTTTTTCTATGTGAAATATATATTTTCCTCCAAACTTTTATATTTTATTTCGCTTTCATTAGTTAGTATATTTTAATGTTTTATTGATTTAAAAAACATACTTGTATTTATTTTTTTTAAAAAAAATATTTTTTAAAAGAGGGTCCTTCATTTTACTGTTTTTATTTATTTTTTAATATTTTATTTGATTTCCTTCACTCTTTGGTATTCTTCTGAAATAAATTGTTTTTGTAACACCCCATAAATTTTTTGAAATAAGACTTGAACCATCCTTCGAGTAAGTTCTTACCAAGGATTTTTTTTTAAGTGTTAAAGTCACTAGATATAGCACCTTGAGTTCTAAAAAGAAGTAAAAAGAATCCATTCAATTCATTCCTTAGTTCTTTTAAGTTTTGGTTCAACTTCAAATGACCATAACTTTTAGCACAAGATGAGTTACGAGACCCATATGATATCAAATGAAAGATCTTGGAATCCTCTTTCCAACGGCGCTGAGTTTGCTAATTTTTAAGCTCGTATGAAGGAGATACTCCCGCTTGAAGTCGAGATGTCCAAATAAAGCAAGTTACCTAAAAATATGAAGGGTATTTTGGTCTTTTCCTTACCCAATCGGATTTAAACATTTTTACTAAGGTTTTAGGAGTCTAAACTGATTATAATAAGTTTCATTCATCCCCAAAAACGTTTATGGTTTAGAGAGAAGATTCAATAGGAGAAAAAGTTCAAAGTTTCAAGCGTTCGTTCAAGAAATTCAAGATTTCGCTAAGAACCTAGTTCTTTGAGGTATGTAAGCTTACATAATGTTGGGTTCGTTCACCCACATGCCAATCATGAGTTTCTTTTGCAAATCTATCCATAAATATTGAGCAATTTAATTTCTTGATGAGTTCTTGACAAGTGTTCTTGAAGTTTCCTTATCGATTAAGTTTTGATGTAAGATTCTACTTGGGTTAACTTCAAACGACCATATCTCTTAGAATATAAAGAGTTACGTGAGCCATAACCTATCAAATTAAAGGTATTTGAATCTACTTTCCAACGTCACTAATTTTGTATTAATCCAATTTGTGAGTAAAAAGTTATGACTATTTTAGTAACTTGATACAATGCTATTACGAATTAGCCGACGGGTAAACATTAAAAAGCGTCGTTTTTGTCTTTTTGCCTCCAAGAAATCCCTAAACGAATATCTTGACTAATAAAGTCTCAAAACAATCATATTTTCATCTTTTAATCTATCATTCTCTTCTCTCTCAAACCTTAGGGAAAAACCCTAAGGAAAAATCAAAGTAGAATACTCCATTCAAGATTCTTTCAATCTTTTTCAAGATTCTTCTTTAAGGTAAGTCTTTCTCCGAGAATTCCATTCTTTTCAACTCAAATCCTCCATACAATTATGGATCACTAATTAAAATAATAAATTATGGCCATAGAGATTTCAAGAAACTAATTCATGAATCTCAAGAAAGGTTTTCTTGATCGTTTACCTTCAAGCTAGGATTTCAAAGCTTCTAATCAAGTTCTTCTTCAAGATTCTTCAAGAACCTTGTTCTTCTAGGTATGTAAGGCTATCATAGTGTTGGACTAGTTCATCCTCACACCATACATCTACTTTCAAATCGTTAAAAGAGAAATTTAGGATTCTACCCCTAGATTTGAGTATTCTTAAGATGATTTTGAGTTCTTGAGTTCATGTTTCTTTTAAAAATTATATTCCTAACTATTGAGTTTTGAGGAAGTAAGTATGCGAATGAGAAGAGTCGTATACATGAGTTCCATATTGTTGGAATGTATGCATCACTAACTACGATAGGATCAGGTCCTTTACATAGTTATAATATGCAAAAGTAAATACTGGAAGTAAAGATGACACACACAACTTTACGTGGAAACCTCCTTGCTCAAGGAAGTAAAATCACGACCTATCTGACAAGATTTTCAAATTGTTTTTACTAATCTTCTCAAGCAAAAGTAAAACATAGTTTACAACACGAAATTAGCCTGCTAATTTCCACACTAAGTAATACAATCTATTACTTTATCGAGCTTAAGCAATGCCTCCATTTCCCACTACTAACCTTCACTGATTAGTATAGACTTTCGAAAGTAAGACACAAAGTTTCCCTCAACTAAGTTCCTATAGTGATTCACACAAGGTTTGAAACGTTTCTATCACAAGTGAAACGAATCCTACATGATAAGCACAAATACAAGAAATCAAAATAACAACAGGTTCAGAAAGCAATTCTTCAATTGATGAGGTCCTTTGTTGTTTTGTTGAAGCTTGAATTTTCTCTCTCTTTGAATGAATGAGTTGATATGTTGTTTGTCATGTTGAATACATTAACCATAAAGATTATTAACTATTGGACAAAACATTCTCGTCCATTCTGATTGGTTCAGTACGCTGATGCCTCACCAACCTCTGACCCGACAAATTTCTAGCTGTATAGCACATTGCCCTGGACAAGAACACTTTGCGGAGGACCGGGTCCCTGCATTTGTGAGGATCATCAAAGCATCTGAAAACATTAAGACTTATCATTTTCCTCTTTTTTCATGATGACAAACAAACTCCCTCACATTGAGTTAACATTCATTCAAAGTACACAATTGTGTTCCCCTTATCAGTATTCCCCCACCTATTAACATGCAAAAAAATAGTTCCCCCTATCAACAGTATTCCCCCACTATTAACATGCAATTCCCCCTTTTGACATCATTGAAAAAGGAGTGACAATAAACATATACGAACTGCATGCAAAAACATTAGGAACTCAGGGCCATGGGCCACACAGTACATGCGAAAGTAGGCAAAAAATAAAGAAGATAGAGAACATAGCAAATATGGCAAGAGAGATAATATCATTAGATCTCTTATGCTGACCACAGAGTTCAAACAAAACAGTACACTTTGCCACTAGAGTAAAGACAAGGATAGTTAAGAATTAGGACAAGAGACCCATTTAGGATGGAGGGGGATGGGGAGTGAAGGATTTCAATAACAGAGTCATGCGCTCATTGGCATCGACATGAGCTTTGTCACGACCCGAGAGCACCCCCAAGTCGTAACATGCGTATTCGACCTCTCAGAGGTCTCATACAAGCCCTTAGCATTCATCACATTAGATATGTAAAATAGTGCGGAATTAAAAACTCTTTAAATAAAATCCCATAAGACTCAAAGGTCACTTTTAAAAACATCATTCAAAAGTACTCAAGCGGAATACTAAGTCTCTTAGCCATCTTAGACATAAACGGGAAAACATACTAGGGACACGGCCCTTTACAATCAAAAGAAGTCTATTAAGTCTATTACAAGAACCTTATCATAAAACTAGAATAGAAAAGTCTTGTCCTCGACATATGAGAACATACCACAAGATCTTGGAAGAACTTCAAGTTCCAAGCTTACTATAGAACCCGCTTACTTTCCGGAACCTACACTTGTAGATAATAGAGAAATATGGAATTAGCACAATTAAGTACTAAGTATGGAGACCATGCAAAAACATGCCAGACGGACATTTACAAGAAATAAATGCTTTCATATTATTTTGATAAAACCTTCACTTCACAAGTATAAGAGACATATTACAAGTCAATGTTCACACATAAAACCATAGCCAACCATATACATACTCAACATATATTCATATACAACCCATGCTTAACTTTAAAAGAACACACGTCATTTCATTACCGTAGGACCTCTACCTAATATAACCTTAAGACACACTTGAGTGAGACAAGAAGTGACCGCCCATACTACCTCTTCAAGCACACTTAAGTGTTCCTCAAGATTACCTTAGATAAGGACATTTCCTTTATAACATAACATCAATAGACCAACATTCTTTAAGAAACCATTTAGGAGACATTCAAGCACATAAGGGGACTTTCACATAATAGTCGTTAGACTTAGGGAACTCACTTTAGTATTTTCAAAGCCTACTCGTGCCATGTGTAGATAGCATCCCATACTACTACCTACACGTTGTAGAACCTATCCAATAACTAGAGTGCACATCCCACATGATGGGATTAGGCATAACCGACATAGACCATACTAGCTAGGCATGAAATCCGGAGTCTATCCTACTCCGTGGAGGTTGTTCTACTTGCCAAAGGTAGAACTAGTAAGCAACCCATGTAGGCACATGGTTTAGGGGATGTCCAAGGAAGTTCGTTGTGCCTAATCTCATACTCAACTAGGCCACCTTCCTAACCACATCCACTCGGTGCTAGCTTTGTTTCCCATAGAGTACTCAATCACATATGTACTTAGAGAGGGTTCCTTTTCTAGTTCAACCAACTCATAGTACCTCTTCCCAAGAAAGGCCCCATCTCTAAGTCATGGCCAATCAAGGTTCATAAGGATAGCTCATTTGACTTTCTTAGATAAGGATTTTCATGCCGTTCCGGCTCCATCCATCTCTAAGTCTATCATCTCACTCAAGAAGGGAACTTCGCCCTAAGGCCCATCCTTCAAGGTTATACATTTACTTAGGAAAGCTAGACTTATGAAAAGGTACCATTTCTTAGTTCTGCCGATTCAAGTCTTGGCCTAGAATTCCTCTTTTAGCATTTATAGAAAGGGCACCATTTCTTAGTTCTAGCCCACTTCACACATTCATGCATTCAAGACTTTAAGTAACAAGGAGAGACACTGAAATGACCCAAAAAGTTCTTAAAAAAAGTGCTTCGGAAGTTACCGGAAACTTGTTTAGCTATATATAAAAAAATCCGTTTCGTTTTTCGAAAATCTGACTTCATATTCTTGTTTAGGGGGTCAAATTGAGTGGGAAATGGGTCTAACCCAAATTTTAGAGCAACCGTATCAAAATCCGAAATTTCCAAGTGAAGCCTTTTTCGAGGGTCTACTTTGGAGGGTCATATCTCCTAGCACACAAATTATTGGGTGGCCAATAACATATCCATGGAAAGCCCTTTGATTTAGCTACCTAATGCACTTCGTTTCACCTCATTCGGAGTTCGGACGAAGAAGTTATGCCCATTTTCGTAAAATCTGTCCGGCAGGAAAGGCAATTTCCAGTGAGCATTTTTACTGTTCACCCGCCTCATTTTTTTTTCGAAGTGTTGGACCATTTTTCCAAAGGGCATATGTTATTTCCTATATACCATTAGTTCAATTCCCATCTCTAAAACATTTCCCAAAATACATCTCCCATACTTAGACACAAGAACAAGATAAAACACTTCCACCAAAGGTGGATTCAACCTACCAACAACAATCGTCACATATGGACATTTAAAGAGAACATACTTTCAATCACACTACAATAACACTTTGTACAAGATCACCTTATAACCATAAGAATACCTTCACATATTTACCTTCACATAGTACTATAACACTTCATAACTTGATAACACTTTAATTCAATAGATAATGCCTTCAAAGCCATATTCATAATATAATCCATAATTAAACACCTCCACTATAAGTGGATCAAACCAAGCAAGAACAATTATATCAATAATATGAGATTAAGCCAACTTACCATCCTCCAAAGCCATCCTCAACATTGATCAATAGATATAGAAAATCATAAACATCAACAATACAATCTATTCTAAGCATAAATTCATCAATACCCAATCATTATCAACAAACCCATTTCGTAAGTCAAATATGGAAATTTGTGAAATCAAGGGTTCATGAGATTTTTCACTTGAAAACATCAATTTAATATCAACAATATCACAATCCATCATTTAAAACCATTTAATGCAAGAACCCTTGAGTAGAGTAACAAATAGAAGTTTTTCATAACTTTTGAGAATTTGAAAACCCTTTGAAATTGGTTCTAAAGCGAAAACTAGCTTTAGATAAAGAGCCACCATACCTTAGTATTGAGAAAACCCACGAAAATTGATGCAAGAAACCTTCAATTCGAAACCCTAGCTCCAACTTGACCTTTGCCTTCAATGGTGTTCTAGAGAGAACCCTTTTTTTTTTTTGAAGAATGAATTAAAACAAACCTTTTAAAAAGTTTTAATACCATATATAGAAATTAGAAATAATATAAAATATACCCACTTTTTAATTTAACTAAAATTAATATTTACGAAAATGCCCCTTAAATTTCCGGACGGACTCCTTGCCAACTGCCCAACTTTCAAAGGGCATAACTCGCTCATACGAACTCAGAATCGAGCAAACTCGGTGGCGTTGGAAAGATCGTTCCAAGGGCTTTCCAAAAATAACTGGAACTACCCCTGGATCATCCTGAGCTAGGAGTTATGACTGCTCAAAGTTGGCCAAAAACTCACTGATTTCCCACACTTAACCAAATTTCCAGATTCAGAACCTTTTTTTTTCCAAAAGTGACTACTTCCAATTTCATAACTCCAATTTATGCTTAAACTTTAAAAATTCATACGTTAGGCTCTAGTTTCACCTATCTATTTTTAGGGTCGCTACAAGCTTGAATGATTTGCTAGTTAAGATCCTGAAATTCCTCATCGAGTGAGGCATTTGTCTTTAGCAGCTGTGCATTCTCAGCTCTCAACTTTTATAATTCCTCCTTATCCTTAGAACTGGTACCAGTTCTCTTAGAAATGGTCTGCATATCTGAGCTTTGAGTCACGCAATATCAACCTCCTTTGCACTCAAGGTTTCAGTAAGATCATTTAGCTCCGCTTGAGCAATTCTTACTGCTCCAGAAGATCAGACACATGAGACTTATCCTTGATCTTTCCTTCAGCGCATTCACATTCCAGAAGGGTTGCCAGAGAAAACATTTGTTTCACACTTGGTACTCCTCTGCCCAAGGTTACATGGAAATGTTCAAACACATAGTTCAGCAGGTACCCATAAGGTATGCCATGTTTGGAATTTTTCCAAGTCATCACCTTGTGCATGTGTTCAAGCATGATTGCTGGAAGATTGATGGCCTCAAGTTCATCCAATTGTTCCATGAGGAACAAATCTGCAACAAAGGCTACATTTTTCTTCTCGCTCCTTGGCACTAAGACCTTGTTGATAAACTCAAACATTTGCTGATACTCTCCTCTTAGGAACTTCTTAGGTAGACTAGTACGTTTTATGTCCCCACACTTGGTAGCCCTTTGAACAAATCTGCCCTTTAGCCAACGTGCCATGAGTGTGTACCTGCAGTAAGGTACAAGATGAGATTTCACAAACATTATGCAATACACCAAGTATAGATGCATGCCCTCCCTAGCATAGTAAAAAAGAGAGGTTTCCATGCCAACTTGTTGTGGAATCAGGTGATCTTGTGCATCCCTAACTTCAATCTATTCTTGATGAAGCACTCTTTGCTTAATGCCTTGGTAAAGATATCAACCACTTGGTCTTCTGTCTTGCAGTATCTCATCACTACATTGTTCTTCTCAACATTGTCCCTTAGAAAATGATGCCTCACATCTATGTGCTTGGTCCTCTTATGCTGGACATGATTCTTGGCCATGTTCATTGCACTTGTGTTGTCACATATGAGAGGAATGGTGTCTGTGAGAACACCAAAATCTTCGAGCTGTTGCGTGATCCACAAAAGCTGAGCACAACAACATATAACAACTACATTCTCTGCTTTTGCAGTTGATAAAGTCACTAAATTCTGCTTCTTGGTTCCCCATGAAATCAATGATGACCCTAAGAAATTAGCCACACCTGAAGTGCTCTTTCGATCAACAAAAAATACTGCATAATCAGTGATTAATGTATCATAGTCACTTCATCCAATACTAAGTGCCAACAATCGTTCAATAGTAATATAACCCAACTAGTGAGTTGGGGTCGAGTTCCAAGAGAGCAGTTCGTAATTGAGAATCAATAGAAAAACATAAACAAGCTAAAGTCAATCATAGCTAAAAACATTTGCGAAGAAAAACATGATAAATTAAAGGTGACATAATTGTCAAATATCAAGGGGGGGGGGGTTGTAGTCAACTAACAACTAAAAACAGCAAATGATATGGAAATACGAATATGAAAACGGGATTCTTGGGATGTCATGGGATTATGGGATAAGGTAAAGAATTGGTTAATTGCATTTAATAGTAAATCGCCGCAAATCAGTGAATAAGCTAGACTTTAGTGGGGATAAACTTTCTCTCTAACAATTTACCCCGAATCAAATTGGTTTCTCTCGAACACCAATAAGCCACGATGAAACACATCCTTCGCTTTAGTCCATTCACTCTCTCGAGATGAATGGATGGAAAAGGGTTTAAGGTTCACTCTCTTGAGCTAAACCTATGACAACCCAATACCCACAGACCATCAATTCAGTAATTTTGTTTTTAAAACCTCTCTCTCTAGCAAGCCAAAATCACGAAGTTAAGATTGTATTTGCAACTACAATCCCATTAAATTCAACCACAACTACTGAACAAAATCACTTTTAAACAACAAATAAACTTTCAATTAGCAATACCCAACAGTTAAATCAACCCATAATCACATAATCACACCCCAAGAATTGGGGTTTTAGCTAGACATAGTAAAATGATAGAAATCGATACCGAAAAATGTTTCCATCAACTGGGTACGATTAATATTATCTTTAAAAATGTCTAAGATGAAGAATCTTCAACACGCACTTCCAATTTCTTAGAAATGGAAATCTTCAAATCTTCAAAGCTAAGGAAGAATGTCTCCAAAAACACTTCTAAGTTCTAAAACTGAATAATAAACTTGATATTCTAAAATCGCACACTAAACTAAAAATTCAAACAAGTATTTATATTTGTCAAAAAGTGTGCTGCAAAGGACCAGTCAGTGCAATAAGTCGAGATCGCCGATCCACTCGGCGATCGGCCCTTTGGTCATTTGTATCACCGTTTTGCTTTTGCCTTCAGCATTCTTGAGGTCTTGTAACTTGGGGTGATAAGACACTGCATCACGGAACTGTTCGGCGACTCGCCAACCGCTCCTTTCTATCGCTGACTTGATTATCTCCTTCAGGGCTTGTCACTTTAGAATAGTAGGCGAGACCAAGTCCATTCGGTGACTCGCCCAATAGTTTAGGCGATTCTCAGGCTTTCTTTTCTTCGTTCTGGATCACTGACTGGATAATCGTCTCCTCAAGATCTGGCAAGTCTCTGTAAATGTTCTCCTCCTGTATCTCTATCTGCTCCTCGTCAGTCTCGGCATCTGACTTATCAACTGCTCCCTCATCTTTGTGTGCATCTCTGGTGGTTGTCGAAGGAATCTCTAAAGTGGCAGGAACATCTGCATCATCAGCAACCTCTAGTAATGAAGCGAAGTCAGTAGACTTCAAATAGTCTACGTCCTTCCTCAAGCCTGGTACCTCAGATTTTGAAAGTCGTAACCTCAGATGCCTCCCCCTGCCTGCTCTCACATGCCTCAACTCTCTTGTTGAGAATGTGAATAGAAGTCTGAAGGGGGGTCAACGCAGCTAAAATAGCAACCTCAATCATCAATGGGACATCTCTCTCAAGTCTGCTAGCCCTCACGTCAGCTGATAGGGCCACATGCCCCATCTTCAGGGTCATCGCCTAAGTAATCTTAGTCAACTGGGAGGAACAGGATGTGCCTGGAGCATGTGAAGAAGAGGTAGGGGCAAAAGTACCTGAAGGCTAGGAGGCTGGAGTAGGCAAAGGTGCCTCTGGAAGTATCGAGTCAACATCCACCTCTGGGGAAGTGTCCACCGGAGCTGCCCTTCTCCTGTCAACCTCCTCTCTAGTATATTCGACCTCAATGATCTCTAGCATTATCTCGAGGTACCCTAACACGTCGGCATAACTCAGTGATCAGGATCGGCAATGGCAAGGAGGTCTGCCGATGCTTGGCCCGTATGGCTATCTCCTGCTCAATAAGAAGTCACAGGTCGATGCTCCTCCGGGATATGATAGCTCCAAGGCATGCTGCTTTAGGATGGTACATAATAGACTCGTTTTGGGATGGCATTATGGTGCTACTGATGAAGCCAAACCAAAAACGAGAAGCAATGCTCAAGTCCCTCTTCTCTATGGGAAATCCTGCTTCTATCCACCTCGGGGTGGTATCGGTAATCAAAGGTGCCAGCCACCCCTTCAAGTCATCTAAGGACTGAGCAACAAACAATCTATCATAGGGATGCACAGAATGCAAAGCTCTACCCAATACAATGTTTATATACTCATTGCTGCACCCAACTGCCTTACCCTTGACCATGACCGAGTTCACCGGTCTGAACTCGCTGGCCTTCTTCTTACCATTCGACACCAAATCCCCATAGGCTGTATAGAACTCCCGAACCCAAGAAGGAATGTAAGGGCCTCAAGGTCTGGTAAATTGGTCAAACCTATGGTAACTGAGCGTGTTCCGCACATCGGAGTACTTGCCCTCCAGACCCTCTATAGATATAATTTTGTCCTTGAGGATGATTTGCAAACCATCTCCTTTCAACCTGTTGAGGAGTCTAGGTGGAGGGACGACTGGTGGGACAGGCATAAGAGGTGTCAAGCTGGCACTGAATCTACTGGTGTGGAAGCAAGAGGGACTCTAGTAGAAGTGTGGTGAGATCTTGCTCGGAGCTCAGACCACCGGGACTGTAGAGGCTAGTCGTCCTCAGGCTCAGATAGAGCAGACTGGGAGCCAGTGGTCGCTCTGTCAGAAATGGGCCTCTTTCCCTTGCCTTTATCACCCGGTGGAGGCTCTTGCCTGGTCTTCTTTGGAGGATTTGAACCCCTCTCATTTATCGTTATACCCCATGCTCTTTTCTGGGGTGGCATATCTATATTTGTTTGTACCATATGTGCAAACCATCGGGAAAAAGTTAGAGTCAATTCAAATAAGATCACAGAAAACAGTTGCAGACAAACTCGCCAAACCGGTCGGCGAGTTGCCGAATAACTTTGGCCAGCTAGATCGGGCTCCCCAAAAGGAATGGCTTAAAATTATTGGCAAGTCGGTTATAGGAAATGCCTTTCAGTGAATCAGCGATAGCTTTCGGTGAGCAAGGGCTAGCCCGCCCAAAGTTACAATGCAAAAAGGGATTAGGGGTGCAGACAAAGGGTGATCAAGAAGTCTTTCGGCGAGTCGCCGAGTGCCTTCGGTAACCTCAGGCTTCTCACCGAAAGTTATAGAATCAAACAACAAGTTAAGCATGAAATTTTATCGTGATGGGGACCTTCGAGGAACCGCCGAGTGATTCGGCGAGCTCGACCCAGCTCGCCAAATGACCCAACGTGCCTACCTTCAATCCAACTTCTCGAATTCAACCCCGCAACCCTCAAAATCAAAATCAAAGCATGCACAACTCAAATTAAAATTAGACCTATAGCACCCATTACCCCGGGATACTCAGACTTCTCTCGGTTTTGCCATTGATGACTTTTTCCCTTAAGAATGACGTCATCCATTCTATTATTGGGCAAATTACGTCGTTTGATACAAATACGGGCTACGCAGACTTAACCCAACTAAATCCATTGACATGCAAGCACAACCCCACAAAATTTAATTCATTTTAACGCACATAATTACGGGATTTCAACATTCAAAACATTACGGGTAGGATTATCGAATTAAAACAGGCATTTAAACATTTTAATCCTATCAGAGAAGCCCAACACACTTCAATCAAGATAATAATGCTTGCATAAGAGTACAAATTACTAAAAATAAATGTGGGGTTCGGAAAAGCAACCTTAGATGCTGAATAATAAAGACTGAAAAGCTAGGCGGCAATGTAATCCACTCCAAACACAACTCCGACGACTAAAATACTCTTAGAAATGCAAAAATATAGAAGATACTAAGTGGGTATGAGTTTGGCAAGTTTGAAAGTGAGGGAAAATGAAAGAGTTGGAAGTTTAAACCTTTGGCATTTTTAAAAACCCTCCAGTACTTGCCCATTCAGCGACATTAGTCGGGATCGCCGAACCACTCGGCGACACTCCGAGTGATCACTTACCTCACCGAGTTTTACAGACTCCACTTTGAAGTTGTCTTGAGTCCAACGGCGGTCTAGGTTGGGGTCGCTGACCTCTTCAGCGATGCGCCGACTAGACGTTTTGCTCGCTAACCTGCACTTTTCAAACACTTTCCACACTTTGACCTGCACAATCAACACACCATTATTCTAAAATAAAAATTTAAAGTGATAAAACCTTTGGGTTGCCTCCCAAGAAGCGCCTTAGTTAACATCATGGCACAGCGTAAGTCCTTACTCAAACCCAATTTTGGGGTTGACCCTAGTGTCACTAGGTAACCCCACTTGTTCATTTGGGTGAAGATGAGGCAATACATGACCCCTGAGGGTTTCAATTAGCTAGATAGATATGGAGTGAGAGCCAATCATCTGATTTAGCACTTCAACATTTTCCCTCATCTCCTCTAGCAATCTATCTTGCTCATTGAGTTTTTGGAGAATGATTAATAGTGTATCCTCAACACGTTTACTCTCATATTCCTTAGACTTTCTCCGCTCATGAGGAGGAATGTATCTATCGTTTCTTCTACATTGGACCTCAACCTCTAATATTTTCTTGGCCAAATCATCCAACTGAGTTAATAGTGGGACCAGAGAGTGGTCCTCTTCCCTTTCTTGATTAGTCTCAGTCATTTGGCCACTGTTTTTATCAACTATGCTCCAAGTCTCTGCTCACAACAGCAACACATAAGCCAAAACTAAAAATTAAGTAGAACTATAACTAACAAACACAAAATTTAACTTAACTAAAAATTCTCAAGTAGCACCACTCCTCGGCAGCAGTGCCATTTTTTATTAACGTATCAAGTTCCAACGATCGTTCAATAGTAATATAACCGAACTACTGAGTTGGGGTCGAGTCCCAAGGGAGAGGTTTGTAATTGAGAATCAATAGAAAAGCATAAACATAATCAAGTCATGCGAAGAAAAACATGATAAATTAAAGGTGACACAAGTGTCAAATATCAAAAGTGGGGGGGGGGGGTTGTAGTTAACAAGAAACTAAAAACAACAACTGATATGGAAATACGAATATGGAGATGGGATTCTTGGGATGTGATAGGATTATGGGCTAAGGTAAACAATCAGGTAATCACAATTAATAGTAAACCGCTGCAAATCAGTGAATAAGCTAGACTTTAGTGGGGGTAAACTTTCTTTCAAACAATTTACCCCGAATCAAATTGATTTCTCTCGAACACAAATAAGTCGCAATGAAGCACAACCTTCGCTTTAGTGCATTCACTCTCTCGAGCTGAATGTGTGGAAAATGGTTTAGGGTTCACTCTCTCGAGCTGAACCTATGACAACCCAATACCCACATACCATCGATTCAGTAATTTTGGTATTAAAACCTCTCTCTCGAGCAAGCCAAAAACACGAAGTTAAGATTGTATTTGCAACTACAATCCTATTAAAATCAACCACAACTACTAAATGAAATCACTTTTAAACAACAAATAAACTATCAATTAGCAATACCCAACAGTTAAATCAACTCATAATCACACCCCAAAAATTGGGGTTTTAGCTAGACATAGTAAAAACATAGAAATCGATACTGAAATATGTTTCCATCAACTAGGTACGATTAATATTGTCTTTACAAATGTCTAAGATGAAGAATCTTCAACACCCACTTCCAAGTTCTAATCTTCAAAGCTAAGGAAGAATGTCTCAAAAAACAGTTCTAAGTTCTAAAACTGAATAATAAACTTGATATTCTAAAATTGCATACTAAACTAAAAATTTAAACAAGTATTTATAGTTGTCAAAAAGTGTACTGCGAAGGACCAGTTGGTACAATAAGTCGGGATCATCGATCCACTTGGCGATCCTCCCTTTGGTCATTTGTATCGCCATTTTTTTTTGCCTTCAACATCCATGAGGTCCTATAACTTTGGGCGATAAGACATTGCATCACGAAACTGTTCGGTGACTTACTGACTGCTCCTTTCTATTGCCGACTTGATTTTCTCCCTCATGGCTTGGCACTCTGGAACATTAGGCGAGACCAAGGCCATTCGGCGACTCGACCAATGGTTTATGCGATCCTGAGGCGTTCTTTTCTTCGTTCTTTCAGCTGCCTTGTTCCTTGTTGCTCAATAGTGTCTATGCTTTGTCCCTCAATCAAAATACCTGAAATTCAAGGATTTACATAAGTTATTGAGACAAAATATGCATTTGAGAACTCTCAATCTATTAAAATAAAGCCCTAAATGAGTCGAAGTTGTGGACTCATCATTAGCATCACCATACCCAATTAAATCAAAGGAGTCACCAGAAGGATATAAGAGGACCAGGTCCTGTGTTCCCTTAAAATATCTCATTATTCTCTTGGCTTCCTTCAAGTGTGATTCCTTTGGAGCTGCTTGGAACCTGGCACACATCCCTAACCCAAAGACGGGCCTGCTGGCACTGAGATAGAGAAGTGACCCAATAATTCCCCTGTACATAGTCTGATTCACATCAATTCTTTTTTCATACATATAAAGTCTGACTATTGTGCTCATGAGAGTGTAATTTACAAGCCCAAGAAGAATGTAAGCTCCCCCATCATTCTCATTTAAAATTAACTACTCATCAAGGCTGCAAAATCCTTACACAGTGAATCTAAGGTGGCTCCAAATACAATATCATCAACATATACCTGTACTATCCGAAGCTCCTTACCTCTTGACTTTAGGAACAAGGTGTTGTCAATTTTACCTCTTTGGAAACCATTTTCCAGAAGAAATTTTGACAAGTGCTCATACAAGGCTCTAGGTGCTTGTTTTAGACCATACAAGGCTTTGTCCAGTTTTAGCACATGATTTGGCAGATCAGTATCTTCAAAACCTGGAGGTTGTTTGACATACACCTCTTTCAGATATCCATGCAAAAAGGCACTTTTAAAGTCCATTTGAAATAGCTTGAACTCCATGTAGGTTGCAAAGGCTATTAGAATTCTGATGGCTTCCATTCTGGCTACATGTGTAAATGTCTCATTATAATCAATCCATTCTTCTTAATTATACCCCTGCACCACAAGTCTTGACTTATTCCTGGTGATAGTTCCATGCTCATCTAGCTTGTTTTTGAATACCCATCTGGTCCCAATGATGGTTCTGTTTAGAGGTCTGGTCCCCCGGTGCCCACACTTTGTTCCTTTCAAATTGATGAAATTCTTCCTGCATTGATGTTACCCAATCAACATCCTTTAAGGCCTCCTTGATATTCCTGGGTTCAATGGAGGATATGAAGGACAAGAAAGTAACTAGATTTCTTGCTTTAGATCTAGTTTGTAGTCCAGATTTAAGTGGGGACACAAGATTGTCCAGAGGATGGGAAGATTGATGTTTCCATCCAGACTTTCTTGTTATCTCCTCTTCAAGATCAGCACAGAATTCATATTCTTCAGGTACTTTGTTCTGAGAGTCTACCTTTTAAGCTGAAATGGAGGGACCATGTTCCTCTGTGGGTTTTGTACTACTTCCTTCATTTGAAATTTTTTCAGCTATAGTAGTTTGAATTACTTTGTCTTGTAAACCCTCAATCAGTTCCTCCATTTCAATGTCTAAACTTTGTTTAGCTCTATTCAGATCATCAGATTCATCAAATATCACATGCATACTTTCTTCCACACACAAAGTTCTCTTATTGAAAACTCTGTAAGCTTTACTGGTTGAGGAATAGCCGACCAACGTCCCTTCATCACTTCTTGCATCAAATTTGCTGAGATCATCCTTTCCATTGTTCAAAACAAAGCACTTGCAGTCAAAATATTTTAGATGGCTAGGTGATGGTTTTCTTTCATTTAACAGCTCAGAAGGGGTCTTCTTGATTGCAGACCTGATGAGGCATCTGTTTGTAACATAACAAGCTGTGTTAACTGCTTCAGCCCAAAGGTTCATTGCAAGTCCTAAGTCAATCAACATGGTTCTTGCAATATTCACCAGGGTCCTATTCTTCCTTTCCAAGATCCTATTTTGCTGTGGTGTTCTGGAACCAGAGAAATTATGAGGAATCCCATTTTCAGCACAAAAGCCTTCGATTTGGGCATTTTCAAATTTTGTACCGTGATTTGATATGATACTCGCTATTTTGCAGTTTATCTTTAGTTGAATTGCCTTAGAAAAAGTGATTAATACTCCAGCTGTCTCGTCCATGGTTCACAAGAACATGTTCCAGGTGAATCTTGGGAATTCATCAACAATCACTAGGATGTACTTCTTACCTCCTCTGCTCTGAATTCTAACAGGTCCACACAGATCCATGTGGAGAAGTTCCAGTGGCCTGGACGTGTTGATGCCTTTCTTTGGCTTGAAAGATGATCTTGTTTGCTTCCCCCTTACACATGCATCAAAGACTTTATTGTCGACAAACTTCAGCTTTGGCAATCCATGGACCAGGTCCCCGACATCAAGTTTGTTCATCAAGGATGCACTCACATGTCCCAGTCGTCTATGCGAAAGGTTTGCATTATCAGTCTGAGCACTTAGACATGTGAGACTATCCCCTTCAATGGAGTCCAGATCTGCAACATACATGTTTTTGACCCTTGTTACACACATAACAACTTTGTTAGTAAGACAATTTATGACTGTGTAGCCATCTAATAGAAATTTTACTTCATTGCCTTTATCACAAATTTGAGATACGCTTAGCAAGTTGTACTCCAATCCATTCACATAGTGAACACTGTCAGCAGATCTTCCAATTTTACCAATACCCAGAATGAATCTCCTTTTTCCATCACCAAACGACACACCACCACCTTGGTGTGCTTCCAAAGAGACTGACTGCTTTCTCTCTTCTGCATAAGAATCAATTGTTAGATTTAGGAACCCATTTGAGATGGAGTTCCCAAAAGTTGTCAAAGGGTTTGATAAGAAACCTTCCAATCCATGGTGGAAAGGTATTCTTGCTAAAATGATATTTGGGACCGAGTACCTTCTTCTTTTCTACCTTTCCTCCTCCTGACTTAAAGAATGTCTCTTGATTTTCTTTTGCCATTTTTAAAGACTCACAGTTTCTTTTCAGGTGGCTATTTCTTCCACATTGGGTACATAACAAATTATCATAAACAGACACATATTTGATATGAGGATTGTAGGGAGGTTCTATATTCCTACATCCTAAACCCTTCCTACTATTGAACTTCTGATATGCTAAGTTTGACAGAAGTTTAGATGAGTCAGTCCATTTTAGGGAATGAGTTAACTCATCTTCAATCTTACTCAGATCTTTTATGAGTTGGGCATTTTTCTCAAGCGCAACAACAAATTTAGTCTCAGAAAGTTTCAAGCTTTTCTCTAACTCAACCTCAAAGTCGCTAAGTTTTCTTTTCCCCCCGAGAGGTACCAGTTCCTCCTTCCACCTCAGGATTCTTAGTTTCTAGAATATCCATCCTACCATTCATTTCAGACATTTGAGAGCTAAGGGCGACCTTTTCATCTTATACAAAGTCAATTAGTACAACAACTAGTTTTCTCAATCTCCTAATGGAGAAAGTGTCTAGATCACTTTTGTGATCGAAAAAGGTTACCTCATCCTGGTTTTCTTTGTCATTCAATTTTTCCATTAACGAGAATATGGAATTGAACATAGTTTAATCATCATTGACTGCCATCATCGAGACATCTTCGTGGCTGTCCTCTCCTTCCTAAAAGTCGCTGGATGCGTTTCCTCAGACTGCAAAGGCTTTCTTCACAACTTGATCTGCATGAGCCTTTCTTTTAACATGATTAGGGACCTGGTCCCTTCTCCGCGGTTTGTAATCCTGAGTTTCCTACTTTTGACTCTGACAGTCCCTCATCAAATGACCAGGCTTTCCACATTTATGGCAGAGATCATTTGCACTTGACACTCTACTAGTAGACCCTTTATTCTGGAACCCTCTTGCTTTTTGACGATCTTCTGGAACCTTCTGGTTAAGTAGGCCATCTCATCCTCCTCTTCTGACTCATCATTTAGAGACATCTTCAGCGCCACTAATTTTTCTTTCTTTCATTCTTTCACAACTGACCCCTGTTGCCTGTTTAGCTCGTAGGTTTGCTGATTCCTGATCAAATCATCCATGGTGAGAGCCTTTAATCTCTTGCTTCAGTTATAACATTCACTTTACTCTCCCATAACTCAGAAAGCACCCTGAGAATTTTCCAAACTTGTTTACTTGGGTGAATGGGCTCTCTAAGACACCTTAGTTCGTTGGTGATAGAAGTGAACCTTGTATGCATCTCATGGATGGTTTCACCTTCCTTTATATTGAAATTCTCATATTGAGTAGCATATCCACCTTGGATTCCTTTACTTTGGTCGTTCCCTCATGAGCAGTTTTGAGACAGTCCCATATTTCTTTAGAGGTTTCACATGCAGAGATCTTATTGTACTAATCTGGGCCGATACCACATACTAGCAACTTCTTTGCCTTGTAGTTCTTCTCGATATTTTTTTCCTGTCAACTTCGTTGTATTCCTTTTTGGTTTTGGGAACCACTTTGGTGAGTTCACCTTCCTTCACATCCTTTGTGGGGATGTACGGTCCGTCAAGAATCACATCCTACAACTCCGTATCTTCAACATTGATATAGTCATGCATTCGTGTCTTCCACCATCCATAGAACTATCCGTTAAGTCGAGGTGGTCGAGTGGTGGACTGACCTTCTTCCAGGCTTGGTGGAGCAGCCATTCCTTTAGGATCTTTTCTTTTCTTGGTGTTACCCAGATAGAAAAATTAAAGCTCTGATACCACTTGCTAGAATGTACGTATCCACTAACTACGATAGGACCAGGTCCTTTACACAGTTATAATATGCAAAAGTAAATAATGGAAGTAAAGATAACACACATGACTTAACGTGGAAACCTCATTTCTCAAGGGAGTAAAACCATGACCTATCTCACCGGATTTTCAAACTATTTTTCCTAATCTTCTAATGCAAAAGTAAAACACAGTTTACAACACGAGATTAACCTGCTAATCTCCTGACTAAGTAATACAAATTATTACCTAATCGAGCCTAAGCAATGCCTCTATTGCCCACTATACTAACCCTC
Source organism: Solanum verrucosum (assembly GCF_900185275.1). Taxonomy (NCBI): domain Eukaryota; kingdom Viridiplantae; phylum Streptophyta; class Magnoliopsida; order Solanales; family Solanaceae; genus Solanum; species Solanum verrucosum. The sequence goes on from NW_026020448.1 coordinate 1,054,903, forward strand.
ACTGATTAATATAGACTTTTGAAAGTAAGACACAAAGTTGCCCTCAAATAAGTTCCTATAGTGATTCACACAAAGATTGAAAAGTTTCTATGACAAGTGAAATGAATCATACAAGATAAGCACAAATACAAGAAATCAAAATACAACAGGTTTAGAAAGCAATTCTTCAATTGATGAGGTCCCTTGTTGTTTGTTGAAGCTTGAATTTTCTCTCTCGTTGAATGAATGAGTTGATATGTTGTTTTTCATGTTGAATATATCAACCATAAAGAATTATTAACTATTGGACAAAACAACCTCATCCATTCTGATTGGTTCCGTACACTGCCGCCTCACCAACCTCTGACACGACAACTTTCCAGCTGTATAGCACATTGCCCTGGACAAGAACACTTGCAGAGGACCGGGTCCTTGCATTTGTGAGGATTATCAAAACATCTGAAAACATTAAGACTTATCACATTTTGTTATGAAGACACTCGAGTCGAGTCGTTCATGCCCATAAATTCCACATGAACTTCATACATTGAGCATCTTTGAGAAGAGTAGTATCTTCGCGTTCTAAGTCTTTGAGCATTGAGTTCCTAATCCTTTTGAGATTATATTCCTACTTATGGGATGTTACCTATTAGGCCCTTGAGTTGAGTTGTTCATGCTCATAATTCCGTATGACCCCTATGAGTCGAGCAGTCTAGAGACGAGTAGTATCACTGATTCTTGAGTTCTGAGTACTGAGGTTCTTTAGTGCTGTTAAGATCCCTAAGTTGAGTCGTTCATGTTCATAATTCCATATGAACCCTATGATTTGAGTTATAAATTTTTTAAAAAGGCTTTTAAAGCCAACACTTGAGTTCTTAAACTTAGTTTTAAGAAAATAAAGATGAGTCTTGAGAAAAGAGTTTTCTAAAACATGATTAGTATGAAAATCAAGTATGTCATCAATGTATGAACAGTATGGCATGTTGATATACCATCAATGTTTATGCCGTATGACTTCCCGAGTCATAAATGCTCATATTATAATATGATTTTGAAATGTTTTTGAGAAAGAGCAGAGTTGAGTTCATTTTGTTTAAAATGATATATGGGAACTAAGTATTCCCAACCGGTGCCCTTAACCTAACTTTCTTCTTCCCTTTCAGGAACAACCTTGGATAACCTGCATAAAACTCCTGAACCCAGGAAGGAACATATGGATTTCGGGGCTTTGTGAACTGCTGAAACTTATGGAAGCGAAGTGTCTCCCACACATCGGGATACTTGTCAAAAACACCATCACCAGACAACCACTTCTTCTCCAAGATAGTCTATGAGCCAACGACTTTCATTTGGTTCATGGACCGCGGCGGATGTTCTGAGACTGGAGGCACTTGAGGTGCCTATACTGTTGCAAGTGTTTGAGGTGTCGGGAGTGCTGGAAGTCTAGCCAAAGGATCATGAACTGCTTTAGATCGTGTTATTGAGCGCTTCCATTTGAGAAAATCCTCTTAGTTACCGGTGTATGTACTTGAGTCCTGAACCCCACAAGTTTCTCTCTTTCAGACTCAGAGGAGGTGAAATGAGTAGAGTCGGAGCCCATGTTGTCCGATGAGCTTGAACTCGAACCGGAACTAACCACCACCTGCTTCTTCCTTTTTCCCTTCACACTGCTCTAAGGAAGTTTAATATGAGTAGCTCGGGGAGGTATGACCTCCACTGTAATGACAACTCATTTTCCCTTATTTCGAGGTGCTACACCTCTTACTGGAAGCTTTGGTCTAGCCATATCACTTTCAAAGAAAAACAGGAAAACTTGCCAAACCACTCGGCGAGCAATAGGGGGCTTGCCAAAAGTTACAGAAGAAATCAACAAATAATCAGCACAAAAGGGTGAGACCAAAGGCCATTCAGCGAGTCGCCGAGTCTACTCGGTGAGCACAAGCCTATCTCCGCAAGTTACATATTAATTTACCAACATTTCAGGTCCAAAAGGCTATAAGGGGGTTAATCAGCCAACTGACGAGTCACTCGACGAGCTCCACTCAGCTCGCCAAATGGCCCATCGTGGTAGATTTTCAACCCGAAGTCAAATTTTCACCTAATAGCCAACCGAAACCAATTTTGAGTATAATTCTATGCAATTCAAGCCTACCTACAATGATTATGTATCCTAGGGTGCTCAGACTTCCCCCATTGATCTAAATTCGACCAAACAACGATTTTGCCTTGAAGAACGATGTTACCTAATCCATCATTGGGAAAATTCAAGTTGTTTAGTGGAATTTGGGTTACTCAGACATCAGCCACACAAAACCCAACATGCAAACCAACATTTTACACAATTTAAACGCCAATCTCAAACTAATTTATGCTAAAATTGATATCATGCATGCTTGATTTCAAATTGGATTTTAACAAGTGATTAAGCACACAATCAAGGAAAATGATAGATCTATGAACTACTCAAACACTTGCTCAAAACAATTTATGGAATTTTAAAACAAATTTAGAAAACCAACCTTAATGTAGACACGTGACATTAAGGAAAAGAGAAAAAGATGGGCAACGCTTCACACTACGACAACACGAGGACACCCACAAAAATCAAAGTTAAAATTTATGATAATTTTTTTTTATTGTAAGGATATGATTTGAATTAAAAACGTTTGAAAGGCCTTTGACTCTACTATTCGTGCCTCAATCGGCGATGTTCATTAACACTGCCGATCCAGTTGGAGAATCGCCAAGTGGACTTTAGCCAGCCGAAGGTAACAGAAACTTGACCATTCTGTTGGTCCAAAAGGTTGTCTATATTGGGTTTCCTATCCACTCAGCAAATCGCCGAGTGGGCTTTAACTCGCCCAATTGCCCTTTTTCTCCAAAATTTGAATTTCAGCCTTCACATCCAACAAACATTATTCAAAACAAAAAGTAAAACTTGGGTTGCCTCCCGAGAAGCACCTTATTTAATGTTGTGGGACGACGAGGCCATGTGATCATGCCTCATTCTCCGGGTTGATTAAGGTATCACTAGGAAGACCTTTTTTTGGTCTTGGATTTAAATGAGACGAGATCTGGCCCATTTTAGTTTCAAGATGCTTAATGGAAATCGAGTGTGAAGTCACAGTTTGATTTAGAGAAGAGACATCGTATTTCATCTCCTTGAGTACCTTGTCTGATCTTTCCACCTTATTCAAGATACTGTCAAGTATATCCTCGGTTCGGAAGCTTTCGTGATCTGCCCTTGGTTCCTTCAACTTTTGACGTTCATCAGAAGGCACAAACCAATTTTGGTCATCATCTCTATCTCTCTAATTTTCACCACGGTCATGCCATTCTCGATCTAGATCTCTCCAACCATCATCCCGACCTCTATTCCAACCTTGATTCTCACCCGACCTTGGATAACGTAGACGAGAACCCCCCATTTGGTTTGACAAGAACTACACCTCTTTGTTGTACATGGCATCAAATTGTGCGTCATCTGGGTTCACACCACTATTACCACCTACCGCATTCACAGCCTTGTGACCACCTCCTATGACATGTTTCGTCAATAAGTCCTTTTTGGTCATTATCTTAGCTATGCTTTCATCTCGTTCTTGGTTATTTTCCATTTATTCCTTTGTCAGCCCAAGATTCAAACGAGACACCTGATCTTCCCTTGTGTACCTTGCACGATTGATTTTAGTCATCTCATCAAGTATGACTGATGCAATGTCAAAAGGTTGTCTTATGATTCCACCACAAATACGTTGGTCAAAGACACCTTTATTGACAGTATTGAGCATCTGATAAAAATATTGCAATAACACATTGTTCAGCAACCCATGAGTCGGACATTGGAGAACCAACTTTTTGAACCTCAACCACGTTTCATGGGTGGGCTCACCATAAATCCGCTTGAAGTTCTGAATATTATCCCTCAACTTAACCATCTTCTAGGGAGGGAATAAACTTTCATAAAACACTTCTGTGAGCTCCTCCCAATAAGTGATAGATTCCCTTGGTAGTTCGGTTAACCACTTCGTTGCTTCCCCCATAAGATAAAAGGGAAAGTAACGGTGTCGGACTGACTCTTGAGTGACGTTCTTGAAGGAAAATAGTCCACACACATCCACAAAATTTTGGATGTGGTCATGAGGGTCCTTATGAGGAAGTCCCCCAAAGAAACCCTTCATTTGCAACAGCTGCAACATCGTGATGGTCAAATGAAAAACCAGATTGCCTATAGTTAGAGGCAATCGTATAGCACCCGCATTTCCCAGATGATCCTCATTAGCATCGTGCAAGTTTTCGATGTTATCATTGTTCCCAAGTTGACTTGCATTGCTCATGTTTACACTCATTTCTTCACCTGTTTTGGAGGAATCAACGAGAACAAAAAATAAGATAATTCAACTACAATAAAATTAGTTGAACTACACTTACTTAGTGTAGGTGGTCGCTAACAAGTATAAACAGAACTAAGAGTTAGGATCGATCCCATAAGGAGTGATACGGTAAAGAATTCAACTATGAAGTAAAAATATGTTTAATCGTTTATAGAAATGAAAATTTTGCAACATAAAATTTAATCACGAAGTTTCAATTATTATTATCAAATGAGGGGGAATTTAATAATCAATTTGTGACAAAGAACAACTAACACAGTAATTAAACAATTAGAGATTGGACCTTAGGAATGTAATTAGTCGAATGCTAATTTCACTTAATGGGTAATTACTAATTGCTTCAAGTTGTTGAATCTCAATGGGTAGCTAGGTTATGAATAAAATAGCCATCTCTCGATCAACTATCATGTTTCAAGTGAGTTCTCTAGAACCTAAAAAAACTTAACACTACCAAACAACCCAATTCCTTGATTAACCCACTTTTTTAAGCTGGGTTTATAAAGACGTAATCAAACCCACTTTCTCAAGATAGATTGTATAGATGCAATCAATACAACTATTAATCATTTATTGTACTCTAATACCTCTTTCTTAAGCTAGCATAGAGAGCTAAGCTAGAACTGAATTTGCAACCTCAGTTTATCAATTAAAACATGAACAAATAATCGAACCCATTTAAAAAAAACATTAAATTCAGCAATTAATAACACCCATTAGCTGATTAATGCAGTCAACTACATGATCACACCCTAAGGCAATGGGTTTTAGCAAAACATAGCGGAAAGTAAGAAATCGTTACCAACAAGATTTTCAATTGGGGTGATCAATTACCTCTCATTGAGTTTCCTCAAAACAACAATTATCTTTCTAGTATCCAGATGGCTCCTTATAAGGCTCTTTATTGGCGAAGATGTAGATCTCCTATTAGATGGTTTGAGGTTGGTGCAACTGTGTTGATATGACCAGACTTAGTTCATCAAGCTATGGATAAAGTGAAGATCATTCAAGAAAGGTTGAGAATAGCACAAATACATCAGAAATCCTATACCAATATTAGGGGAAAACACTTGGAGTTTGAGGTGGACGATTGAGTTTATTTGAAGGTTTCACCCATGAAGGGTGTTATGAGGTTTGGTAAGAATGGGAATCTTAGTACCCGGTATAATTTGAGATGAGCCCAATGTAGCAGCACCACGTAGAGAGACACTGGTTGAGGTGCCTCCATTGGGAGTAAATTTAGTTGCAGATGTGGAGCAGATGTAGGGTCAAGAGTGTACCCTTCCAGCCACTACTAAGGATGCCCTGGCTTCTCATTCTCCGGCCGCTAGTCAGGCCCTTAGCTGCTCCAGAGCCACCCCCTTTTCAGGGTCTGTTGTCGTGCCCTTAGCTTGAGTCCAGAAGTTGGAGGCTCAGATGGCTACCCTTCTTCAACTTGTGAGGTCGTGGATGCAACAGGCGATTGAGGAGTCTGTGACTAGGGTTGAGCAGCAGATGGAGCAGATGATGGACCTCAAGGTTCAGGCCATTCATCAGTGCCTTGATGCATTCAAGTTGTGTGTCTTTGAGCGACCAGCACCCACCCCAAATTTCTCTTCTTTCCAAATGGAGTTAGCTAGTCTCCGGGCTGATCTTGACACCCTCCTAGCTCCACTAGAGTCTGAGCCTGAGTCAGCCCACACGACACCGGTGGATAATACAGTGTTCGATGCTCTATTCAAGGATTAGATGCTACCTTCTGCTTCTTCCCATCATGCTGGGAAGTTCCCCCGCTCTAGTCGGGTTTCTGATGATACTGAGACCAGGAGAGTTAGCAAGAGGGAGCACCAATAGACAGAGGTGTCCCGAAGGGAATCTATCATTGATGCAGAGTTGCAATAACAGAGGATTAGAGAAAATGGTAATTGGGCCTCTAGTAGTGTGAGAACCACTAATGGTGTGGTGAGGGTAGATGTTAGCACTACTGAGGGTGGTGAGACTTTTGATGCGGGCACTACTGAGGGTCACCCGAAAGTTGATCTAGCGGGCTCCGGGAAACTAGACCCACCCACTTGTTGATAGGTCTTCGACACTATGCGCCACAAGTTTGCTTCACCCGAACCTTTATTCTTTACTTTTTGTGCATTGGGGACAATTGCACTCTATTTTGTTGGGGGTGGGGTAAATGGATTGTTAGTGATAGGGTGAAGTTTGAGTGACCTAACTCATAATCCTCTCTTGAGGTTTTCTTGCATGTGTTCTTTTCCTTCAACAAACTATCTTAATTTCTGTTGAACTGGCATGTGTAGTAATGTATGCGTAGGAGTAGTGACAAATAAAAGCATGATGTCATGAAAAAAAAGCATGATAAAAATGATCCCTGTCCAAAAATGTTGAATTGTGTTGAATCTATGGTCTTGATGAGTTGAATGTGTTGGATCTAAATGTGACATGATAAGAACCGATTTAACCTCATGACTTAATCTAAAAACTTGAACTGGGTAATCTGATAATCTGATAATGAAACAAGGTTCTAAGAGTGTGTGAGGATAGTTGAATGTTCGGACAGGTTTGTGCCAATCTAGAACTTTCCCCGTTGGTCCTGCTAGGATAATCTAGGCTAGAAGTTAGGAAGTGATCATAGGCCATTGTTCAAATTAGTCAACTTAAGCCTAAAATGATCTAACCAAATGGTAGCCTTATTCCCTTTTGATCCAAATATTTGAGCCTAAAATTGACCATTTCTTTTGATTCACCTAACTCACCTTCTCTTAAAATATTATCTTGGCCCCAATCCCTCATGGACATGTGCACCTTGACTTAGGCCAAAAGCCTAAGTTGAGGGTGGCTGAGTAAAAAGTGACCTTGATCATGGCCCTGGTCTGACATCGGACATTGTACACCTTCACTAATGCAAAATGCATAAGTTGAGGGTGGATTTGAAAGAGTAAATCAAATAAAAAAAAGGGTATGAAAAGAGGTGTGTGTTGAAAAGAAAAAAAAAGAAGAGGATGTGACTTTGTGCAAAAAGAAGCAAAAGAAAAGTGTTGAAAGAAATAAAAGAAATATGAAGTGAAAGAAAAGGAACAAAGTGAAAAATTAGAGTCATAAGGTCAAAAGTTAAATCCATGTTGCAAAGAGTTAAGGGAAAGAAAGTGAAATGAAAAGATGCCAAAAATAGGTCAAGGAAGAGGTAAATAGCCAATGTAATGTCAAGGAGGGCAGAAAATCACTAAAAAGTACCCGAATGTACCACACCTGACCCTAAGCCTACATTAGAAGCTAAGAAAGTACTATAGTGATCCTATCAACTAATTTGGAGAGTCTAAGCAGTGAAAATAAGGGCAAGCCTATGGTATTGAGCACTAACTGTACTTGAAGTCACTTCTGAGAGTGAGTGTTGAATGAATCCTAAAATTCTGAAATTCATATCTTCTGTGTGAGAAGGATTTTGTTTGAAGTGAGGGCACTAATGACATTGTCGGAAAGTTGGTACCTTGGTGCTTGTGAAAAAGTATATGTTGTAGTGTCTGTTGGTTGATATTTGTCATATCTTGATCCACATGAGTTAGCTTGTTGAATCTAGAAGAATATATTTGCACTGAGAGAGTGGGATGGATTGAAATAGTCATGTGATTGCTTGAGTTTGTATGTCTGCTTCTACACAAGTGTCGTTTAGAGTTTAATGTGTCGCTTCAGGACAAACAACGAATTTAAGTTGTGGGTGTTGATATACCATGACTTTATAGTATTTTTAATACATTACACCTAAGAGTTGTGTCTCTAGGGCCATTTTGTATTATAATTAATGTGTTTGTTTTGTAATTGTAAAAAATAGGATTGGACGAGGTTGAGAGAGACAATAGCTGAAATTCTGTAGAATGAGCCACCGACGGAAGTGACCTACAGACCGTAGGTCCAGTCACTCTCCGTAGGTGTAGATGGAGAATCAGGGAAGTCTTGACCAAGTGTGGAACTACGTAGACATCAATCATTTTTATCAGAGATTTTGAGTTCAAGTACCTGATGAAAAGTTCTAAGTGTGGAGCCACGGAACGGAACCCACGGGTCGTAGGTCAACCTACAGTCCATATTGCACAACCGTCGTTTGCATCTGAAAGTTGAAGGTTCCAACCTCTGTCGAATAATTCTAAGTCCTGAGCTACGGAAGGGACCTACGGACCATAAGTCGATCCACGGTCCGTAGGTCAGTCTCGTCGATTGAAGACGCGTCCAACAATTTTATTTTCTTTTCGTTTCCTTTTTTTTTAGGACAATGTTTTCTATAAATATGGTATGTAAACCTCGTTTTTGGGGGTTATACATTATTGTTAACTTTTAGTTCTTGGTATTTTCTTGGGAATTAACTTGCAAACTCTAGCAATTTGATTTCCTACTTTCGGTTTACAAAGACTCTTGCTTTGAATTTCAATTGGAGATTACGAGTTTCTTCTACTCATTACGTAAGTTCATGAATTCTTCTTCTAAAAATATGAATTGTGTTCTTGCTAGCATGGATAACTAAATCCACAACTAGGGTTGTGGGAACCATGAATTAACAAAGTATTAATAGTAACTAAGTAATTCTTGAATAGTGTTGTTGCATGCATTGATAATTCTTTTGTCTAGAAGTGTTTTTAATGGTGGCCAACGTTAGAACTTGCCTTGTTGCTACTTGTCGGACCAAAGAGGTAGTTAATAAACAAAGAATTATCAATGAAGATTTAGCGTGATACTATCAAATAGTCTAATGTCAATTGGTGCAAGGGTGAAAACTAAGCCATACATTGATGTGATGTCTAATCTGAAGTAAAGGTAAGGGTTAATAAATTATACACACGTAGCCGGACCAAGGTGCGGGTTAAAATTTACTATTTGGCGGACCAAGCACTTTGGGATACATAACTTACCACTTTCCATGTGATACACTAGGAAATGATTACTATTACTAGGATTACCGTGTTATAAGCTTATGAGGAACACATACACCCTAGTTTCTTTCTCTCATTGATAACAACTAAAGTTCGAATCTTGCTCACTTGCTCTCTGAACAACAGTCAATTATTTGTTACACAACCCCCCCCCCCCACCCTTTACTTACTTTTCTCGGAAATACGTTGACTAAATGAATATAATTGTAAGTTAAAGTTAAGTCTAAACAATATTCCTCGTGGGATCGACCCCAACCTACAAGTTGGGTTCTTTACTTGATAAGAATCGCTTATACTGTTTTAGCGAGGTGTAATTTGAGTGTATCAGTAGCCACTGAGCCTAAATGGCCATACCTTTACACTCAGCCCCGTTACAAGCCTTGAAAAGACCTTTTTGATATTGAGTGTGCTGAAAAAAATGTTTGTTGGAAAATAAGGGCAAACCTATGGGTGAAGTCATGCATGTGTTCATCTTTGTGAGTGTGAGAGTTTTATGTGATTTGGGAGCTCTAAATGGTTGAAGAATAGTGTGTGAATATGAAATCATCCTTTGTGTGAGGGCACATGAGTACCTTTATTGAGCTAGAACTTGCATTTGAAGCAAGTATTGTGAACTTGAGAATCTTTGGTAATGGTGAATCACAACTCGAATCTTTGAGTGCACAATTGATCTTGCATGAGTAAATTGAGTCTTGTTTTGTGTATCCATGATTGATTCTTGTGTAGCGATGTTTGAGATATCCCTTTTTGAACTGCTGAACTTGAGTTTTACTTGAGGACAAGCGAGAGTTTAAGCTGGGGGTGTTGAAGAGTCCACGATTTGGACTCATTTGGGGTTTTATTTGCAATAGTTTGGTACCCTCAAATGCCTATTTTGTGCTAATAACTAATGTAAAACCCTTGATTTTCAGATATATGGAGTGCGGAACAAAACTAGGATAGAAATGGGAAACAAAAACAACACGAGTGAAAAAGAAAAGGGAAAAACAAGCCTGACAATCGCCGATGTCACTCGGCGACTCACCAAGATGCCTACCCACTGCCGAAATTTACAGATTGCTGAGGTTAGATTAGGAATGACTTCAGTGGGCAGCAGCCTCACTCGGCGAAACACTGATTTCATCGACGACAGATGGAAAGGTCACCGAAAGCACTGATGGAAGCCCAGATAATCACAAATGGGCGAGAAGAAAGACAGAAGGGTGCATCGCGGAGTGAAACGGCGATCCTGAGTTAGCTCGCCTAAAATTACAGTGGTCGGATGAAGAAGATGTGAAGCATGAAGGCAAGATGAAAGGACTATCGGCGAGTTGCCGAGCAGTCGGCAAAGCCCAACTTTCCTCGCCGACTGGCCCTAAAAATTGACACTAGAGTTTTTATAAATTGATTTTGCATGAGAGAGAAAGTTTTCAGAAACGAGAGGAACAAAAGATTTAGAGCAAAAACACTACCATTGTGGATTTCAAGTGATATCAGCAAGGTTTTTCATTTGAGTTTTGTAATAGAGAAGATTTTAGTTAATTTTAACTTTCGAATTTCATTTACCCAGCTATGGAAAATGTGGCAGGTATTGATTTTCATCTTTACACTATGATTGGCTAAAACCCTAACCTTGGGGGTTTGACAATGTGATCAATTGTTGCAATATACTAAATGGGTGTTATCGATTAGTGATTTTTGGTGTTATTCTGAATCGGGTCTGAATCATTACAGAGGTTTAACTTCATTATAACATATTTATTGTGATAGATTCCAGAGTGTTGTACTTGCTCAAGAGAGAAGTACAGAACCAACGTAGTAATTTGGCATCCGTAGTAGTTGGTCTTGACGGCTTCAGCTTGAGAAAGTGAAATTCAAGATCAAACCTTTGTATCTAGCCTGAAATAGTAGATTTGATGAGAACATGGGCTGGTCATTTTATGGATAGTGCTGGGGTTCGAAAGAACTCAACGGAAATAAGGTAATTGTTCGAGAGAAAATTGCCTTACTTATAATCCATTTTACCCGCGACGAATTAGCAATTATCGGTAATGATGTACACCCATTAAGTTGAATTTAGCAATTGGTTAGTCAACCCCCAAGTGTTTCCTAGTTATCTGATTGTTCTTTGATAGATTGTTGACGTGGGTTAGGAACATTATCCTGAAATTTGACTGATAAACTCTTAAGTGTTGTGTTTGTTCAGCTGAAAAGGTCACTGTCGTACTTTCGTATTTGAATTCAAAAGAAAGCTACTCTATGTGGGATCGACCCCAACTCATTTGGTTGAGTTTTATACTAACTAGCGATTGTTGACACTTAGAATTGGATGAAGTGTCTTTGAAACGTTATTCGGTAGGTCATGTGGGTATAGGCCTTCCACAATAACTCTATCTATAATTATCATATAGACTCTCGAAGCCCTTTTTATTCATAACTCATCATATTACCTTTACTCTGAAAGCTCTAGTGATCAACATTCATGATGACAAGCCTTACTCTCAAAACTTTACTTCATACAATCATCATACATATCTAGATCACAGACATACTAGTCACAAGCTTCATTCTTAAGTAATTCTAATCATTTTTCATCATAAAGACTCAATCTCAATCATTACTAGTCATGATCCATCATCTACACCTTATTCTAATTCAATTCATTTCTGCATGCTTCTATTATTGATTAATTACTATACATATCATCAATTCTAGAAGATCATCTGTGAATCCTTAATTTCCCTTCACAAGGCATGAACCCACATTATTCAATTTCTTCAATTAGACTAGGGTTAACCATGGAAAACCTGTAATTTTATCATAATTCACTACTAATTCAACCATAAACAATCAATATCCACTTAATTGGATTCATACTCAACATAACCCACAACATTGTAAGGAACCCT
>NW_026020449.1:0-2515 GCF_900185275.1 Solanum verrucosum
CAAGAATTAATTTCAATATATTGAAGTTGTTCAAATTTCGTATGTGTTTAATTTGTTAATATTATTAATGTTGTGTACTGAAATATATTCGAACATGCTATATGACATGTGAGTATTTCTTACATGCTTAAGAGTCCATTCCTCGCTCTTTTTCCTTAATTAATTATCAAAGTTTTTATGTTTGTGTCTTACTAAGTTGAATGAATTCTTTGTTTGATAATATTTAGAAAAGTATTAAGTCATGTTTTATGCTATAATATGTGTGTTGTCTTGATATTTAGGATTCTAACAAAAAATAATAATAATAAACTTGTTAGGATAAGGAGAAGCTACGAAGACAAATTAAATTAAAATAGATTAAAAAGAAAAAGAAAATAAATGTACAAAATGTCAAACAAAAAAATTATAAAAATATAAAAAGAACAACGAAAAAAAATAATGAAACAAAAGGAAAAAAAAACAAACAAAAACATAGCACAACAAAAAATTAAAGTAAAAAAGCAAAGAAGAATGAAAGAAAAAAAAAGACGTACAGAGACAGAAAAACGAAAAAAAAAGTACTACACTCGAGAAAATAAAAGAAAAACTTTCCATTTTATTTCATGATCCTTTTAAAAATTCGCCAACACATTTATATTTCTCTTCCTTTCTCATTATTATTTTCATATAAACACCATACATATACCACCACACACACCTATAAAAATTTGTGGGTATTCTAATTGAGCTTCGATTAAGATTTAGCGGTATTCAACTTTACCTTACCTTTCTATTTATTTATTTATGGAATTTGATGTAATTTTATGACAAGTTTTTTTTATATTTTATTTCATTCATGAATTTGATTGGAATGATTAATTTGTTAGTTGTTATATCTCTATTTCATGAATAAGGTAGCTTTAATCGATGATTTTATTTATTTATTTATTTTATTTGTTAGTTGTGATCTCTCAAAAAGAATGGTCGTAACATTGTTCTTGTTTTCATTTAGATAATAATGATAAAGTAGGTATAATTAGGCTAAAAAATAAATAAATAAATTATTGTTGTTTTATTTTATAAAAAATGAGTTTTATTTTTTATAATTCGTTGTTTTGTTTGATTAGAATGTGTATGCCTAATTTTTTTCATTAACTTTAAGATTAAAATAAAATATATAATATGTGTATGTCTAATTTTAATATTAAATTTAAGAGTAAATAAATAATTTTTTTTAAAAAATACAAAATAATCCAAAATTTTATATTGTATCTTAGGAATTTCGATTCATTTTACTTTATTAAGTTTTATGTATAAAGGAAAAATATTTGTTTTTTTTAATGACTAGATGAGTTTTAGAAATATTAAAAAATATTTGTTTCGATTAAGAATGCGGTTGCGCATCTTTTTGGAGACATAAAAAAAAATCAAGGATGCAGTGATGCACCTTGTCCAATAATATAATTAAATTTTATTAATCTAAAGTAGAGACTTATAAAAAAAAACAGATTATTAGGTGTGATGCAAAGAAGACAGTTATGTCTCCAAATGTCAAGATCGAGAATGCAGTTATGCATCCGATTTAACACTAATAAAATTCAACAATAAAAAAAAACAAGCAAACCACGGCCTGTAGACATAATATATTCAAAAATAGTAAAAAATAAGTATAAGTCAATAAAAAGCGATCGTGCTAGAACCACGAGACTTGAGGGGTGCCTAATACCTTCCCCTCGGTCAATAGAATTCCTTACCCGAATTTCTAGTTCGCAAACCAAAACTAAAAGAGTCATTTCCTATTGATTAGGGATTTGAAAAGGTGACTTGGAACACCATAACTCAATTCCAAGTGGCGACTCTGAAATAATAAAATAATCCCTTAATCAATAACGTCACTTAAATTGGAAAAAACCCTTTCGCCGCCCGCGCGAAAAGGGGTGTGACATCTCTGGCAACTCCGCTGGGGACTAACCAGAATTCGAGCTTTGTATATTTGACTTTTACTTTATTTTATTATATTATTTCATTGGATATATTGTTTTGATGACCTAATGTGCTACTTGTTGCTCATTTATCGCTTTGATATTGTTGAAATGTAAATAAGTGTCTTTTCGCGTACCATCTGAGTCTCTAAAAAATAGGATAGTAGGGAATGCAGTTATGCATCCCATCTTCTTTTGAGATAAAGCTGGAGTGTCTAGGCATCCAGTAAAGGATTTTAGTCACACATGTTAGGCAGGGTTGGACCAGCAATGAAGTCGGAATAGCGCTGCTACCGATAAGTTGCCCCTCCCTGGCTCGAGCTGTCCACTCGAGTAAGCCAGTCTAGATACCTATTTCCTTCAGGATCGAACCTAGTAAAATTGAAACATTTACCAGCGTATTCATAGTAGGCTCCGCTTATTTGTATAATTTGCATTTGACTTAGTGGGACTCGACACAATGGTTGGGTCCGTCTAGGATAAGAGACCCTCTTCTTGACCAACATGTGCATTTTATGTGTTATTTGTAAAAAATTATGTGGAAGACCTCGATT
>NW_026020450.1:0-17935 GCF_900185275.1 Solanum verrucosum
CCAGAGCTTCATTCTTCATAAATTCAGTGTTTTACTTTCTCACAGTATTAATGTCTGACCCTCCCCTCTCCCAACCGGTACGAAATAAGAAAAATCTCAGTATTTGTCATACCTATTCAGGTGCTATGATGAAGATGACAGAAGCAATGGATGGTTGGTGCCGTTGAAATCTGTTTATGAGGTATTCATGACTTGCAGCTCAATTGATTGTATCCATGGAGATTGTTGTGGTTTAAATGCACTATTAACTGCACCTCATTGTCATGCCAGCCACATCTTATTCTCCTAGATTCCTTTGGATAAGACAACTGCTCATTCTCTTCAAGTATAGAGAAGCATTCAGTGGATTATCATAACTGGTAAATGTAGAGAAGGAAAAATTGTCTTTCTGCCATGTGAATTTTCATATTTTATGGTACAAGGTTCCTTTTTTATCGACTAATTGGTGAAACTCTAGAGGTAACAGAACCATTTCACTGAAAGCCACTAACATAAGCTTTGATGCAAGACAGATTTGAGGGCGCTCTTTCCATTAGATTGAAGGATTCTCTGTTCTGCTTATTGAACCACGATTTCCACGTAAGCTTCTTCTAAAGAAAAAACTGACCGAAATGTCATGAGACTTGTATAGATAGTAGAAGCTTCTCCAGTTTTTGTTGACTGTATTCAACAATATTCCTTTTTCCTTTTTAATTTTCAGGGGACAGATTGGAACATTTTGCTTCAGTGGTGACTGTGGTTAGTAGAGAGGTCTATATAAGTTTCTTAATAGACATTCTCGTTACTTTCACTTTCATTAAAACTCTCGCGATGGAAGGACTTCAACCAAGAAAGTTACAAAAAGACTGCTATTTATTGAATCTTATAGCAAAGAGTGCCGCATTGGCTCTAAAAATGTCCTTAGCAGCATCTGTTCATCTTAATAGGTTCTGTAATAATGAGTTGATCCTCCATTCACGAAGATGAAAATGAGTGTGAAAACTGACTTTTACTGTTTCAGATTGATGGTTGAAACAACGGCATGGACGTCTTATCTAAATCGTAGACTGGAAAATATTTGACAGCAGAGGAGTCCTTTCTTGCACAATGTTCATTCTGTACCTGCCTTTCTTACAGCCCTCTTGGATTTTGTTTGTGCATAATAAACAAAAAAAAGTAGTAATATAGCTTTAATGTTTGTCTTAATTGATTGATGTTCCATGCTAGTAAATATTCTTTGCAAAATACTTCATATGCCAAAGCAAATATCAATTAAGCTCAATTAATCTAAAGTTGAAAAGTCTGTTGTTACAATATACATAATATTTATTTTGATGATGAACATTAATTAGGAGGAAAAAGAAGAGACACCATTTTGTAAAAATGAATTTGGTTGCAGCTCTATTTCATCATTCTTGCAACATTCACTCATATGCTTTCTGATTGTACTAATTATGATTTATGTATTTCTTTTTCCATTTTGTAACATCCGACAATTTGAAATAACTATGAAGAGGCTTAGAATTGGAAATAGTCATTTTTGGAAGGAATTTAAAATCTGGAAATTTGGCTAAGTATGGAAAATAATGAATTTTTGGCCAACTTTGAACAGTTATAACTCCTAGCTCAGGTTGATCTAGGTATAGTTCCAGTTATGTTTGCAAAGTTCGTGGATTGTTCTTTCCAACACCATCAACTTTGCTCGTTTCCAATTTCGTATGAGCGAGTTATGCCCTTTGAAAGTTGGGCAGTTGGCAGGGAATCCGTCCGGAAATTGTAAGGGTATTTTGGTCTTTTCCCTAGCCTTGTCTTTGAATATATATTAAGGTGTAAGACTTATTTTTGATCAGTTTTTCCCTTTTTAAAAAGAGTAAGAGTTAGGGTTCTTGAGAGAGAAGGAGAGAAAGGAGAAGAAGAAACAAACTTCGTAAAGATCGTCGTGGTTTTCTTGGGGGTGATCCCTATTAAGGTATGTGAGTTCATAGTGTTGGTTTGGTTCTTTCCCCCACATGCCAAGCTCGTTTAATTTCGAGAAAAAAATGAATATGTTTGTTGAAGTTGTTGGTTATAATTGTTGAAGTTGTAGTTATGTTGGGTTGAAGTTCTTGTTCGTTTGGTGTATGTTTCAGGTGGTGTTTTTGAGTTGAATCTATTGTATGTTGAGAGGTTTCTGATTTTAAATGTTTGGGGCTGGAAACTTTGATGTGTAGAAGGTTTAGAGTTGGAGAAAAGTTGGTTTTGGGGGGAAAAGGGGTGGGGCTTCGCGCCTGTCAGCGCGCCCCAAGAGGGGCTCTGAACTTTCCCCCTTGGGGCAGCGCGCCCCTCAATGCGCCAGCAGGTCCCCTCTGAAGTTTCTATCTCAGAGCGCCAAGTTTTCCCATTCCTTCCCCACTTTCTCATGCATGTTCCTAGGTATTGTACCTATGTTCCCTAGCTGTTTCCAACACCCCAAGGTATGTCTAAACGTCAAGAACTCATCCATATCATGTGATCAAACACCTTGAATCCATAAATCCAATTCAAGGAGAGTTAGTTTCCAAGTCAAGTGAAGTTAAGAGTTAAGCTTGGAAGTTAAGAAGCAAGTCAAGCAAGTTTTTAACGTTATTCAAGAGTCTTTATTGAATGTTTTAACTTCATTTTTAAGGCTCAAGTTTCGAGTTGAGTAAAGAGTTTAAAGTTGAGTTCATTTCTCAAAAGTATTAGGGAACTATGTATTCCCAAAGAAGTTTCTAAATGTTTTTACATTTGAGTAAGAAAAGGAACTATGTTTCCAAAAGAGCCTTTGGGCTAGTTTTCAAGAAACAGGAACATCGATTCCAAGTGAGCCTTCGGGAAAAGTTTTGAGTAATTATCTCAAATAAAGAAAGATGTGTTTAAAACACTTATGAGCTAAGTATTTTTTGGAGTAGTGTTGAGCACCGAATTGGGGACACGAGTTCATATAAACTCAACTTTCCATAAGAACCATGCGCCAACATGGGAGTTAACGGGTCATACTTTTTAGATGAATCCGTAAAGTTAAGCTAGTGGATCCACTTAGTAAAGTTAGCTTCCTATATCACGGCAAGGTATAGGATGGTCCTTGGGCAACGTGAGGTAAAACGTTGTATCACCACTAGGGCTCATAGTGGTGATTGTCGGTTAAAGAATCTCCCACTAAAGTTATATTACTTTTATATAAGTAAAGTTGAGTTGTTATTGTTTTATCTTTAACAAGCTAAGTTATTTACATTGTTTTGCAAGCTTTATATATTGCATGTGTCGTATTGCTTTATATATTGAGTTCAGTTATTCATGCGTTGAACAGAGCCAAGGTAAGAGTTCCTTTGTACTCTTTTCAAGCTTAAGTTGTGGTCAGCTCGCATACTCGTACATTCAGTGTACTGATGCCAGTTGGCCTGATGCCAGTTGGCCTGCATTTTATTATGATGCAGACACAGGTACCCAGGGCCAGCATCCGGTTCGCCGTTGATCCAGTTGAGTACTTCAGAGTCATTGGTGAGCCTCTTTGCATTCCGGAGAACTCGGTTATTTTGTTCTCTCAAGTTTTGTTTTATTAGGATGTCGTGGGGTCTGTCCCAACATACATCTTAGTATTTTAGAGGCTTCATAGACAGTTAGTCAGTTAGTTTGGAGTCTCTCATCTATGTATATATGTAAATATTCTATTTTGAGACTCGAGTTGCCTTTTTGGCCAGATTTTATTTCAGTCATGTTGTTTTAAAAACCTTGCATTGCATTGAGTTTTTCCGCTGAGTTAAGAAAGCCAGGCCAAGGGTTCGCTTGGGGGCCAGCAATGGTCTTCGAGTGCCAGCCACATCCAAGGTATAGGCTCGGGGCGTGACAAACTTGGTATCAGAGCCCAGAGTTCAAGAGTCATAGGGATTCTATGAAGCCGTGTCTGTAGAGTCCTAATTATTGGTGTGAAGCGCGCCACATCTATAATTGGGAGGCTATAACATTTAGGAAGAATTCTCACTTCTTTCACACTCATCTCGTGCGTTAGAGTTTATCTCTAAAGAGTTTCTTTCTAATTCATGCTTGCGCGTGTTTCAGATAGTCATGCCTCCACGAAAAGTTGGCAGAGGGCGTCTTCCTAGACGTTATGTGGATGAGCAAGAGTTACCTTATGCCCCGGGAGTGCAACCACAAGGGGAAGTTTCTAATGCCGAGTTCAGAGAGGCAATTAGAATTCTGAGTCAAGTTGTAACAAATCAGATTGGTCAGCAAATGGGAGTTCGATAGGAAGGAGCTGACACTTCTAGGATTCATGAGTTCTTGGGGATGAATCCTCCGAGTTTCATGGGTTCAAGCACTACTGAGGAGCCAGAGAACTTCATTGAGGAGTTGGAGAAGATTTTTGATGTGATGCATGTGGCAGATACTGAGCGGGTTGAACTAGCTACGTACCAATTGAAAGATGTTGCTAGAACTTAGTTCGACCAATGGAAAGGGGGCAAAGTTGAGAATGCACCACTTGCGAGTTGGGCCTGTTTTAAAGAAGCTTTCTTGGGGCGTTTCTTTCCTCAAGAATTGAAAGAGGCCAAGGTATGTGAGTTCCTCACACTTAAGCAGGAGTCTTTGAGTGTTAATGAGTACAGTCTGAAGTTCACACAACTCTCCCGCTATGCTCCGGAGATGGTTGCGGACATGAGGAGTAGAATGAGTTTGTTTGTTGCTGGACTGTCTCAATTGTCGAGTAAAGAAGGTAGGGCAGCAATGCTTATCGGGGACATGGACATATCAAGGTTGATGGTCTATGTGCAGCAAGTTGAGGAAGAAAAGTTGAGGGACAGAGAAGTGTTCAGAAATAAGAGAGCTAAGACCGGTAATGAGTCCGGGCAGCAGAAAGGTAATGCGAACCGTCTGTCCTTTCAACAAAGGCAAAGGGGACCTGTTCCATCATTTGCTAGTGCACCGGTACCCAGAAATAAAAGTGAGTACACTGGACAGAATTCGCAGAGCTTCAGAGCTGGACCTGCACAGTCTCAGAATAGTATGGCACAAGGAAGTAACCGGGTTCTTGCATGTGCTAGGTGTGGTAGAGTCCATCCAGGGAAGTGTCGTCAAGGCCAGACGGGTTGCTTTAAGTGTGGACAAGAGGGTCACTTCATGAAGGAATGCCCAAAGAACAAGCAAGTTAGTGGAAATCTGGGCAGTAGGGCCCAATCCTCTTCAGTTGTCCCACCCGACAGGATGGCACCTAGAGGATCTACTTCTAATACCGGTGGAGGAGCAAATCGCCTCTATGCAATCACCAGTCGCCACGAGCAAAAGAACTCTCTGAATGTTGTCACTGGTATGATCAAAGTTTTTGCTTTTGATGTGTATGCTTTGCTAGACCCAGGAGCAAGTTTATCTTTTGTAACTCCTTATGTTGCAAATAAGTTTGATGTTCTTCCTAAAAGACTTTGTGAACCCTTTTGTGTTTCTACACCTGTTTGGGAGTCTATTCTAGCAGAAAGAGTATATCGTGATTGTCCTGTTTCTTTCAATCACAAGAGCACCATGGATGATTTGGTTGAGTTAGACATGGTAGATTTTGATGTCATTCTAGGTATGGATTGGCTTCATGCTTGTTATGCATCAATAGATTGTAGAACTCGAGCAGTTAAGTTTCAGTTTCCGAGTGAGCCAGTCATAGAGTGGAGTAGCAGTTCAGCAGCGCCTAAGGGTCGTTTTATTTCGTACCTTGAGGCAAGAAAGTTAGTTTCAAAGGGTTGTATCTATCATTTAGTCCGAGTTAATGACTCTAGTGTTAAAATACCTCATTTTCAGTCAGTTCCTATAGTAAGAAAGTTTCCAAAAGTTTTTCCTGATGATCTACCCGAAATTCCTCCTGAGAGAGAAATAGAGTTCGGCATAGATCTCATTTCAGATACTCGTCCTATCTCTATTCCGCCATATTGAATGACACCAGCAGAGTTAAAAGAGTAGTTGAAAGATCTTCTAGAAAAGGGTTTCATTCGACCGAGTGTCTCACCTTGGGGCGCTCCGGTCTTGTTTGTGAGGAAGAAAGATGGTTCCCTCAGAATGTGTATAGATTACCGCCAGTTGAACAAGGTTACCATCAAGAATAAGTATCCTCTTCCGAGGATTGATGATCTTTTCGATCAGCTTCTGGGTGCCACTTGTTTTTCAAAGATTGACCTCAGATCAGGCTATCACCAGTTGAGAGTAAATGAATGTGATATTCCGAAGACAACATTCAGGACCAGATATGGTCATTTTGAGTTTTTAGTTATGTCCTTTGGGTTGGCCAATGCACCGGAAGCTTTCATGGACCTTATGAATAGAGTCTTCAAACCTTATTTAGATGTGTTTGTTATCGTTTTCATTGATGACATACTAATCTATTCAAGGAATGAAGAAGATCATGCTAGTCATCTCAGACTAGTCCTTCAGACTTTGAAAGATAAGGAGTTGTATGCCAAGTTCTCTAAATGTGAGTTTTGCTTAAGTCTGTGGCGTTCCTAGGCCACATTGTGTCCGGTGATGGAATTAAAGTTGATACTCAAAAAATTGAAGCAGTGCAGAATTGTCCTAGACCCACATCTCCAACTGAAATTAGGAGTTTCTTGGGTCTAGCTAGCTATTATAGAAGGTTTGTTGAGGGGTTCTCATCTATTGCATCCCCTTTGACAAAGTTGACTCAGAAGGCAGTGAAATTTCAATGGTCTGATGCTTATGAGAAAAGCTTTCAGGAATTGAAAAAGAGGTTAATTACAGCTCCAGTTTTGACTTTACCAGAAGGTACTCAAGGTTTTGTGGTGTATTGTGATGCATCTAGAGTTGGTTTGGGTTGTGTCTTGATGCAGAATGGCAAAGTTATAGCTTATTATGCCTCCAGACAGTTGAAAGTTCATGAGAAGAACTACCCAACCCATGACTTAGAGTTAGCTGCTGTAGTTTTCGCTTTGAAAATATGGCGTCACTACTTGTATGGTGTGCATGTTGATTTATTCACGGATCACCAGAGCCTTCAATATGTGCTTACTCAGAAAGAGCTCAATCTCAGACAGAGGAGGTGGTTAGAATTACTTAAGGACTATGACCTGAGTATTCTTTACCACCCAGGTAAGGCTAATGTTGTTGTTGATTCTTTAAGCAGGTTGTCTATGGGTAGTACCGCCCATATTGAAGAAGAGAAGAGAGAGTTAGCAAAAGATGTGCACAGACTAGCATGCCTAGGAGTCAGACTTATGGATTCCACAGAAGGAAGAATAGCGGTGACAAACGAGGCCGAGTGATCACTAGTGTCAGAAGTGAAAGAGAAACAAGATCAAGATCCCATTTTGCTTAAGTTGAAAGCAAATGTTCAAAAGCAAAGAGTATTAGCTTTTGAACAAGGGGGAGATGGAGTATTGAGGTATCAAGGTAGATTGTGTGTACCTATGATAGATGAACTCCAAGAGAGGGTTATGGATGAAACTCACAACTCCAGATATTCCATTCATCCAGGTTCAACAAAGGATGTAACATCAGTCAAGGTCCTTTGGAGGAACCAATTTGTGGAGGAAGCCACTTGGGAAGCAGAAGAGGACATGAAGAAGAGATACCCATATCTCTTTGAATTCGGAGGAAATGTAGACCAAGGTACTAATTTCCTTCTTAGTGCTCTTTAAATTGTAGTGAGCATATTGTTGCTTGTTGTTGTTTGCATGAATTGCTTGTGGGGGAGGGGGTGTTTGATTGATGTTCACCCTTAGCCTAGTAAGAGTAACCTCATTCGAGGACGAATGTTTCCAAGGAGGAGATATTGTAACATCCGACAATTTGAAATAACTATGAAGAGGCTTAGAATTGGAAATAGTCATTTTTGGAAGGAATTTAAAATCTGGAAATTTGGCTAAGTATGGAAAATAGTGAATTTTTGGCGAACTTTGAACAGTTATAACTCCTAGCTCAGGATGATCTAGGTGTAGTTCCAGTTATGGTTGCAAATTTCGTGGATTAGTCTTTCCAACACCATCGAGTTTGCTCGTTTCCGAGTTCGTATGAGCGAGTTACTCCTTTTGAAAGTTGGGCAGTTGGCAGGGAATCCGTCCGGAAATTGTAAGGGTATTTTGGTCTTTTCACTAGCCTTGTCTTTGGATATATATTAAGGTGTAAGACTTATTTTTGATCAGTTTTTCCCTTTTTAAAAAGATTAAGAGTTAGGGTTCTTGAGAGAAAAGGAGAGAAAGGAGAAGAAGAAACAAACTTCGTAAAGATCGTCGTGGTTTTCTTCGGGGGTGATCCCTATTAAGGTATGTGAGTTCATAGTGTTGGTTTGGTTCTTTCCCCCACACGCCAAACTCGTTTAATTTCGAGAAAAGATTGAATATGTTTGTTGAAGTTGTTGGTTATAATTGTTGAAGTTGTAGTTGTGTTGTGTTGAAGTTCTTGTTCGTTTGGTGTATGTTTCGGGTGGTGTTTTTGAGTTGAGTCTATTGTATGTTGAGAGGTTTCTGATTTTAAGTGTTTGGGGCTGGAAACTTTGATGTGTAGAAGGTTTAGAGTTGGAGAAAAGTTGGTTTTGGGGGGAAAAGGGGTGGGGCTTCGCGCCTGTCAGCGCGCCCCAAGAGGGGCTCTGAACTTTCCCCCTTGGGGCAGCGCGCCCCTCAATGCGCCAGCAGGTCCCCTCTGAAGTTTCTATCTCAGAGCGCCAAGTTTTCCCATTCCTTCCCCACTTTCTCATGCATGTTCCTAGGTATTGTACCTATGTTCCCTAGCTGTTTCCAACACCCCAAGGTATGTCTAAACGTCAAGAACTCATCCATATCATGTGATCAAACACCTTGAATCCATAAATCCAATTCAAGGAGAGTTAGTTTCCAAGTCAAGTGAAGTTAAGAGTTAAGCTTGGAAGTTAAGAAGCAAGTCAAGCAAGTTTTTAAAGTTATTCAAGAGTCTTTATTGAATGTTTTAACTTCATTTTTAAGGCTCAAGTTTCGAGTTGAGTAAAGAGTTTAAAGTTGAGTTCATTTCTCAAAAGTATTAGGGAACTATGTATTCCCAAAGAAGTTTCTAAATGTTTTTACATTTGAGTAAGAAAAGGAACTATGTTTCCAAAAGAGCCTTTGGGCTAGTTTTCAAGAAACAGGAACATCGATTCCAAGTGAGCCTTCGGGAAAAGTTTTGAGTAATTATCTCAAATAAAGAAAGATGTGTTTAAAACACTTATGAGCTAAGTATTTTTTGGAGTAGTGTTGAGCACCGAATTGGGGACACGAGTTCATATAAACTCAACTTTCCATAAGAACCATGCGCCAACATGGGAGTTAACGGGTCATACTTTTTAGATGAATCCGTAAAGTTAAGCTAGTGGATCCACTTAGTAAAGTTAGCTTCCTATATCACGGCAAGGTATAGGATGGTCCTTGGGCAACGTGAGGTAAAACGTTGTATCACCACTAGGGCTCATAGTGGTGATTGTCGGTTAAAGAATCTCCCACTAAAGTTATATTACTTTTATATAAGTAAAGTTGAGTTGTTATTGTTTTATCTTTAACAAGCTAAGTTATTTACATTGTTTTGCAAGCTTTATATATTGCATGTGTCGTATTGCTTTATATATTGAGTTCAGTTATTCATGCGTTGAACAGAGCCAAGGTAAGAGTTCCTTTGTACTCTTTTCAAGCTTAAGTTGTGGTCAGCTCGCATACTCGTACATTCAGTGTACTGATGCCAGTTGGCCTGCATCTTATTATGATGCATACACAGGTACCCAGGGCCAGCATCCGGTTCGCCGTTGATCCAGTTGAGTACTTCAGAGTCATTGGTGAGCCTCTTTGCATTTCGGAGGACTCGGTTATTTTGTTCTCTCAAGTTTTGTTTTATTAGGATGTCGTGGGGTCTGTCCCAACATCTATCTCAGTATTTTAGAGGCTTCATAGACAGTTAGTCAGTTAGTTTGGAGTCTCTCATCTATGTATATATGTAAATATTCTATTTTGAGACTCGAGTTGCCTTTTTGGCCAGATTTTATTTCAGTCAGGTTGTTTTAAAAACCTTGCATTGCATTGAGTTTTTCCGCTGAGTTAAGAAAGCCAGGCCAAGGGTTCGCTTGGGGGCCAGCAATGGTCTTCGAGTGCCAGCCACGTCCAGGGTATAGGCTCGGGGCATGACACATTTATATTATTACGATTAAAGTCTTAAGAAGGATATGTATTGTGTATGTTTTTTTTTTTTTATGTTTTCTCTATATTAGATTTTAATACATTATTAGAAGCTCTGTCGGATGGGCTCAGCAAACTTGCTTCTTTGGAAAAGTTATGTTTAAGGGGCTGTGAAAAACTAGAGCATCTGCCATCCAAAGATGCCATGCGACGCCTCACTAAAATACGGAATCTGGAAATTGGAGGCTGCCCAAAGTTAAAAGAAAGTTGCACCAATCGGAGTAGCCCAAACTCCCAGTGGTCCAACATTTCCCATATTCCAAAAATTAAAGTAGGTGGGAGGATGATTCAGAAATTACGTAAGTCTCTGTTTCTCTTTCACTGTCTGATCAGTCAATTTTTTAAATATTAATTTCCCTGTGTTCCAGAAAAGAAGTTCTGTATGTGGTTTAACATTTTTTTCTGAAATTATTTTGACATAAAGAATGCAAAATTATTAATGAATTGCATTTGTGCTATGCTTTCAGCATTCTGCTTGTCCACTTGAACTGAATTGTTCTTTCTCTAAATTCTTCAAGTATGGTATATCTTGATATGATTTAATCATAAGATTTTTGTTTTTTTTCCTTATAGGTTACTAGTTTCAAGGCCATGCTAGAACATCAATTTGGTATTTGACTTGTTCTAACGCAGAGATAACTCCGGAAGCATTTTATTGCTTACAAATGAGTTTTGGCATTTGGACCAGGTACATACTATATTTCTTAAATTTATTAAGTAATTTTCAGTACTTATTTCATTTTACTTTTTCTAATTGCATCAATCAACTATCTATGAAATTGTGTAAGTGTTAGAATGTAAGTTGTTAGGAAGAGACTACATTAGTTTCGGTCGATTTGGTGTTTCTATGTTTGTACCATAATTTCCCATAAGTTATGAAGTAAAAGGAATAATAAGTTATGTGGAATGCCCATTATACTGAAATAACAAATAACTTTTTTGAAGGCGAAGACCTAGGACTTGAATGGGTCAACCAGTTTGAAGACGATCTGTCCATTAGATGTACAAGATTTCCATGTAAGCTTCTTCGAAATTGTTAATCTCCTAGAAAGGAAAAAGCTGACTGGAATGTCAATATAAGTTTCTTAATAGACATTCTCGTTACTTTCACTTTCATTAAAACTCTCGCGATTGAAGGACTTCAAAAAAGAAAGTTACAAAAGACTGCTATTTATTGAATCTTATAGCAAAGAGTTCCCCATTGGCTCTAAAACTGTCCTTAACAGCATCTGTTCATCTTTATAGGTCTTGTAATGAGCTGATTCTCCATTCACGAAGATCAAAATGTGTGCGAAAACTGACTTTTACAGATTCCTGTGTTTCGTAGACTGGAAAAGACTTGTCTGAGATTTGACAGCAGAGGCCTTTCTTGCACAATGTTCATGCTGTACCTGCCTTTCTTACAGCCCTCTTGGCTTTTGTTTGTGCATAATAAACAAAAAAAGTAATATAGCTTTAATGTTTGTCTTAATTGATTGATGTTCCATGACAGTAAATATTCTTTGCAAAATACTTCATATGCCAAAGCAAAAATAAAAAACAAAAAATGGGCAAGCAGATTACAAGGTGGAAAATCGAATTCTTACCAACAATGTTAAAGTTCAGATAGCCAACCAACTGAACTACAGATTCTTCTTCTTTGACTTGTCTAATCGAGCGCGCTAAAGAATTCTGTTGTGGGAAAACATTGGAAATCATGGAGTTGTGCTTTTTGAATACTAGTTTCTGAGTACGTGCGTTGCACGTGTGACCCGTGCAAGTTTTTATAGATCCATTACAACGACTAAGTATATATGAAAATATATTATTAGTAATAAAACAACAATTACAAATAAATTTTTAAAAGGGTGACAAAAACAACATTTATATATATATACATATTCTATATTATTTTAAGAGGGAGTTTATGCTCAAGTTCTACTATATAATAAATATAATATATAATATTCAAGAAAGTCCCAATCTTGAATATTATATATTATACTTGGGTATAAAATAGAATTTTAAAGGTCCCACAAATATAATATATAATATTCAAGATTGGGAAAAGTCTCAATCTTGAATATTATATATTATACTTGGGCCTAAACTCTCTTTTATAAATATAGTAGAATAATAAGTCATTTGTAAATGATATATGTTGCTTCCTTGATTGAGACTTTTCCATTTGTGAGATATATATATTCTATATTATTTTAAAAGGGAGTTTATGCCCAAGTTCTACTATATAATAAATATAATATATAATATTCAAGAAAGTCCCAATCTTGAATATTATATATTATACTTGGGTATAAAATAGAATTTTAAAAGTCCCACAAGTATAATATATAATATTCAAGATTGGGAAAATCTCAATCTTGAATATTATATATTATACTTGGGTTTAAACTCTCTTTTATAATATAGTAGAATATATATATAAAATATGATGATGATTTTGATGTCAGGAATACTTTCTGCCGCTTGTTTTTATTAACATAAAAATATGAGCAAGACAAAAATTACATGGTGTTAAGGATTACAACGTAACTTGTGAACCAAATCCACAAATAGATTATGAAATAAACAAAGTAGCAACTACGTTTATAAAAAAGAAAATTCTTTATCATATTTATTATACATAGAGGTGCAACTGTGCAAGTCCAATTCAAATAGAGCTGGCAGCCAATGGGTATGGTCCCGCATGTTAAGTGTCTATCATCAATTTTAGCACTTCTATCCAAACATAGTACACCATTGTTTATTTGTAGTATACTTTCTCCGTCCCTTTTTACTTGTCAAATTTTGAGTTGGCATATCAATTAAGAAAATAATTACTAGAATAGTGAGTTTATGATTTTACTTTTATTAAAAAGGGATAATACATATATTTGACCTTAAACTTGGCTTCAAATTTTAACTTTGACCTCCAACTTTCATAGTGCACAAACAAGCACTTTAACTATCCAATCTTTTAATAAATAAACACGCGATTTTTGGAGCCAAGAGCGTGAAATGCAAACGCTGCCACGTGTATTAGTGAGCCACTCAATGATTGCTAACTAATTAAACACTTTACACGTCCATTTTAGAACTAAAAAAAAAAAAAATTAATTAAGGGTAGAGTTGTCATTTCAGCATTTTTTTCACTGTTGTGTGCCTAAAAAATTACTTATCACTCGCGCAAAATGCGTGCACATCACGCGTTTTGCCAGGTAAGACACGTGTGTTTATTTATTAAAAGGTTGGATAGTTAAAGTGTCTATTTGTGCACTTTGAAAGTTGGAGGTCAAAGTTAAAATTTGAAGCCAAGTTTAAGGTCCAATATATGTATTATGCCTTTATTAATTAATAGGATCCCAAATGTATTTACTAACGATACTTTTTAATAGAAAATTGTCCTGGCTTGGTTTGTCAAAAATGACAAGTAACAAATTAGGAAATATTTGAAAGAAAATTCTACAAAAACCAGAGTATTATTAGTAGTCTTAGAGAGATATTTGTGTCATTGGAGTCATGACTACCATTCAAATTTTTCCCACTGTTTGAATTATTGTGTTTCCTTTAGTAGACATAAACAACTACCAAAACAAGATTTCACCCAAAACATTGAGAAAAAAGAGTTTGTGAAGGAGCAAAAGCAACAATGGCATTTGGGAGTGAATAAGTGGATCCAATAGATAATCGTCACGTTTTTTAAAAATTATTTAAATGATAATTTGTTATAAAAGTAGTTGATATTGGACCGAAAGATGGATGATAGTGGTATTTGGGAGCCAATAAGTGAATGGAGGGTAGTTTTGTACCATTTCCAATAGTTTAAGGATATTTTAGGCCCTTTTTCGTTTTCTTTTTATACTCTGTAATAATTATTATACAATCAATTTTTTTAGTGGTGGGCAAAAGACTAGCAAAGGAAGAGTTTGGTGTAGAGGAAGAAGACGACTTTCTGAAGGAGTACCAACTCTAATTATTGTTTGACCTCCTCACCCATCTCTATGTACTAAACAACACCTTCTGTCATATAGTATTTGGATCTACGTACGAACCAATCAGTTAACAATCGATCAATCTATCATTGAGCTATTGAGGAATAACTGGAGATTCGATAAGTTAATATTGAGGTGAGTTCCATTGATTCATAATTTGTTTTCATACTTAAAGGAAATCTTTATCCTCTTAATCTATATACTCCTCGTTCATAACTTGCTTTGGTGTAGAGGAAGGAGCAAAAACAACAATGGCCGATCCAGTAATTGGTGCTACTGTTCAAGTTGTGCTTGACAAGCTGCTTTCTCTCACTATTGAGAAAGTCAGTAGCTCAAGAGATTGCAACAAACATTTCAAGATTGGGAAAAGTCCTAATCCTGAATATTATATATTATACTTGGGCATAAACTCCTTTTTATTATATAGTAGAATTTTGATGTCAGGAATACTTTCTGCCACTTGTTTTTATTAACATAAAAATATGAGCAAGACAAAAATTACATGGTGTTAAGGATTACAACGTAACTTGTGAACCAAATCCACAAATAAATTATGAAATAAACAAAGTAGCAACTACGTTTATAAAAAAGAAAGTTCTTTATCATATTTATTATACATAGAGGTGCAACTGTGCAAGTCCAATTCAAATGGAGCTGGCAGCCAATGGGTATGGTCCCACATGTTAGGTGTCTATCATCAATTTTAGCACTTCTATCCAAACACAGTACACCATTGTTTATTTGTAGTATACTTTCTCCGTCCCTTTTTACTTGTCAAATTTTGAGTTGGCATATCAATTAAGAAAATAATTACTAGAATAGTGAGTTTATCATTTTACTTCTATTAATTAATAGGATCCCAAATGTATTTACTAACGATACTTTTTAATAAAATATTGTCCTTGCTTGGTTTGTCAAAAATGACAAGTAACAAATTAGGAAATATTTGAAAGAAAATTCTACAAAAGCCAGAGTATTATTAGTAGTCTTAGAGAGATATTTGTGTCATTGATGTCATGACTACCATTCAATTTTTCCCACTGTTTGAATTATTGTGTTTCCTTTAGTGGTCCATAAACAACTACCAAAACAAGAATTCACCCAAAACATTGAGAAAAAAGAGTTTGTGAAGGAGCAAAAGCAACAATGGCATTTGGGAGCCAATAAGTGGATTCAATAGATAATTGTCACGTTTAAAAAAAAATATTTAAATGATAATTCGTTATAAAAGTAGTCGATATTAGACCCAAAGATGGATGATAGGGGTATTTGGGAGCCAATAAGTGGATGGAGGGTAGTTTTGTACCATTTCCAATAGTTTAAGGGTATTTTAGGCCCTTTTCCGTTTTCTTTTTATACTCTGTAATAATTATTATACAATCAATTTTTTTAGTGGTGGGCAAAAGACTAGCAAAAGAAGAGTTTGGTGTAGAGGAAGAAGACGACTTTCTGAAGGAGTACCAACTCTAATTATTGTTTGACCTCTTCACCCATCTCTATGTACTAAACAACACCTTCTGTCATATAGTATTTGGATCTACGTACGAAACTCCGAGATGAACTAGGAGGAAAAAGATATTTGCTTGTCTTAGATGATTTGTGGCGTGTTGACCTTCCAGTGTGGGATGAGTTCATGGACAGCTTGAGAGGAATAAACACTTCCAGAGGAAACTGCATTCTTGTGACGACTCGTACGAAACTGGTGGCATCCACAGTAGCAGCAGTAGGTCCTCATATGTTGGAAAAATTAGCAAAAGATCATTCTTGGTCGATTTTCAAACAAAGAGCATTTGTTGATGGGGAAGTTCCGGAGGAAATACTGAGTGTGGAGAACAGGATTGCTGAAATGTGTCAAGGTCTACCGTTGGCAGCAAGTGTTTTGGGAGGCCTCTTGCGCAACAAGGAGAAGCATGAATGGCAGGCGATTCTTGATGGAAATCCCCTTGTTGCAGGTGAAAATAGCTTAAAGAAAATCCTAAAACTCAGCTATGTTTATCTACCATCTCCATATCTAAAAAAATGTTTTGCTTACTTAGCAATGTTTCCAAAAGATTATAAGTTTGAAAAGGACCAACTAATCCAACTCTGGATGGCAGAAGGGTTTCTTCGTCCAAGTCAAGAGATCCCTATGATGGAAGACGTAGGGAACAAGTTTTTTCAACTCTTGTTGCAATATTCCTTGCTGCAAGATGTTGAGCTAGATGAGCACAACAATATAACACACTGTAAGATGCATGATCTTGTGCATGATTTGGCTCGAGATACATTAAAAGCTAAACTATTTGATACGAAAAGTGTTGGAGGTGAAAATCTTTCTCAAGTTCGATACTTCGGATGGAACTCACCAAGTGATCAAATGGATACGATAACTGAGGCAGGACGTTTGTGCACATTGTTCTGGAAAAGCAATATATCTGATGATATGCTATTGAGCTTTCAGTTCTTGAGACTTTTAAATTTGTCTGGATCAGGCATCAAGGAGTTGTCAGCCAAAATCAGCAAGCTAATATACTTGAGATATCTTGATCTCTCCAACACTAAGATCGAAGACTTTCCCAACTCCATTTGCAAGCTCTACAATTTGCAAACATTTAGAGTCAATGACTGTTCTTCACTCAGGAAGCTTCCAGAAGAAATGGCAAATATGATAAGTTTGAGACACGTATATTACCAATCAGCAATTCCTGATCAGTTTCAGATGCCACTTAATATGGGACAATTGACCAGTCTTCAGACGCTACAGTTTTTCTACGTAGGTTTAGAGAAAGGTCGTCGAATAGAAGAATTAGGTCGTTTGAAAAACCTTAGAGGTGAATTGACGATCAAATGTCTCCAATTAGTTGGAAATAAAGAAGAGGCTCAAACAGCATATTTACAGGAGAAACCAAATATCTACAAGCTGACATATTTATGGTCCCATGATGAATCAGAAGGCTGTGAGATCAATGATGAGCATGTGTTGGATGGTCTTCAACCGCATCCGAACTTGAAAACCTTATCAGTAGTGGACTATTTTGGGACTAAATTTCCTTCATGGTTCAGTGAAGGATTGCTACCAAATTTGGTCAAGTTGAAATTAAGTGGCTGCAAAAGGTGCAAAGAAATTCCATCGCTTGGCCAACTGAAATTCCTTCGGCATCTTGAGCTGGTAGGATTCCATGAGTTGGAATGCATTGGACCTGCTTTATATGGTGTTGAGATTAGCAATATTGGATCAAGCAGCATTATCCAAGTGTTCCCGTCATTGAAAGAATTAGTATTGGATGATATGCGTAGCCTTATTGAGTGGAAGGGAGATGAAGTTGGTGTAAGAATGTTTCCTAGGCTTGAGAAGTTGAGGATTGCAGACTGTCCACTGTTAAAAAATACTCCAACTCAATTTGAAGTTCTCCATGAATTAAGAATTGAAGGAGTTGACAGTGAAATGCCATTGTTGAACCTGTGCAGCAACTTGACATCTCTTGTGGTTCTTTTTGTCTATAACGTGAAAGAGCTTACTTGTTTTCCAGATGAGATGCTACACAACAACGTTTCTCTTCAGTACCTATGGGTCTCATGCTGCGAAGAGTTCCGTGAATTGCCACAAAGCTTGTACAATCTCCATTCTCTTAAGAGCTTAAGGATTTATAGATGCACCAATTTCAGTTCTTTTGCTGTTCCCAGTGGAGAGAACTACTTGACTTCCCTCCAAAGTTTTCAGTTACAGATGTGTAATGGATTGACCAGTTTACCAAGTGGAATGCTAGAGCATTGTCGGTCTCTACATACTTTGTGGGTCCTCAATTGTAACAACTTGGTTTCCTTGCCTTTACATTTGTGGGAAAT
>NW_026020450.1:18035-230873 GCF_900185275.1 Solanum verrucosum
TTTATGCTTTCAGGTAACTGGAAACAGTCCTCTGATTTTATCCGTGAACTAGCAAAAGAAGACGACTTTGTGAAGGAGCAAAAATAACAATGGCCGATCCAGTAATTGGTGCTACTGTTCAAGTTGTGCTTGAGAAGCTGCTTTCTCTCACTATTGAGGAGGCCAAAACTTTAAGGAACTGCAAGAAAAATCTCAGAATGCTCACAAAATATGTATCCATCATCCAAGCTTTCATTCATGATGCTGAAAGACGACAAGTCGAAGATCAGGCTGTGGAAGAATGGCTCAAGATGCTTGAGAGAGTTGCTGAAGATGCTGAAAATGTGTTTGACAAATTCACATATGAATCTCTCAAAGCACAAGTGATGAAAAAACCGAGCCAAACTACTGGAAAAAGTCCATAGCTTCTTTTCTAATACTGCTTTTAAGTACAAAATGTCTCGAAAAATCAACAACATCAATGAAGAGTTGAGGGCTATCAATCAGTTAGCCAATGACCTCGGTCTCCAATCACTGACTGTTCCTTCTCGCAAAATACTACAAATCAGAGAAACAGATTCCTTAGGAGTTGCTTCGGATGTTGTTGGTAGAGACAAAGATGTTGCTGAAATAAAGGAGAAGATGTTGAACATGAGAGAGGAAGTTGTTCTGTGTGCCATTCCCATAGTGGGAATGGGGGGTTTAGGGAAAACTACTATTGCTAAGAGAATTTTCAATGATGAAGAGATCGGAAAGCACTTTGAAAAGAGAGTTTGGTTGTGTCTACCTGAAATGTCAGACACTAAGAGCTTTCTTGAACAGATCCTGCAATCATTGACAGAGCGGAAACTTGAGGTCCAAACCAGGGACATTATAGTCAAGAAACTCCGAGATGAACTAGGAGGAAAAAGATATTTGCTTGTCTTAGATGATTTGTGGCATGTTGACCTTCCAGTGTGGGATGAGTTCATGGACAGCTTGAGAGGAATAAACACTTCCAGAGGAAACTGCATTCTTGTGACGACTCGTATGAAACTGGTGGCATCCACAGTAGCAGCAGTAGGTCCTCATATGTTGGAAAAATTAGAAAAAGATCACTGTTGGTCAATTTTCAAAAAAAGAGCATTTGTTGATGGGGAAGTTCCGGAGGATATACTAAGTGTGGAGAACAGGATTGCTGAAATGTGTCAAGGTCTACCGTTGGCAGCAAGTGTTTTGGGAGGTCTCTTCCGCAACAAGGAGAAACATGAATGGTGGGCAATTCTTGATGGAAACCCCCTTGTTGCAGATGAAAATAGCTTGAAGAAAATCCTAAAACTCAGCTATGTTAATCTACCATCTCCATATCTAAAAAAATGTTTTGCTTACTTTGCAATGTTTCCAAAAGATTTTAAGTTTGAAAAGGACAAACTAATCCAACTCTGGATGGCAGAAGGGTTTCTTCGTCCAAGTCAAGAGATTCCTGTTATGGAAGACGTCGGGAACAAGTTTTTTCAAATACTGTTGCAATATTCCTTGCTGCAAGATGTTGAGCTAGATGAGCACAACAATACAACACGATGTAAGATGCATGATCTTGTGCACGATTTGGCTGGAGATACATTAAAATCTAAACTATTTGATACGGAAAGTGTTGGAGGTAAAAATCTTTCTCAAGTTCGATACTTTGGATGGGACTCACCAACTGATCAGATAGATAAGATAAACGAGCCAGGACTTTTGTGCACATTGTTCTGGAAAAGCAATATATCTGATGATGTGCTATTGAGCTTTCAGTTCTTGAGAGTTTTAAATTTGTCCGGATCAGGCATCAAGGAGTTGTCAGCCTCAATCGGCAAGCTAATATACTTGAGATATCTTGATCTCTCCAACACTAAGATCGTAGCCTTGCCCAACTCCATTTGCAAGCTCTACAATTTGCAAACATTTAGAGTCAATGACTGTCGTTCACTCAGGAAGCTTCCAGAAGAAATGGCAAATATGATAAGTTTGAGACACATATGTTGGTACGATCGTTATGGATCAGATATGCAGACGCCACTTAATATGGGGCAATTGACTAGTCTTCAGACGCTACAGTTTTTCTACGTAGGTTCAGAGAAAGGTCATCGGATAGAAGAATTAGGTCGTTTGAAAAACCTTAGAGGTGAATTGAAGATCAAACATCTCCAATTAGTTGGAAATAAAGAAGAGGCTCAAACAGCATATTTACAGGAGAAACCAAATATCTACAAGCTGGCATATTTGTGGTCCCATGATGAATCAGAAGGCTGTGAGATCAATGATGAGCATGTGTTGGATGGTCTTCAACCGCATCCTAACTTGAAAGCCTTATCAGTAGTGGACTATTTAGGGACTAAATTTCCTTCATGGTTCAGTGAAGAGTTGCTACCAAATTTGGTCAAGTTGAAATTAAGTGGTTGCAAAAGGTGCAAAGAAATTCCATCCCTTGGCCAACTGAAATTCCTTCAGCATCTTGAGCTGGTAGGATTCCATGAGTTGGAATGCATTGGACCTGATTTATATGGTGTTGAGATTAGCAATAATGGATCAAGCAGCATTATCCAAGTGTTCCCGTCACTGAGAAAACTAGTATTGGAGGATATGTGTAGCCTTATTGAGTGGAAGGGCGATGAAGTTGGAGTAAGAATGTTTCCTAGGCTTGAGAAGTTGAGCATTAGTGTATGTCCATTGTTAAAAAGTACTCTAAGTCAATTTGAAATCCTGCGTGAATTAAGTATTGAAGGAGTTGACAGTGAAATGCCACTGTTGAACTTGTGCAGCAACTTGACATCTCTTGTGAATCTTGATGTTTGTAATGTGAAAGAGCTCACTTGTCTTCCAGATGAGATGCTACGCAACAACGTTTCTCTTCAATACCTATCAGTCTCATACTGCGGAGAGTTTCGTGAATTGCCACGAAGCTTGTACAATGTCCATTCTCTTAAGAGATTACGAATATCCTGCTGCGCCAATTTCAGTTCTTTTCCTGTTCCCTGTGGAGAGAACTATTTGACTAACCTCCAAAGTTTGGTTTTATTCGATTGTTATGGATTGACCAGCTTACCAAGTGGAATGCTAGAGCATTGTCGGTCTCTGGAAGATTTTAATGTCCGCAATTGTAACAACTTAGTTTCATTGCCTTTACACGTGTGGGAAATGCCTTCACTTTCCTATTTGGGTTTATCAGATTGTCCCAAATTGATTAGTGTACCCGCAGGGGGCCTTCACTGTCTCACCGGGTTAAGGACATTGAAAATTGGTCCTTTCTCAGAGATGGTGGATTTTGAGGCATTCCAATTGATTTTTAATGGCATTCAGCAGCTATCGTCCCTTCGTACATTGGAGGTATACGGACGTACGGATTGGGATTCTCTGCCCCATCAGCTTATGCAACTCTCTGCCCTAACAGAGATCGGAATACATGATTTCGGAATCGAGGCTCTTCCTCATAGACTTGGCAACCTTACTTCTCTTGTAACATTATATCTGGTGAGATGCAAATGGCTACAACATGTGGACTTCTCAGATGCCATGCCCAAATTACGGTATCTGGAGATCCGTGATTGTCCATTGTTAGAAGCTCTGTCGGATGGGCTCGGCAACCTTGTTTCTTTGCAAGAGATACGTTTATGGAACTGCAAAAAACTGGAGCATCTGCCATCCAGAGATGCCATGCAACTCCTCACTAAATTATGGAACCTGCAAATTAGTGCCTGCCCACAGTTAGAAGAAAGTTGCATGAATCGGAGTGGCTCGAACTCCCAGTGGTCCAACATTTCCCATATTCCCATAATTGACCTAGGTGGGACAATAGTTCAGAACTTAAGTAAGTCTCTATTTCTCTTTCACTTTCTGAGTAGATTTTTTAAACATTATTTTGCACAAGTTCCTGCAAAGAAGTTCTGTATGTAATATAATACTTTTTCCTGCAATTATTTTGACATTAAGAAATGCAAAATTTATCAATCAATTGCATATGTGCTATGCTTTCAGCATTTTGCTTGTCCACTTGAACCGAATTGTTCTTCTTCTAATTCTTCAAGTATGGTATATCTTGATATGTTTTAATCATGAATTTTATGTTTTTTTTTCCTTATAGGTTAGTAGTTCCAATGTCATACTAGAACGTTGCTGTGGTGATTCAAGCCAAATCCCATGAGCGGCAAGCAATAATGTGAGGTAAATTTTCATTTACAATTTATAGGCACTTCGTAATCTACTAGTTTATAAATAGATGACACACTTGTCGCTACTTTCACTTCACAGGACAATTTCTCTGTTCATTAAAATTTTCGTGAATGAAGGACACTACTAGTTTAATTCAGTTTCTTGGAGCTGATCCTCATTGCACACTCCTACAAGTTGTTGGTTATGGTTGTGAAAATCCATAACCAACAACTAGTTACGTGGAATCACTAGCTTTGCATCTAGCTATAAATGTAATATAATAGTAGTAATCTGCATCTAGCTTTGCATGTACAGTTCTATGATAATATATACTCTATGTTATTTCAGATTTCAGTTAATTGCTCCTAATTAGCAAAACTAGAAGATCCATTTAAGTTAAGTGATCACACTTCACACATGTCAATTTTAATTGTTAATTTTCTAACTTTTCCTTATCCTTGTAAATATGCTACTTTATTGCTTATTTCCAAATATTTTTAAAAGCCTACAGAATCTTAACATGTTATGCCATAGATCGCAACACGAGTAGATTCTAGAGAGGATAAAGATATCAGCATATGTGAGATATTAAGTGTCTTAATTCCTGACAGCTTAGATAAAATCAGTGATACATCATTCAATGAATGTGTGGTTCATAGAGTCGTCAACTGGTATATGACAACAGTATTATGCTTGTTTTTCTTTTGCACAGGAGAAAATTGAAGAAATTTGTCGTCAAAGGCCAGAAAGTACGAAGTTTCACCAAATAATGTACTTGGTATAGTACTCGGTCCCGAACAACCGGGCCGTGTTCGAGGGTTAGGCTTGGGTGTTGTTCCAACTGTGGCATTCAAACAGACATCTAGGAGATTTAAGCATGTTGATGTGAGTTCATCTAGCGCTAGCGCTCCACCTCCAAAGTGGCAGCAATAGATGACGAGTATGAAATCACAATTGAATGCGCGCTACTTAGCTTATATCAAAAGAACATAGGGAATGTCCCCTCACTTATTTCCACCTCCTCCACAGGTATGACCATCATAAATATCTATGTTTTATATGTACTCTTTCTTAAGAATATATCTAAGAGTCTAACTCTATCTTTATGTACTCTTAAGTTCTGTTTGGGCTATGATTATTTTTATTTTGCTAGGAATTTATTTATGTTTTGTAGTGTACTCTTCATAAAGTCCAATTTGCTTTGCAGTGCCTTTTTTTGATGTTTAGATAATTCTTTTAAGTCAATATTAACTTTGTTGGCAGTAAGCATCATTGCTTATGCTTATCTGTAGGCTGTGATGATATAGAGCTTATTGAGTTAATCAGATTTTGGTCAGCTCGAACCGAATCTTGGTAGGGAAAACTAAATTGTGTTGTAAGTGGTGTGACGAGTATTGGGACGAAATAGGTCCTAATTGAGTGGAAGGGATGTTAAGGATTCATTTAGTTTATCCAACTATAGATTGTTGTTGTTGATGTTGTATGCTATTCTGGTTTGCAGCTATGGCGGTGTCCCTTTTCATTACCCGATTTTGTGACATATCTGAGCCTAGTTGATTACTCAACTGAGAATAATTCGTCGAGAATATGAATTAGGCAGCATTTTGATGGGCAGTTTATAGCAATTAATAATTTGTATTGAGGCATCGTAGTTGTATGCTATCCTGGTTTCCACTTGTTAAAGAATGACAAAAGTCCCACATCGGTGGTTAATGAGATGGGTGGACTCCTTATAAGGTTTGGACAATCCTCCTCCCTTTGAGCTAGCTTTTGGGGTGTGAGTTACAAGACCTAATTTAATACCACTTTCCAGCCATGGTGGCATTCCTTCCTTACTCACCGGTAAATAGTCGTGTCTAGGCTGTCATTGATAAGTTACTTGACCGATGAATAGAACCAAGTAACTTATGTTTTATATGTACTCTTGTGTTAATATTGACTTAAAAGAATTCAATTTTAAAGAAAGTTTTTGGAAATTTCTTTCTGGAATAATTGGTGATTACAAAAATGGTATTTGAAAATCTTTTAGGTGAGAAGTGTACTTATTACAAGAGAATTTTTTTCCAAGTTCATTGATACTTCTGTGCGAATACATATATTTTGGAGTATGATCATCAACTTGCTTGTTAATTAATAAAAAAAAATTCAGGCATCCGATACAGAAAGTGGGGCTCATCAGTTACCCATCGGACCAACCATCGATTAGAAATCTTTGGATGATGGACTAAGCATCAACTAGGAATCATTTTTAGGACCTTTTTTTTGGATATTCTAGTTGAATGACACTTGAAATTACTATTTTGATGATGTAATTTTGGAGCTTTGATTAACACTTCAAAACAGTAGTAGTATTTTGATGATGTAATTCTGGAGTACTTTTGTTTAATGTGATGAATATTTTGCTCATCTGATCTTTTATGTTGTGTTAAAATTACTAACCGTAGAAATTTAAATATATAGGGTGCAATAAATAGGATATAAGTATGGATTGACAAAATTAGAAAATATAATTATTACGGCATCAGAATTGAACATTACGACATTTTTTAACCGTTATATATGAATGACACAATTACGACGGGTGTAAACAATCGCTTTATCCAAAAAAAAATGTCGCATTTAAAAAGGAATATTGCGATGGTTTTATATATGTATAACGGCGGTTTTGTGTAAATATTACGACGATTTCGTAACAATAATACGTTTGTGACAGATGGGATTACGACATTTTCACAGTTATAGTACATTGTGGTTTGAAACCGCCGCATAAATAACCGTCGCAATAACCCTGTTTTTTTTTAGTGACTGTGATTAATCATTAAAGGTCGCAGACATGAATAAGATTTGCTGGTATGGAAAATGCAGTCAAAGAAATGAAATTTTTACGCCTGTTAGATTTAAGAAGTACTCCCTCCGTCCCATTTTATGTGGCAACATTTCCTTTTTGGTCAGTCCCAAAAAGAATGTCACTTTCCTTATATGGTAAGTATTTAAAGGTGCAATTCCTCTTTTACCCTTGTTGGTCCCACATAATCTTAAAATAATATTCCAATACATTTATGAGGAGAGAGAAAAGTGAGTGTACTTTTTAAAGGGCAATTTGGTAAACATTTCAAAGTCTTCATTTATTTCTTAAACTCCGTGCCCGGTCAAATGTTGCCACATAAAATGGGACGGAGGGAGTATTACTTATTAGTCTTTCCCACTATACCACAAAAAAAGAGGGGTTACTTACTAATATGTACAGGTAATAAAAATTATTTTCAATAAAATGGGCATATATATCAATATTGTATAAATATTTTTCAACAAAATCGGCATATATAATAGTGTATAATATGTACGGGCAACAAAAATTCTTTTTCTTCTATATTTCCCCCCTTCTTTTCATCTAGAATTTTCATCTAAAATAAATAAAAGTCTCAAAAGTCCCTAATAATTTCATCCCCCAACAAACATAGCTACACTTTAAATTTTACAACAATTCCTAAAATGTAATTCTAAAATCCTTTCTTCATTTTCTCTTTCACTTCCCTTATTGGCAATCTCCCTTCGCCCTTTTCCTCTTTCATCTATGGCTAATATATAAATATGTTTTTTAATTTGATCTTAAGATATATATGTCTTTCAATTTTTGATGTGTACAAGTAGACACTTAAATTAGTATAAAGTTGAACAACTGGATACACACATCTACTTGTCATAATACATGTAGGACATCATGTAGAATATCGTGTTAGATACAAATTGTCACATAAGGCATCAAGTAGGTCGTGTGTGTCTACTTGTTCAATTTAATATAGGTTTAAGTGGCTACTTATACACACTCAAAATTGAAAGACATATATATCAAATAAATCTAAATTAAAAAATATGCTTATTTATTATGTTTTTTTTTATCATCTCTTCCCCCTCTCTCTGGATTTCTCAATCTCAATTTTCTATGCAACCCACAAATGTATCATACAGGACCTACCTTCATTAATTTAATACCAAAAAACAGGGCAGGGAACAACTATCATTTAATTTGAAAAAATTTCATTTAATAATGCAAGTCATCCACCGTCACTTTCTAAGGCCATGATAGAGAGGTTTGAGAAGGTAGACAATCCTTCAATAAATATCTAATAAGATGTGGAATTCAAACACACTTAAAATTCATAAGAATTGTACGGATATCTGTGAAGCATAGCAAAAAAATTATTTTAGATTTCGTCACCTCATTCAATTTTACAACAAATACTCGATTTGAGGCGCTACAAGCAAAGAAAAAACCATTTCGTGTAAAAACAAAACAAAATTTCATGAATCCACGAGAAAAGTCATGTTCTCACACTGCTAGATTGAGACTGTCACATTTCTATTTAAGTAAGAAATGAATATTGTTGCAGGTTAAATATCATCATGAAACGTCATTAGGTGAATCTGCACTACATTTATTTTCTCTAAATCTTCTTTATAGGTAAACATAATTATATTTTCTACGATTTTATATTGGTAATTTTGAGTTATATCTAAGAATTTAATGATTTTCCAAGTTATGATCGTATCTAAAAATCTAGTAATTTTCAAAATTGTAATTAAATTGTATTTGGAGTTTATCTGATTTATATCTAGGATCAAAATCTAAATTTATGACGATACAATATATATACATGGTGTATATATTCAAAAACAAGAATTAAAAATACAATAATGCAAAGCGACTAGCCCTAAAATTAGTGTATTCAACAACATTGACAAAGTGTTGATGCATATATATATATACTAAATTAAGCAAACAAACATATCAAAATTAATCGATCAGATACAACGAAAACGATAGAACACATACGATGAATTTAAACAATAAATACAACTCAAAAACAGTCCCTATAAATTATAATTAGAAAAATATAGCTACTAATATAATAATTATAATCCAACCTATACCTAATAATGAGATTTCCTCATATTTACATGGTTTAATTTGGCCACTCCTTAGTCCTTACCCTTAATTATATAATCTACATTTTCTTAGAACTTTCGAGTTCAATCATTTCTGTTGCTCCTCATGTTCCATGTGATCAGCAATTAATTTGTCTCTGTTGCTTCTGCGGTTGGCTAGACGTCCTTTAGCCCCACAGTTTCGTTCCATATTGGTTGATTATATTAAAAATAGTTATCACATATTTCTTTCGTACAATTTTACTTGTTCATTATACTAAAAATAGTTATCTAACAATATGTTTAAAAACTAACAGATAAATTACCATTTATCTACCATTTTGAGTCTGTTTTACTCTTCCTATTAAATATTATTCAATATCTAATATATTTCTTAAAACATTAAATTTAACATATTTATCAAGTCAACAGTGTACAAATATTGTTGGACAGAGAGATTATTAGTTGTGAATCTTATTAAATCAAAAAAATATTAATTAATTTTTTTTTTTAATGTTACCCTTGCAATTAATTCTTTTCTGAAGTGTCCATTTACAAAATTCTGAAGAAAAATTTTAAGACGTGAATTAGCAAAATTTTCTTCTTAGATATCGTAGCAAATGAAAAGTGAGAGTAATATGGATCGGATGGCGTACTTCTTTTTTTTTTTTTTTTCAACGAATAACGTGGTTAATTTGAATACGATTGCCCATTCTCCGCCTACCCTCTACTTTTTTTAACAACAAAATATCAAAAGCTTTAAACATTAACCAATCGCATTCGAATCTTCTATCTTCTGCGTAGAAGCTACGATTTGTTTCTTGATTTTTCTCATCATCGAGCAATTTCATTGCTTTGATGCAAAAACAAGAAGAATTTCCGGAGGGATTTGGTGCTGTTTTGGTCTCTGGGTTTAGTTATGCCAGAGATCTTACGTGAGGAGAGCAGTTCATCTTCACCAACCACCGCCGGCACCATCACCGGCGCCGGAGATTTCAAGCTTAACCTATTCGGGAAATATGAGGTCGGGAAGCTTCTGGGTTGTGGTGCTTTTGCAAAGGTTTATCATGCTAGGGATGTGAGGACGAGACAGAGCGTGGCGATTAAGACGGTAAGCAAGCAGAAGATATTGAAAGGTGGTTTCATGGAGCATATTAAGAGGGAGATTTCTATCATGCGCAGGTTGCGCCATCCTCATATCGTGCGCCTTCATGAGGTGCTCGCGACGAAGACGAAGATCTATTACGTTATGGAATTCGCTAAAGGTGGAGAGCTGTTTACGAAAGTTAGCAAAGGGAGATTCAGCGAGGATCTCAGCCGGAGATATTTTCAGCAGTTGATCTCCGCCGTTGATTATTGTCATTCTCGTGGCGTGTATCATCGAGATCTGAAACTGGAGAATCTGTTGCTTGATGAAAATTGGGATCTCAAGGTCACCGATTTCGGGTTAAGCGCAGTGACGGATCAGATCCGACCCGACGGACTCCTCCATACGTTATGCGGCACTCCGGCATATGTAGCTCCTGAAATCCTCGAGAAGAAAGGATACAACGGAGCTAAGGTGGATATATGGTCATGCGGCATCATCCTTTTTGTGCTCAACGCCGGTTATTTACCCTTCACCGATGCAAATCTAATGGCGATGTATCGGAAAATCTACAAAGGCGAATTCCGTTGCCCTAAATGGACCTCACACGGATTGAAACTGTTGCTGACTCGACTCCTCGACACGAATCCCGAGACTCGAATCTCCATTGAACAAATCAGAAACGATCCGTGGTTTCGGAAAGGTTACAAAGAGGTGAAATCGCATTTCGGTGATGAATTTGAGTTGAAAAATAGCTCCGATGTAAATCGAGACGGCAAATTTCTAAATGCGTTTCATATAATCTCGTTATCCTCTGGTGTTAATCTGTCTGGATTGTTGAAATCTCTAGGAGGGAAAGAGACAGTGGATGTTGAAAGGTTTGTTTCAGCATCGTCACCGGAGAGAATAACACAGAGGATTGAAGAGGTGGCGAAGGCTGAAGGGATGAGAGTCACCGGAAAAAATCGCGCCGGCGTGAGAGTTGAGGGGCAAAATGGGAAATTTGTTTTAGCAACGGAGATTAACCGGTTAACGGAGAAAGTGGTGATTGTAGAAGTTAAACGAAAGGAGATAGGAGCTGGACCTGATGGAGAATTATGGAAACTGAAATTTAAGCCGCAGTTAAGTGAATTCTTTTTGTGAATTCTTTTGTGGTCCGAGTTGTTATTACAGCGTTCTCTATCGTAGAATTAGAATTCAGACTTCGTGCTACTCGTTATTTCTAGATAGCATAGGAAAAAAGAGATTTCAAAAGGGAGATGACTCTAGTTGTTGAATAGCCCGACGAATGTGGATCGAGGTGAATTGATGTTCGAACTAGTTTCTGCACACGTGATTGGTTAAAGAACTTACTACATTTTTGCAAATAGGAATTCAAATTATCATGTCAGGTTTGGGCAAAACCTGTTGATATTATTATTGCTAAGAGTTAGGATAATGTATCATAATGTATTGTATTTGTGTACTCTCTGTATACATAAGATACAGA
This sequence comes from Solanum verrucosum, assembly GCF_900185275.1. Lineage (NCBI taxonomy): Eukaryota > Viridiplantae > Streptophyta > Magnoliopsida > Solanales > Solanaceae > Solanum > Solanum verrucosum. Next base: position 29,687 of record NW_026020450.1, read on the forward strand.
GAGGGCAAAATTACTGGCTTTTGTATATATTTTTATGACCCGGTAACTGATTTTATGATCATCTCATTTTTCATAGTAAAATGATTATTGAGATAGCTTATTTTAAATCCTAATTGTTTGGTTTTGTATGACAGTTGGGATAGTTATTGTGTGATTAGAGAAGCATAATAAATCGATATGAATATTATGAATTGTCTCGTATAAAATGATTTATTATTGATACCTTCTCCTCAGTTCTTTCCTCCGTAATGGAGAAGGAAAACGTAAGTGTGCCCTATAGAGAATGTGGTTAGAAATTTATAATAAAGTCCAACTACAAATATTGGTAGAAAGAAATGTTTTGTATACCCTTGTCCGAGGTGTCAAAAAAGGTCAAAAAATTACAATGTATATAAAGATCAAATTTTGATTTAATAAATATATATACAAGTATTAACATTTCTAGACACAAGTTGAAGATTAGTCTAGTGGTTAAAGGTTGCGAAAATTTCTTCAAGTTCTAGCTTTGCTTAATGAAAATCATCCCTCCGCTGCTATATCATTGTATGTTCTAGCGCTGCTAGCCTCATAATTATCATATTGACATCCCTTAATGAAAATCCAACCTTTCTAAAAAAGTTGAGGTATTTCAAATTATTTTGTGAATACAAACAAAATGAAATTATTTCAATTTAATCGTTTGACGTAACCAAAATTGAGTTTAAATTTTGAAGACATTTCTGGATTTTCAAATCAAGGAAGAGTGGAATTTAGAAAGGATTAATTTGTAACTTTCATGCAACTATACAAGGGGATTTAATGAAATTTTGTCAAGTAAAACTGAATTATTTTAGTGTGTGACAATCTATTTTGATTATATGTGCTGTAGGCAACCTGCAATACGAACCGAGGACGGGTCATTAAATCCCCCTCGCAAGATCACAGCCCTTAATATATACATACGAAAAATATTTTTTGACCTATATACTTCACATAACAAACACATGCGCAATCTTAAGCGTTCATAGAAATTAAGAACGTAGTCGTAAGTTTTATTAGGTTGAGCTTCTTCCATGAATATCATTGTATATAAACAAGTGATAAAGTTTGCACTTCAAGTTAAACACATTATACACAAACAAGGCATAAACTGAAAGATGGTAATCCAATTGTTTACATACAAAACATACCAAGCTGGGCTCAATAACCTGTATTCACTTAAGAGGCAGAATGCAATGAAGTTTGCATCTCTGGTAATGCTTCTTCTTTATTAACAGCAGGCTGACAGGCATGCATAATCGTGCATACGTCATTTTTCTCCAGAAAATGTTCCGCGTTAATGAGGATCACTGGTGCATATTCGAAGACCATTTTCTTGCACTGCAGAAAATCGTGAGGCAGAAACATCAGTAGACCAAACAGCTTTGATCCTTCCACATATTACAGAAGTATTGCAAGTAATATAGTAATAACCTAGCAATTACTCATCGAAATAATCATTTTCAGAGAGAAATTAACGCTTGTAATCAAGTGTAAAATGGATCACTAGAAAACTTTTGCAATCTAGCTCCTTAATGAGGAAGAAACATTTATTGTCATTCAAGCATTTCATTTCTTTCGACAGTTCAGTGTTGTGACACATGCAATTGGAGAAGTTTTTTAAGGACGCCAAAGGTCCAAACAATGTACCAATATTTGTTTAGAACTATAACAAAAGAGTTACCAGAGACGGAATTAGGTAAGTATGAGCAAGCACTAAGGTACAGCTATGACAGTAAGATTAGTTTCAGAGGGTATTTACCTTATTGGCATATTTTTCAACAGATCCACATGCCTTCAAGAGAATTGCAAGTATGTCTAACTGAAAGTAGACAAGAAGCAAATGAGTTTAGTGAATATATTCTGTCGCAATAAGAACTACATACTGTCACTTACCAAATTAAATAAGGTAAAAATGAACTATTTACTGTCTCCATACACATCTATGGGTTCATGACATTTTTTCATAAGGAGTATAAACGAAATAAAATATCCGACCAGCCAGATCCTAACCAGTAAATTTTATGATATTTTTAGGTATAACAAGTTATTTAATCATTTTAGTTACTAACGGTACTCAATAATTTATCTCCAGGGTATCACACCCAAGGGCATAATCTGATGATTAAAGAGGTGGAACGAAAACCATGAGAATCGGGATTCGAATCCTAGTAGACGCAAAATCCATTAGGAGATCTCATTCTATCTGCCTAAGTTTTTGTGGGCTGAGTTAATCGGTACCTGTGCTATTAAGAGGAAGTAGGTACCTGATGGGCTAGTCGAGGTGCGTGCAAGTTAACCTACAGTCCAAAACACCACCACAATACAGATAGACACACAAGCACTCACACATATCTATAATCTATTATATATAAATATATATGTATCCTATATGAATAACTTGCAACTAAAAAAAAGGCCGAACATTTTTCACGCATCCACAAAGTTGAGAAAGTAGGATTTTTTTAAATGTTGTTAAATACAAGTAGAAAGACATGTGTACCTTATCAACAGACATGTACATAATTAGTAATATTATGTAGCTTCCTACACATTATGAAGTATTCTAAACGAGGTATCATTATCTGCAACACATTTGCAAAAAAATTTCAAGTTCATGCTAACACACCCATGTTGGTTGTCTTTTCAAGATACAACATTAGTGGTACACATTTGAAATTTAAATTGACATTTTCTTATGGAGTTTTAGAGAATCAGATTAACCACCTAGCCTTTGCAATAAGGTAGACTTTTTAAGTAATTGTAAGTGGACCCTAACCCTGAAACATGGTTCCTTTATTCTTTTTCTCTATAGTTCGGCATAAAATGTATATAACGAAAGACAAGAGTACCTGAGTGTCAGGATCTTTCAGTTTTGATAGTGCCTCTTCAACCACTTGATGACATACGTCACAGCCATTTGGGGAGAACTGTTGAGAGATGGAAACCACTTTCCGACAAAGGTCAACCTTTTGGCAAATGTCATCAGGTTTTATAGTGGAGATCTCTGAGAAGAAGAGATGAGCATATTGATCCACCATGGCAGTGCACTACAAGAAAATAAGAGAAGTTCACTTGCAAATTAATATAGCAAGAGACAGAAAAAATCATATCAATGTTGTTGCATGTAGATCCTAAAGACATCAAGATATTGCTATAGCTTTGCTTAAAGCACATTTAACTTAAACCTTAAAGTTAGCGCAATACAGGCTGAGCACTTCGCCTCACTTATAAGGCGCCTTCCTACAGGTGCCAAAGTGTCAAGGCATCACCTAATTGCTAATGAACTCTGATACTAAACATCAAATATAGACAGCAAAGTGATGCATTTATCGCAAATGTATGCATGTGTGTAATTAGGAATTATTAACAATTTAGTAGCACTCGCTCCATTTTTTATTTGTGCATGAAGCACCACCGAAAACTGACAAGTTTTTAATGCTTTTGCCTTTGATATTGCAAGCTATTAATAATCTTTTCATAAACAGTCACATAAAGCCCCACAGAAAACAATCTACCCCAGGCTCTATGGACAAGATCAAAAGACACACTCCACTAGTTTATCATTTCTCTTCATCCAAATAGGGGTAATCTAGGTCATTCTGGATTTCAAAAGAAGCCAAATTGTATCCAAAATAAAATGGGATACTTTAAGAAACAATCTATTTAAAATCTGTATGATGAACTATACTCGTAAAGAAAACATAAAGGAACATGGGAAGCAGGTTTCAGGTACAAATCCTTGCAGAGATAAAAATACTAGGCGATTCCTTCCCATTTGTCCTACCCTTGGTGGACAAAGTTACTTGGTACTATTGTTGATGGGAGGCGGAAGATATCTCGTGAAACTAATCGAGGTGCGCGAAATCTGGCCCAAACACCACGGTTACCAAAAAAAAAAAAATGAGAAGCAGGCTCAGTGTGTGCTGTCTGTGACTTGCTTTTAACCCATAATCAGAGTGGGTCTCCAGTTTCTTTCTATATTGTAAACAAGATAATTGATATCATAAATATTGAGTTAAAACATTTAAGGATGTCTCAAATAGAATAACCCTATTGGCTGAAACGGATAAGAATATTAAACGAAGACTTCTGCTATCTTCATGAGTATGCATAACGCATTACATTTAGAAAATCATTTAGATGGGCATGCAGTAAGTTAATCATTTAGACAAAAATAATTTAATGGTCACAAGATGGGCATTTAAGTCAAATCACAAGTACCTCCTCCTTGTATATTGGCATCTTCGAACAGGTCATGAGAAGTACTTCAAGTATCTTTGCCTGGGTCTGCTTATTAGAAAGGTAATCAAGCGCAGTAGCAGTATATTCTTCACACAATGTGCATAATCCTTTACTGTTGCTGACATCTTTCAGAGGCTGAAGTTGTTTCTGTGCCTGTAGGTTACTTGTCCACAATGCTATTGCAAGAAAGCCAAGATTAATGTGTTTTCCATATTTAAGTTTTGATTCAAGTACTCCTTAATCAATCAAGTGAAAATAAATGACTTCACATAAATATAAGATGATAGCATCTGCTACAGGAGAATATAGTCAAAACATCAGTTAGGCTAGTAAGCATGAGTATAAGAATTCGACCACAAAAGAGTAATAGGATGGAGAAATCAGCGACATGCCCATCCAAAAAAATCTTGATCATGGAGGATAAACAGACAATAAATCCATGTAGGAGTAGCTACTTGAAGAACTAGCAAGTAAGCATCCTATTCAAAATTCAACAGGATAACTTTTCATCCAAGGTTTCTCAAATCAACAAGAATCCTTTATTTAAAGAGAACATACATTGTCGGTGCCCCATTTTTTTGGAGTAAACTGTTATTATGACCTAGACTACCACAATCCAATAAAATGAAAAACTTGACCATCCAATTTTGTATTTCCAGAGTTTATTTTTCTATATAATCAAACAGGCCATATTTGACAATATATCCACACACAAAAAGGAAACTTGATGTTTATATCATTATAAGTCGTATGAGGCATCACATTTTTCCAGTGAATGTTTGCTAACCCATCCTAAACAGAAGGAACAAACAAACCCAATTGAGTTGAAAACAAAGAAGAACCATGTGGCACATAAATAGATGGTACTTCCTCATGAGACTGGTTGGTTGGTAATAGGTGCAGAAGAAAGGAGAAGAAAGATCTTCGGCTTAGAGCAACATTAATGTTGCAGTTTAAATTTAGAGGCTTGAGGAAGAAAAACTGGAAGAGAATCATTATTCATTGCTGTAAGAGTTTTTAAGAACTGAAAATTAATCGATGAATAAACTGCAAGCAAATTCAAAGCTTAGCTTATGATATGCTTTCATTAACAAAAAATCACAAACTTTCGTAAGACATCTATCCTGGAAAATCAAAGAGGTTCTCATTAATCATAAGTAGGGTACTGACCATAGAAGGACACTGGTCGCCAAATTTGTAAGTTTTGTGGCTGCACAATTACTATTTAGCAGAGTCATCATTTTCCTATGTGTGTGTGATTTAAGGCTATCCTATCACTTCTCAGTCCATATTACAAAAATCATATCCCAACACAATACTAAATCCCCTGGGAACTGGTAACACAAGAATAGGAGAAGTACCTGAAACATCCTCGGTTTCTATAATAAGGAGGTCAGGGGCAGCTAATTCTCTAGCTGTACAACAAACAGCACCGAGTAGTACAAGAAACAGGCAGACCTTGACATCCATGCTGCCAAGTGAAACAGTCAGTCTAGATTCAAGAAAAAGAATAATAAAGTACAACAAAGAGAGTCCACGAAAGATATGCTAATATTAATCAATCAATCGATCAACAATGCCTCAATCTCAAATTAGTGACCGATCAAACAATCTAACTTTCATTTGAATATTTGACTGTCTTATCAATCAATTACTCCTCAATCCCAAATTAGTGACGGATCAAACAATCTAACTTTCACTTGAATATTTGACTGGCATATCAATCAATTAAGCCTCAATCCCAAATTAGTGACCGATCAAACAATCTACCTTTCGCTTGAATATTTGACAGTCGTATCAATTAATTACACTTCAATCCCAAACAATCTAACGTTCTGAATATTTGCCAGTCATATCAATCAATTACGCTCAATAGCCTCAATCCCAAACTAGTATCTGATCAAAATTCCAACCTTGCTTAAATATTTGACGGTCATGTCCAAAATAAAACTACAGTCCCAATAAGCTTAAACTACTACAATTCTCAACTCCAATAAGGTTTCAATTCCTCCTCACCTCAAAAAGTTTTCATCTTTTTTTAATTTACCAACTAGATTTCAATCAAACAAAAACCCAATATATTACAACTTTAATCAAAACCCAGATCAATTAAAAAAAAGGGTGTCAGTCCACTACAATTCTCAACTCCAATAAGCTTTAGATTCCTCCTCACCTCAAAAAGTTTTCATCTTTTTGAATTTACCAACTGACTGACCCAACCCCACACCCCATCCCAGTAAAAAAAAGTCAACCTACTTAATTCAATCAAACAAAAATCACAATATATTACAATTTAATCAAAACCCAGATCGATTAAAGCAAAAGGGGTGTCAAAGATAAGAACAAAACTCGAAAAAGAAAAAAAAAACATCAAAGATAATGTCTATACAGATACAGAAAGAGAAATCAGAAGAAAAAATAAGAATTAAATCTAAAAAATTATATACCTAATGATGATGATTGATAGAAGAATGTTTACCTGGAAAAAAGGGGAAGAATTTTGAGAGTAAATGACAAATAGAGGAAGTAGTACAAAGGCTCTTTCTTCAAGCAAAGAGCAGATCTCCCCCTTTCTTGTAGGCAATTATTTTTTGGCTTAATTGAGAATTTCTATTAGGAGTTGATCTCCTGCACCTGCTATAATTTGTATCCTTATCCAACCGGATTTTTATAATTTTTTATATATATGTTTTTAAATAGAGGTAATGAGTGAAAGAAAAAAATAATTGGAGGTCAAAAGTTTTTTTTTTTTAAAAGTGTTTGATCAAATTTTTGGAGAAAATAACTATTTTTAAAGAGAAGTAGAATTTGTTTTTGAGAAACTAAAAAAATGTAGTAGTAGTAGTTTTTCCAAAAATATTTATTGAAAAGCATTTTTGAGAAAAATATACTTCGAAATATTTTTTAAAAGCTTGGCTAAATATTTAATTATTGCTCAAAAGTGTTTGGAAATTTTTATTATGATTATATTATTAAATAGAAACTATTTCTCACTAAAAGTATTTTTTTTAAGAAAAAATAATTTATCAAAATAAGTTGATTTTAGAAGTTTGGTCAAACAGACGTTTGGTATATTGGATAAGTATATAATTTTGGATAAAAATCTAATATTGTATTATCTCTTATATTCGGTTGCTAATTTTGAAATAAACTATATCACAATTAGTAATTACTAATTAATATTACGATAAGTTATCTCTATGATGAATTGAATATTAGTATCAAAACTAATATCATATATCATATATATATATGGGCAAATTACAGAAACCACATACTTTTAAGGCAAAATTATAATATATCCCTTAAAAGTTTATAATTACAGAAATCCCTCAAACGGATACAATAATATAAGTTCTGATACATTAATCTAATGTGCGAGATACAATAATATAAGCGTTGATACATGTGCGAGATACAATAATATAAGCGCTGATACATTAATCTGATGCGCGAGATACAACAATATAAGCGCCGATACACTAATCTGATGTGCGAAAATGAGGGACTTTGGAGATTTGTAAACTTATAGGGGATAATGGTAATAAGTAACTAAAAGGTGAGATTTCTGTAATTTTTCCTATATTATATATATATACTACCTTAAAAGCATGAACTCCTAAACTTAATGTTGAATTACTATAATACCCCCAATTAAAATACTCAATTTGTTTTATTTATTAATTTAATTATTTGTATTATATTAAAATTAGATACCCTTTCATATTAAAGAATTGTGATTTTCTCAAAGAGATGGTACTTTTCCAAAGGGTTGCAACTTTTTTGACGGGTTTTGATATTTTCGATGAGTTGTGACTTTTTCGGAGGGTTGTTTTTTTTCAAAGGGTTGTAACTTTTCCGAAGTGGTTGTACTTTTTCCGATGAGTTGTGACTTTTGAAAAAGGTAGTGATTTTTCAGATGAGCAGTGACTTTTTCGAAATGTTGTAACTTTTCTGATAAGGAATAATTAGCACCTATTAAACCTACTATTTGTTAGCTATAAATAGAGGGTTTCCTCTCACTTTTAAACTACGATTTTTTAAAGTTTTCTACTCTTCTTCTTCTTAAAAAATCTCAGGGTTATTTGCAACAATTGATTAAGTTCAAAATTCAAGGTGCCACATAAGAAAGAGTTGGTGAACAAATTTATAGCAAATCATTCATAAATTCACACTCGTATTTTTTCTTACGATTTCCATGAGTTAACAGTGACAAAAATTTGTGGGAAAGACAATAATAATAAACAAATATGAATAAAGTCACATGATTTGAGTAAGATATTTCTTCTTTGGTTTTTTATTTTTTATTTTTTTACCCTCAAATGAAGCAGTTTCTTTCTGATTGCTAAAACAACAAGCATCAACGTAGTCCATTGAATCATTAGTTTTGATGTTAAATCACTATTTCAAAAATAGATTTTCACTTTTACTTATAATATGATAATATAGACATGATAATAATTATTTTTAATAGAAATGTAAGTAAAAATGAAACGAAGAAAGTAAAGTGTTGGTGACAAGAGATTTTAATCAAATGGAACTCTATAGTGAATATAGCATTAACATATATTTTTGTCTTCCTTCTTCATTGGCTATGTATCATTTCTTTTTTTTTTCCTATTATTCTGTGTTCATTTTAATTTGAGAAAATTTTATGTCACAATATGCACTCATTGATAGCTATATAAAAATATATAAGAAAATAGTGATTGATTATAAAATAATTTAAATCAAATTAAAGATTCTATAAACAATACTTTAAATTTTATTCATCTATTAATTTTTATTATTGAAAAAGTTTAATATTTTATATCACGATACAACTTCTATAAGATACTAGATACTTTCATTAGACAACAACTATATGATATGTATGCGTCAGGAAAAAGGAGAAGACTACAATTCTACAAAGATAAGGTAGAAACTTAAAGAAATGAAATATTTTTCACCAAAAACGATGTTGTTCATTTATTAAAATTAAATTATGCTACTGAAATATATATGTATATCTAAAACATAGAATTGGTCAAGCTAAATATTTGACATACGCTCAAACCTCAATTTAACCATCATTCGTTATAACAATAAAATACCTTCTTTTTTTTTGTAGAATTACCTCTCTATGATAGTCTTACTCAAATATTCATTGATTGATAAAAGATAAATTACGTATAAAGATAAAATATTGAAATATTTATGGTAATCCTTATTAGTGTCCTGCGCATACTAAATTTGAAGTATGAACATTTAAGAGGAATATTATACTTAAACGGTGTCCATCATTTATGTTCATAACCTCAAGAGGAAAGACTGTTGGTGACATTTTTTGTAGTGATATTTTTTAAATAATTTTGTTGGTTAGATTTGTTTACAAAATTGAGTGAAGTAAATAATAATACTACTAAATAAATTTCTCCCCATATTTAAACTTTGAATGTATTTTGAAATGTTTCAATAATATATGGTCATTTTGATCTCAAAATACAAGTAACTCTATAATATTCTGTATTAATCATTTAAAAGCACTTGTCCTATGTTCTTTAAATTATAATTATTTACTAAAAAACTTTAATTTAGTAATATTACTTCTATTTTACAACATCGTATACTATATATATGATACACACGTGCAACGCACGTGCCCTGAAACTAGTATTACTATAAGTGGAAACAAAAAAAAGTTGAAAGTTGAAATACCAAAATATCCCTATAAAATTGAGTTACTACAATAATGCCATTAAAAAAAAATTACTCTAAATTAAAATGTTATAAAATATTTATTTAATTATATTTAGATAGTAATTATATAATATTATAGTATACATATATACAACACTAGAAAACACAAATGTTGTAGTAAATACTATTCATACAATTAATAATCAGTTAATAGTAAGAGACTATATACATTTAACCGTATGTCATTAGTATATGAATAACTTGAATGTTTAGGCTTCTCCTTATAGTTCGTGAAATGTGTATTTTGAATTCCCATAGACTTGAAAATGTGTATTTACTTTTTCTTGAATTTTGTATCACTTCTTTAGTACTTAATTATGTTTATTTAATGTCAATCTTGAATTGTTTCATCTTCCGATGACTATTGCAATATTAACTTTTGAAATGTTAATGAACATGTAATTAATCAAGGATTTATTTTCCTAATAAAATATACCCATATTATCATTCATTTTCTTCATACACAAAGAGTTTAGAAGTTATAATCATGATTTAGCATAATTGAGCTTTTGATGATTTAGTAGTAAACCAGCATGGGGATGTAATCTTGGTTGCCTAATATATGCTGCTTCTTGAAAAGGTATTTGGCATATGAAATGAAGTTTTTTGTTATTTTCTTGTTGCATCTTTTAACCAAATTAAAATTACATACTTTTGAATAAACCTAAAGATTATGTATCACATTCTAAAGATAATGGAGTTACTGGACATGTATACATGGGAATACCATGATTGCCTTGAATATGGTACATCATTATTTATATACTTGTGCTTTTGTTTTGGTAAAAAGCAAGTTAGTCTTATTTAGGTGTTTTAATCATTTTTTTAATATTATAAGTATCAACGCTAATTCTATGTCAGCATCTCCGATAATGTTAGATGTGATATATATTATCTTAATTAGTTTTACATAGTTCAACATTTCCTATTTCGTGAACTACTCCCTCCGTTCTTTTGTAGTTGTTACTATTTTTTTTTAATAGTCAAACGATATAAACTTTAACTAACATTTTCAAATGTATTTTTCCATCATATTGATATGAAAAAATTTGCAATTTATAGTACTTTTCGTATAGTTTTTAATTATCTAAATTCTTATTTCAAAATATCAAATTAGTGTAATCTAAATTAACTTTAAAAATCAATCAAGTTGACTCTTAAAAACGCAATATGACAACTAAAAAGGAATAGTGAGAGTAGTAACTAAAATTGTGTTAAAATTAGATGATATTATTGTGTTTGACTAAACACATATTTAGTAGAATAATACATAAAATTAGGCATGTACAAATTTTATAAAAGTAATAGTCTTTGAAAATGTGGGTTTGAAATATAAAATTAAGCACGTACAAATTTTATGAAAATAATAGGGATAAACGTGCAATGCACGTTCCCAAAGACTAATTATTCTAAAATACAATAATCTACATATACATTCTTTTTAGAACAGGCTAAAATGAAAGTATGTTAGGTAAGATGCGAACTAGAAAATAACTCATTAGATAATGAAATGCGAAAAAAGTACAATATAGTAGTTTTGTAATTATCTGTCTGAAAGCTTCCAAACAATACAAAATTACACACTTTTACTCTAAGTTGTGTTGTGCACACTCTTCACTTTTTGATGTTGCATCCGTGTCGACCTTTCCAAAAACACACTATTTTTGGAGAATCTGACACATATGACGCAACCGTTGACATTTTTAAAAAGTCTGAGCAACATAGCTTATACTACATAGGCAAATCTTGCAATCAAACACTCCCTCAAGTAAAGCCAAATCGCGCGGCTCAAACAAAATATACATCATATACTGGGAACACTCGCGATTACAATCTTAATCTTCACCTGATCGATCCACATTAATCTCTTCCAGAATCACAACCAGAGCAACAACAAACGCGTAATCCACGTTCGGGCACACAGTGACACCAAAATTGTCTTTCCCAAGCAGTATGCTTTGAGCATTGTGCTTCCTGTGCATTTGTGCAATGGAGTTTGTGTCTTTGGTAATGCTTCATCTTTACCAACATCAGGCGGACACTCAAACAGAATAGTGCATACATCATTTTTCTCCAGAAAATGTTCCGCGTTAATGAGGATCACTGGTGCATATTCGAAGACCATTTTCTTGCACTGTAGAAAATCACGAGGCATGAACAAAAAGGCGTGGAGACAGAGGAAGGAAAGGAACATTAGTACAGCTACCAAACAGCCTTGTATAGTTCCACATATGAATCATCAAGAACTCAATAGTTCTCTAGAATACATAAATTACACAACTAATATAGCATGACCCTGGCACTTACTCATCAGTATAATCAGTTTTAGAGAGCAATTAACGCTCGTGATCAAGTATTACAACATGTCTAAAATCAAATAAAACAGATCACGATAAATCCTTTGCAAACTATCTCCTTAATGAGGAAGAAACACTAATCGCCATTCAAGCATTTCATTTCTTTTGATAGTTCAGCGTTGTGACTTGTGACACATTGGATTGCAGAAGATTTTTAAGGACGCAAAAAGGTCCAAAAGAGTTGTCTAGATTAGGGAAGTATGAGCAGGCATTAAGGTACAGCTATGAAGTAAGATTAGTTTCAGAGGGTATTTACCTTATTGGCATATTTTTCAACAGATCCACATGCCTTCAAGAGCAACTGAAGTATGTCTGACTGAAAGTATACGAGAAGCAAATGAGTTTAGCGAAGATTAAAAAAGGTAAAAATAAAAAACCACTTAGTGTCTCCATATACATCTACGGGTTGATGACATTTTCACATAAGGAGAGTAAATGAAATAAAATATCCGACCAGCCATTCTAACCAGTAAAATTTATGACATTTTTAGCTATAACAAGTTATTTAGTCGCTTTAGATACTAGACAGTGCTCAATAATCTATCACCAGGGTATCACACCCAAGGGCGTAATCTAGTGATTAAAGAGGTGGAACGAAAACCATGAGAATCAGGATTCAAATTTTTTGTAGAGACAAAATTCACTAGGAGATCTCATTCTATCTTCCTAAGTTTTTGTCGGCTGAGTTACTCAGTACCTGAGCTACTAAGAGGTAGTAGGTACCCCAAGGAATAGTCGAGGTGCGTGTAAGTTAACCTAGAGTTCAAGACACCATTACAACATAGATAGACACACAACCACTCACACACATATTATACATACACTTATATATATATCCTATATGAATAACTTGCAACTAAAAAAGTAAATGCCAAACATTTTTACGCATCCTCAAAGTTGAGAAGATAAAGAGTTTTTTTGTGTAGTAAACTATTGCAATTTGAATTGACATTTTTTATGTAGTATTTAGTTCGGCATAAAATGTATATTATGAAAGACAAGAGTACCTCAGTGTCAGGATCTTTCATTTTTGATAGTGTCCCTCTAACCACTTGATGGCATAAGTCGCAGCCATTTTGGGAGAACTGTTGAGAGATGGAAACCACTTTCTGGCAAACGTCAACCTTTTGGCAAATGTTGTCGGGTTTTATAGTGGAGATCTCTAAGAAGAAGAGAGGAACATATTGATCCACCATGGCAGTGCACTACAAACAAATAAGAGAAATTCACTTGCAAATTAATGTAGCAAGAGACAGAAAAAATCATATCAATGTTGTTGCATGTAGATCCTAAAGATATCAAAATATTGCAAAAGTCTTGCTTGAAGCACACTTAAACCTTAAAGCCAGCGCCATACAGGCTGAGCACTTCACTTATAAGGCGCTTTCGTGCAGGTGCTAAATTAGCAAGGCATCACCTAATTGCTAATGGACTCCAACACTAAGCAACAAATATAGACAGCAAAGTGATGCATAGCAAATGTGTGTGTGTGTGTGTGTGTGTGTGTGTATAATTAGGAATATTTTATGCTTTCGCGTTTGATATTGCAAACTATTATTAATCTTTTCATTAACAGTCGCCCAAAGCCCCACAGAAAACAATCTAGCTTGGGTTCTATGGATAATATTAAAAGACACACTCCACTAATTTATCAATTCTCTTCATCCTAATAGGGAGGGCTAAATCTAGGCCATTCTGGATTTCAAAAGAAGCCAAATTGTATCCAAAGAAGATGGAACACTTTAAGGAACGGTCAATTTAAAATCTGCATGATGAACTATATTCGTAATAAAAATGGAAAGGAACATGGGAAGCGGGTCTCAAGTTCAAATCCCAGCAGAGATAAAAAACACTAGGTGATTCCTTCCCATTTGTCCTGGCCTAGGTTGATACTGGATAGAGTTACCTTGTATCTATTACTAGTGGGAGGAGGTAGGTATCCCATGGAATTAGTCGAGGTGCGCACGAGTTGGCCCAGACACCACGGTTATCAAAAATAAAACATGGGAAGCAGGTTCAGTGTGTGCTGTCTGGGAATTGCATTTAATCCGTAATCAGAGTGGCATCTAGTTTCTTTCTTTATTGTGAATAAGATAATTGATAACATAAAAATTTGAGTTAATACATTTAAGGATGTCTCAAATAGAATAACCATATTGGACGAAATGGATAAGCACATTTAAAGAAGACTTCTGCTATCTTCATGAGTATATGAATGAAGCGTTACATTCAGAAAATCATTTAGATGGGCAGTAAATTAATCATTTAGACAAAAAGAACTTTAAGTCAAATCACAAGTACCTCATGCTTGTATACTGGCATCTTCGAACAGGTCGTGAGAAGGAGGTCAAGCATCTTTGTCTGGGTCTTGTTATTAGCAAGGTAACCAAGTGCAGTCGCGGTATATTCTTCACACATTGTGAATAATGCTTTACTATGGCTGACATCTTTGAGAAGCTGAAGTTGTCTCTGTGCCTGTAAGTTACTTATCCACAATGCTATTGCAAGAAAGCCAAGATTAATGTTTGCCATATTAAACTTCTTAATCAATCAAGTAAAAATAAACGACTTCAGATAAATATAACAAGATCATAGCATCTGCTACAGAAGAATAGGAGAAGTACCTGAAACATCCTCGGTTTTCATAATAAGGAGGTCAGGGGATGCTAATTCTCTAGCTGTACAACACACAACACCGAGTAGTACAAGAAACAAGCAGACCTTGACATCCATGCTGCCAAGTGAAACAGTCGGTCTAGATTCAAGAAAAAGCATAATAAAGTACAAAAAAAAAAGAGAATTAATGAAAGATATGCTAATATTAATCAATCAATCGATCAACAATGCCTCAATAACAGATTATTGACGGATCAAACAATCTAACTTTCACTTGAATATTTGACAGTCATATCAATCAATTACGCCTCAATCCCAAATTACTGACCGATCAACAATCTAACTCTAGCTTTCACTTGAATATTTGACAGTCATATCAATCAATTACCCCTCAGTCCCAAATTAGTGATGAATCAAACAATCTAACTTTCACTTGAATATTTGACTGTCAAATATTTAAGTGCAAGTTAGATTGTTTGATCCGTCAATAATTTGGGATTGAGGCATCAATCAATTAGGCCCCAATAGCCTCGATCCCAAACTAGTAACGGATCAAATTCCATCTTAGCTTAAGTATTTGACAGTCATGTCCAAAATAAATTATATGAACTACAATCCCACATACTTATTGAACTAGTACAATTCTCAACCCAAGTTTACGATACCTACTCACCTCAAAAGTTCTCATCTTTTTGAATTTAACAACTGATTAAACCAACCCCACCCCCACCCAACCCTAGTAAAAAAAACTCTATGCGGAACGATGATGAAGAATTGTTTACCTGGAAAAAGGGGAAGAATTTTCAGAGTAAGCGACAAATACAGAAAGTAGTGTACCAGGGTTCTTTCTTCCTTCCTTCAAGCAACAGCAAACCCCCACATTTCTTCTAGGCAATCACACACTCTTCAACCCACTTTTCTTCTAGGCAATTACATCATCTTCAACCCAACTTTTTCTTTTTTCTTTTTTCTTTTTCCTTTTGCTTTTCCATTGGGTGTCCCGAGCTCCCAAAAGGCTCATTTGTATTCGATGGCTAATTGGCTGAAAAGGGAATCTCACTGTAGCTACAAATACATCTCTCACTCCTTGTCCAAACTGCTATACTCCAATTGATGATTCAAACATATAACCATTTAAACCAAGTGTTTTTTTTTTCAATCTATTAAATGAAAATTTCCACCTTTACTCACTAGGAAATGAAAGCCCTAACATTACCTCCAATCTCATTTATGTGAAGTATATCATAGTGCTATTTATGAACTCACAAAAATTTCAAGTAACAATTTAAACATTTAAAAGCGTGTTTGGTTTTGTACAAGTAGAAATGAAACATTAATTTGAGAAAAGGATAATATATAAATAAGCCTTTTAACTTGGTTTCAGCTATATCTATGCACTTCAACATTGAATGGACATTAATAGACACTTAAACTTATATAAAATTCAACAAGTAGATACATACGTCTTACGTGACATAATATATATAGGACTTCATAGGACACTAAATTGCCATGTAGGACGACACGTAGAACGAATGTATCTATTTGTTCTATTTTATACAAGTTTAAGTGTCTACTTGTGCTCACTCAAAGTTCGAGGACAAAGATATCAATTAAAGCCAAATTAAAGAACATATTCATGTATTATGTCAGTGACACCTAAATTTAAATGTTTAAAAAACATAGATAATAGTAACTCATGAGTTAATTAGATGATAGACATTTCAGTGAAATTCACACAAACAGTGAATTAAATATAGTGTAAATGGTCTAATTATCGGTACTTGTAAACTCCTTGGGAGGATTTCCTAAACAAAGATAAAATCAAGCATAAGATAGTACTCCCTCTGTCCCAATTTATGTGACATTTTTCATTTTTTGAGAGTCAAACAATTTAAATTTGACCGAAAATTTGTGCATCGAATCTTAATTTTTTTTGAAATGAAATTTATATATTTGTAAACTACGTAAAAATTATTATAAGTCACAATAATTGATAATTCAAAATGCTTAAAAGATCTATGAACAATTTACGATCAAAGATAGACTTGTTTGAATCTCGAAATTCGAAAAGTGCCATATAAAATGAGACGGAGAGAGTATCTAAGTAGAAATCAGCCTAGAAAACCTTGACATCTTAGCTTTTAACATATCCTTCGTCACAATTTATGTGATGTAAATTGATTGGACATGAAGTTTAAGAAATATGAAAAGACTTGACAATGTTTCAAAACTATCTTTAAGATAAATAAAATTTTGAAGTGAAAAGTACACTTTTGTGGACTTTTTACCAAATAAGTGAGACGTATAATGTTGGAAGTGTAATTAGACATTTGTTGGATAAGAAAATGTCTCATTCTTTTTCAAACTTACTAAGAAGCAAATGTGTCTCATTCCTATCTGTTTTTTTTTTGGGTTCAATATGTGTAAAGAAGCAATTTAAAAATCTTCTCGATGAAGGTCAGGAAGACACAAAGATTTCAACTGTCATATCGAGGATTGTAACTTCAATAAAATAATTGGATTGTGAGAGAAATCTGTGAAATTAGATAATGGGACCTGAGGTACACAGACTCATCTATGTCATTTAGTTAACGAATAATGACATGGATCAGCCAAACAAAAATAACAAATGAGCCAAATTTTTCGATGAAATCGTTCCTTATAAAATGGCAAGATGCCTTTAATTTCACCATGATTGATGAGAGATGCATAGTATAGCTCACGGATGCTGCTGATGAGGTCACCAACATCAACATGTCCAGTTCTTCAACGTCTTCGAAAGAAGCTAGCTTTTCAGATAGCTGTTGGTTTAAATGGCCGTGTCTGGGTTAATGGTGAGCGAAAATCATCCATCATCGTTGTTGTAAATACAATAATGAACTCTGAGTTCAACCATATAGCTTCTAGCAGTTAAACGAAGTCATGGATAATGTGATTGTAACCAGAAAGCGGAATATACATGTGATACAAAAGTAAAATTTAGAGTCTGGTGTTTATGGTTGTTTATCTTCCTGTGTGTTGAAGGGCTTATGATCAGTCTAAATTTGAGAATTTTACTATAGCGTTGCGTGTGATTTGATACCATCATATTTTAATAGAAATTTGATAAATAGTACTCCCTCCGTCTCATTTTATGTGAGGTAGTTTGACTCAACACGGAGTTTAAGAAAGAAATGAAAACTTTTAAAACTTGTGGTCCAAAATGAATGATAGAAATTTGTGTGACTGTAAATCATTCTATTAAGGGTAAAATAGATATTTTACAGTTAAATTGTTACTTAATATAGAAATATGTTATTCTTTTTGGAACCGACTAAAAAGGAAAGTAAATCACATAAATTGAGAGAGTATATATTTTTATTGTTTTCCTAAAATGTGTTAAAATACACGGATAATAACTTATTACATAATGAAATACGAAAAAAAAGTAGACTATCGTCTTGATAATAACTTATTGGCATTGCCTGAAAAGCTTGCAAACACAACAACGTTACACACTTATACAACATTAGCCAAATCTGGCAATCAACTACACTTAAAATTAAAGCCAAAAAAGCGCAGTTCAAACAAAATATACATCAAGCTACTGGCAATGCTAGCGATAATAATCTTAATCTGAACGATCCTCATTAATCTCCTCCAGAATCACAATGAGAGCAACAACAAACGCGTAATCCACGTTTGGGTATACAGTGACACCAAAATTGTCTTTCCCAAGTAGTATACTTTGAGCAGTGTGTTTCCTGTGCATTTGAGCAATTATAGTAGACGAATTTCCAGCATAAATAACACATGATCTTTCAAGCCAACTGCCTTCAATTCTGAAATCACAAACCTCTTCTGATGTGTTGTGTGCTAAGAATACATCCAATTTGGTTTTGAATTGAAGAAGTGAAGATTTTTTTACACTAAAAAGGAAATCTTTTGTGTCTGTGCTTTCTCCTCTGTATACTTGCCATCTTCTATGGGCACTCAACATCTGAAAATGCAAAATTGAGAAAATTAAATTAATAAATGTCATGATGAATTCCTTCGCATAGCCGAATATCCTGTCTATAACAATGACTAGCAGTACGATGGAATGTGATAAAAAGGCGGAGTAGGTAGTTTTCAAAAACTATGGTTGCTTTCTCGCTGGTGTAATCGTGATCATGAGTTTGCAGTGCACTTGAATATGATTGTTTTAGGGGCGGAGCTACAATTCTGTTAATCTAGAATTCAATAAGTTGTCTTTTCCTGAATCCAAAATGCATAAATTCAAAATCCTTCCGCATATACTACATGCTAATGGTATCTAAAGTTCCTTTTTTGGACACTATAAAACAGAGGAACTACGATTTTTATAGCAGGATTCAATGGACCAGTAATAAAGTTGACAGAGTTTGAGAAAATGGCAAATTCTATGTAATTTGCTTTTCTGAGGGAAAATGACAAAGTTTTATGTAATTTGCTTTTTTAAGGAAAATGACAAAATAAACAAGAAAAGTATATATTAGCGTCTAATATTCTAGATATACGTGAATCAAATCAAATCAAATACATAAAGATCCATATATTTATATATCTAGTGTGATTCACATGTATTTATTATATATATATAGACAAATCTTACTCAAATCTCTTCTTATTTTAATGTATCTGCCTAGCTATCTGATTTAAAATCATTAATTAGTGTTATATAATATAATTATTATTATATCTCAAATTATTTAGTAAATACCATAAAAATGTTTTAATGTCTTTCTTTTTATAACTTTCCATTATGGTACATTCGTTATATTTACTACAAAGTTCAAAAAGCATCTTTACCTATTATTTCTTTTCTTAAATTCCGTATCAAATATTGACAGGACAAACATTTTTTTACTGTGTTTCGGTAAATAAAACTCAACAAGATTTACTTATGGGAGTAATTAATTTACCTTTTGTTGAAAAGTGACGAGAGAGTTTCCGGCAGCATCAAGCAAAATCCGGCGATCACGGAGGCTGAAGAACTTGCCTTTAACCTTAAAAACAATGTTTCCATTGACATCGGTAACTCCGAAAGCACCTTCAGACCAAGTCATAAGTTTCCTTACGACGTTCAAATCGACTGGATATGGTGCACAGAACTGTGGATTTATAATTGCTACCTGATTTTGTACCGGCATAGGCGCCGGAGCTTGAGGAGGATAATTACTTGTTCCTGCCATACTTAATTGAACTAAAAATTAGAGATAATTTTTGAGAGATTTAGAGAGAAAAAGAGAGATTATTCAGTTTTGTGAGTATTGAGATTTGGGAATTGGAGTGTTTTTATAATGGAAAGTTTTGTTGATTAATGAAGAAGATAAAGAAAGGAAAGAGGGAAGATGGTGAGGGAATTAATTTGAAATAATACTATATTAAGTTGGTCAAATGGAAACGAGGGTCGTTTTTTTATCCTTGTTAGAGTTATGCAGATATTAATAATAATGTTAAAAAGTATTAGTAATAATATAGGAATTAGTATCTTATATCTCGTACAACACAATAATACATAACTTAATATTTTTTCTGTTTCAATTTATGTAATACAATTTAAATTTGATTGTGAATTTAGACATGAAATCGTCAAGATTTTTCAAATAAAATTTATATGTTTGAAAACTATTTAGATAGTACTATAAGTTATCACAATGGACCATTCAAAAATTTAAAAGATATTTTAAAAAGATACTGTCAAAGATAGAATTGTGTAACTCTCGAGATTCAAAATGTATCACATTAATTAGGACATAAAAAGTATATGTATTCGTTATAAATATCAATTAAACTTCATATTAATTTTACACATAAATAATTTATTTCTTATCTATTTTACAAAATATTATATAAATTAAATAAAAATATATATAAATAACGCATTTCTTATTAGATTATCGAAACATTATACCTCTAATAAGTGTTTGGAATAGTTCTTCGTCGGCGATGTCAACGCGTATGAAGATATTTATGTATTGTGTCGATCTACACTTGACGCGGGGGACAATATTCATTATTATTGTTATCTATAAATGGGTGATGCACTCATTAAATCATTTTATATGCTTGAAAAATATTTTTCGATAATTTATTTTAGATAAGATTAATTTTTTCTATAGTTAGTCATACTTTCTCTATTTATTTGCCTGCTTTATTTATTTTTGGAAATTTATTTTGTTCGTCTTATTTTTTTTATATAATTTTTAATTCTAATTTTTCACATGATATATTTAAAATCAAAAAATTAAAAGTATTTTGATACATTCTATATATCTTTAATTTAATATTATAAGATTAACCTCATGTTAAATTTGAAAACGGAGGAAGTAATATAGATTAAAAACTAAAAAAAACATAAATTCATAATATTAAGGAAGTAAGTGATAATTTTAAGGATAAATTAAGTATTTAATTAGTTGAATGACCTTCTTAGTTATATAAAGATATTTATGTGATTTATTTTTATTATATGGAATAATCTCAAATAGTTGACTGAGCATTTGATTAATGTGCTCCTCATATTATTGTATGCTACAACTTGATTGACCAAATAAAACTTCTCTATGGTGTCTCCTTATCAAAAGGTCCACAATGGTAATTCAGTTCTGTTTTAATTCTTTTCTTCTTCTTTTTTTTAATTTGGGGTTGATATTCATATTAGAGTCTGATTAATTCAGATTCACATTGTGTAGGTCCCCATTCAGAAGGAAGCACTCCCTACCAAGAATGTTTTCATATCCAGGATTCGAATGCGAGATCTCTGATTTAAAGAGAAGAAGTTTCATCCACTGCACCACATTCTTTGGAGATAGTTCTGTTTAAATTCTTCCTGGCCACAAATCATTTTTTTACCTCCCTTTTTAAGTTGACTCTTTCAAATATGCCATTTTAGAAAGATGCATATTCTGTGGCAACTATATAATAGCCAATTAATTATGAACCATAAAAGAGAAAGCAATGTAAATAACAGAAGCAGAGCCAAAAAAATTAGTTTATGAGTTTTGCTTTACAAATAACTTTTACTTATTGAATTCTCGATAGATTATTTATACATATTAAATGAACGTTTTGAGCTTAAGCTACTGGATTTTGTCGAATATATAACCAAAATACTGGCTTGGGCCCAACCCTATTGATGATAACAAAGATGCATAATTTTTCCTTGCTATAATGAACCATTTGACAAGAAATCATGATCACAACTAGAAGATATTTTATAAGGTAAGGCAAGGAACAAAAGACCCTATGTGATTGGCCCTTCTCCGGACCCAGTTTATAGTGGACACGAGCTTAGTGCATACTACAACAAATAAAGAATTTCGTAATAATTATTCAGCAACAATAATATAATACAACTATTTATAACTTGTAAAAGCTTTAGCGATTTTGGATGCAATGACATCGATGTTTTTGGCACAATATTGAAAAATCTATTGTCATTTAGTGGCACTACACTTACGTCAGCATGGTAATTCATGTCTTGCTCAATTATATTTACAACTTATTGCAATGACCTAGGTTTCTTTTCAAATATATGTCACCTCCCACTAGCAACAAGTCCCAAGTAACTCTGTCCACCGAGGTTTCTTTTCATGATCAAAGATCTAGATAGTTTGAATGATTATAAACATAATAATCTTGAAAAATATCAGCCAATGCCAATGGTGGTGGAAGATGTGATGTTTTATCTAAAAGAAAAGATAAGCATTGGAGTAATCGAGTGGTCAAAATTACAGAGACATACCTTTGAAAATTAAGCCATAGTTGAAATTTGTTGAGTGGATGGAAATAGCAAACACTATATACAGCACAAACCTCAACTAATTGGTGGAAGCCAGGGAGGCATATATAGTTGGGGGGCGAGGGGGGGGGAGTATAATATTGCTCAAAGTTGGGTTTCAAATTGTCCTTGTTTTCCCTTATTTCAAATTTCATAAAAGATGTGACCTTTTAGAGACTACACATTTGTGTAACTCAAATTACAGTACAACACTAAGCTCTCTGAGTTTGGGCTTCTCAAGCTAATTGACCGGAATCATAGCCATATTGTGAGCACAATAAGAGGCACTCCTGGTTATCTAGCTCCCTAATGGTGTAGCGCAACAATGACAGGAAAGGTGGATATCAATAATTTGGGCATGGTGATCTTAGAATAGAAATCTTGCACAGAAACATTTTAGGCTATCTGAGCCGGAGGATCGAAGGGTGGTGGTTGTCCTAGAGTCTTTTTCAAGAAAAAGGCAGAGGAAGGGCAACTGGTAGATCTGATTAACAAACACATAGAAGATATACACTTTACTGGGAAGAAGTCATACGGATGAAGCATGTTGTTATATGGTTGTTAAGGTCGTGGAGGGTGTTCTCAACATTGAGAAGACCAAATCATAGCTCTTAAATCCACAAAACAAACAGAATGGAAAAAGCAAATCAACTTTGCAGATTCGGCTTCATTGGTACCTTCAATCCTATAAAGGGCCAATGTGAGTAGAAAGCTCTGTTTAGCATGGACAGCCCTACACATAAGGCATGTTTAACACAAGACAACCTTAGGAAGAGAGAAACCGCAGATGTTTTGATGGAATATCAACTCCCATAAGCACCATTAAGACTAAGGTGTTTAGTTAGTCTTTATAATTGGCACCTTCTCTCCCCTGTAAACAGTATGGATAATTTTTTGGATTTTGTTAGCTCCTCAACTCTAGCACAGTAGCGTTTCAAGGGGGTTTATCTTTTTGGCAGCTTTACAGGTTTTTGCACAGTTAGCTTCATGTTATTTTCATGTTTGAAGCAACTTTGCTTTTAGTTGTAAGCATTGCATCTTCTTGATGCCTTTCTAATGCAACTTAATTACTTAACCAAAAAAAAAAGCATTATAGTTAAAGTTCTGTTTGTATTATTAAAGCATATCAATCATGTTATTCTGTCCAAGTCCAACCATACCTCCTATAAAACATAGCAAATTCAATTTCACAAAGAAAATCAACTTATTCCTCAAACTTCCGTCCCAGACCTCAAGAGAAAGCATGAGATGAAAAGCACTACGCATAGAATTAAGCCATGGGAACCTCAAATTTCACAATTCCTCCCAATACAAGCAAATGAAAATAATTGAAAATTTACAATTCCCAAAATCCTATAATTGTAGCAAGCTGGAAAGACGCTATCGTCATCAATTCAGGAAAAAAAAACATAATTATAGTTAGCCAACACCACTCACCTATTTGGTCAGAGAAGACATTGGTAAATAACACCTTAAGGGTAACACTGTTTCACAATCAAAAAGTAGTAAAGTAGAGGGAGCAGCATAAGATACGAAATTAACCACTGAACAAAGATTTTCACTCCAGTTCAACTTGAATACTACATACATATCAGTTATAACATCAAAAACTGTACCAATGTTTCCAAGAGTTCTCAATGGCTTCTGGAATAATTGCTAATCATGAGAAAAGTTCTGCATATTTTGGAGGCATGAGTGTGGTTACTCAGGAAAGGACACTAGATACGTTGGGGTTCTGTAAAGGGAGCCTTCCAATCAGGTACCCGGGGCTCCCGATGACACAATCATTCAGTGCTAACCTCTACAAGATAAGCTAATTGGTAGAATTGGATATTGGACAAACAGATTCTCTCTTATGCAAACGAATACAAGGAACACTAAAAGACTAACCTTTAAAGGTTGTCAGCCATCAGTGACTTCAGTTCAGCAATTAGCACAAATTAATCAGAAGTACTCCAGATTTGTATCACACTTTATGGCAAGTTGACAAAATTCTTCGTTCATGAATGAACATCACATACAAGCTGGCCTAACAAATACATAAACAAGAAATGGATAACAAAGCACTGAACTTTGCAACAAGCAGTGTGCTTCTGGAAACCCATCAACGACGGTATCTGTGACGCTTGAAGTTAAAGTACAAATGCAGAATTCCTCGGTCGAATATGCACTTGAACCCTTTTTATGGGAGTACTCCCATTCTCTGTTAACAATTCGGAAAGCTATATCCTCATAAGGAGGACCAGCATGGAATTTTATGATGCAAGTATCAGCACTATCTCCATCTTTCTCTATGACATAAGTTGGAGCTCTTGCTTTGTCAACAAGATCAGGATAGAAGATATTGAATTTGTATCCCTGCACAATCTTTGGAGGTGGGTTGTCATGATCATAATGAGTTTGATTATACTTGTTCCATTCATAACCAGTATGAACACGGTTAAAATACTTAGGCTTCCTTGGCCTATACTTGTCATGCCACCAGTACACCTGTGAATCAAGATTAATTTCATCATTTGAGCCAAATACTACATCCCCTTCCTCCATTGCTCCCATAGTTTTAAAAGCCTTCTTCTCAAAGTTGTCTTCCGCAGGAGTTGGTGGCAAAATCTTATCTTGGGCACGTCTCTCTTCCAAAACAGCCATACGTTTCCTCTCGAGTATTGCCCTGTCCTCTTCAGGATCAACTGCTTCTTCTTTATCATCCCCGTGCATTAACACAGGCGAATAAGAACCAGCCTCTTCATCGTCTTCTTCTTCTTCCTCCTCCTCTTCCTCCTCTTTCTCCTTAACTACCTCATTCAAGATTGGTTCTGGAGACATGGCTCGAACATCATTTTGCTCATGATCCGTGTCTTCCTCATCAGTCCTCAATGTCTCTTCCACCTCTACATCACCGCTCTCCACTGGTTTCTCAAGATGCTCAAGATGTTCACGCAGCATTTTCGCTTGAATTTCCCTCAAACAAGCCTTAGCCTTGTAAATCTGAAGCCGTTTAAGAACAGCTTCCCAATACTCCACTACTTTAGCAGTACCAGATCGCATTTGTGATTCAATTTGTGACTGCAATGCTTCTAATTCACCATACCCTTTACCTTGTAACAAAGACTTCACATCTGTTTCAATGCTGGAATGCAAACCCCTCTCTTCTGCAAGCAATTCAGGTGGTAACTCCTCTCCGCGTACTCGTGCTTTGTCCATTGCTTCCCTTCTCCTAGCTTCAGCCAATTCCCAGTTACAAACCACCAAAAGGGATTCCCAATACTGTATATGCAGTGGTGTTTCCCTATCCAAATCAATATGCAATTTTATATCCTCTTGAAGTTCTTCCATCTCTTTAATAGCCAAACCCTTGAACACCACATAAGGCTCATCTATTTCCACATCGAAATCTCCAGAAGGTTCTAATTGCTTGATAAGAACATCAATAGGCTTAACACGACCTTGACGAAGACGAATTTCAGTCCGGACTTTGCTCTGATCGAAATGAAACTCTTCTTCCTTCTTCTCCCAATCCTGGAACTCAGCTCGGGCCCGTTCTCTAGCTAGCATCTGTAATTCTTCTTCTCGTTGAGCTTTTTCCATTGCTCTTTCTTCTCTCCTTTTCTTCACCTTTTCAATTTCAGCCATTCTTTCTTTCTGCCTTTGCTTCTCTGCCTTCATCGAGAAGGAATCGAGCGGTACACCTCGAGTAACATCTCGTTCAATTTTTTTCCGCCAGACAAAGTTTTCGTTCAGATTCGAATCTCCAAATGGATTTGAATCGTTTGAGTAACCAGAAACATTCTGCGTTTTCAACTTCTTCGCTACTTTCGCTGCCTTCTTCTGTGCTTTTTTAGCCATATACAAAGCAATTTCTTCTTCAGTAATTTTCTTCTTTTTCTTCTTTCGCTCGTCGTCACTACTCTCTTCGTCTGCATAATCATGATTTCTCGATCTGCTGCTATGACCTCGACTTTTGCTTCTGCTACTGCTTGAACGGCGGCGGCTGCTACTCGGCGGAGCAGAATCGGATTCGGACTCGGTGTGAGACATTGAATCGGAGTCTGATGCAGTGTCGTCGGAAGATCGGCGGCGACGTCTGCCGGACTTGGACGCCGTCTTTCCTTTATTGCTACGGTTGCCGGAGGAACCCATTGCGGCGGCGGGATAAGCTATGAGATATCCTATAATCAGATTGAGATGAATTAAGGTTTTGGGGATTTTTACTTTCTTCTTTTAAATATATATATATATATATATTGTTAAAAAAATAAAATATTAAAATAAAAGAAGAGGAAAAAGTAAATATATATATATATATATATATATATTGTTATAAAATAAATATTAAAATAAAAGAAGAGGAAAAAGCAGTAGCAATAGAAAAAAGTAAAGGAGTAATTTCCAACTTTCTATATATACTAGTAAAGAAAGCTCGGGCGCTGCCTGGGCCCAACATTAATAAAGTTATATTGTTACTCTCTCCGTCCCATATTAGATGAGAATCTTACTAAAAAAAAAAAAAATCATATTATTTGAGCACTTATTAAATTATGATAGAATTAATTAATTCTTTTCCATTTTACCCTACAATTAATATGACCATTCCTATATTGTATGTGTATTTTTTGTAACTCATTTCAATGTGCATTGATATGAACAAAGGGTAAAATGGTGAAGTCTTCCAGTGTATTAATGATTTCTTAATCACCGTGTAAAGTTGGAAGTGCCCATCTAATATGGGACGGAGAGAGTATAGTTTATGTATTGTTATAAAATTAGTAAAGATTGTTATAATATATTTTGCTCATAAGTGAGCTAATATAAAAACTTATTTGTCATTTGTCTTTTTAATTTCAATTTCAAATAGCAAATAAATGTACCGATAAGATTGAGGGTAGAAATGAAACATATCTTTCTAAATTTAAGTAAAAATAAACAGAGTAGAAGTAACATTAGGGTTATCGATAGGACGATTCATTCGGTTATTGTTAAAAAAATTATATCATTTAATTTTTCGGCTATTTTATAATGTTTAACCAAAATTAAAATTTTAAAATCATCCCAATCCTAATTTATGCGACACAAGCAGTATAAAAATTAGTCTTTTTTTTGTTGTCTTGTAGATATTTTAAGTTATTATTTATTGTAAATTATAGTACTTTTTATTAAAGTTTTTAATAACATATGTTACTTTTTATGTTTGAGAGTTAAACCAATTTTTTTTTATATGTCTTTTAATTTTATATGTGTTTTGTCCTTTTCCATTTTCAAAAACTAATACTCTGTCCATTTCATTTTATATGTCATTTCTTTTTATAAATATATTGGTTATTCCCTCTTCTTATGTCATATATTATGAAATTTGAGAAGTTATTGAAATTTTTATATGATTCTAAAAATATTTTAAATTGTTAGCTATTGTGATTTGTAGTACCTTTTTTTTACAGAATTTTGAAAATAATATTTATTACTCTCTTTGTTCTAATTTATGTGGCACATGCAAAATTTCAAATATTAACCATTTTTTATATGTCTCTTTACTATATTAAGTTGTTAATTATTGTATTTTATAGTACATTTTGAACTTAATTTTTAAAGAATATATGTTATTTTCCATGTCCCAATTTATGTGGCATTAATTGATAGATTTGTTGGAGTTGAGAGAATTTTTTTGTTAATTATTGTAATTTATAGTTTCTTTTTCGTCAATTTGAAACAATATATGTTCTTAATTGATAGATTTTTTGTAGCCGAATTTTTTTTTTTGTTAATTATTGTAATTTATAGTTTATTTTTCGTCAATTTCAAACAATATATGTTTATCATATAATCCACTTTATGTGGTAGCAATAGAATTTAGAGGTCAATTAAATTTTTTATATAACTTTTAAATATTTAAGCTATTAATTATTGTAATGTATAGTATTACTTATATTATTTTTGAATATAAATGTTACCTTTTTTATCCTAATTTATATGGCATTGATAGAATTGAAAGTGTCAAATAATTGTTAATTATTGTAATATGATATGTAGTACTTTTTATGTAGTTTTTACTATTTTTAAGCATACTAAGTATAGTATTACTTATATTATTTTTAAATATATTTAAATCTACTACTTATATATATATTTTTTAGTAGATAAGTGTGAATGTGAGGGTATTTTTAAATACCCAAAATACCCTCACTTTCACACTTATCTAGTACTTATATTATACATTATATATATTATATAGTAAATTTTTTTTAGTAGATAAGTATGAATGTGAGGGTATTTTTAAATACCCAAAATACCCTCACATTCATAATTATGTTCAACCCTCTCCTTTTTTTTGGTGCCACGTGTCGAAAGAGGAGTGAATTTATTCACTCTTCTTATATAGTAATATTGTTGCTCGGTAACTACCCTTTTATAGGGAAAAAATTACTTGGAGGAGTTAGCCTCCAACCGTAAGTGGGCCTTAACTTATATAATTTATAATATGACCCATAAACATACATTATTTACAACATATGTATAATAGTACTATTCTTTTCCCCGGTATATTAGTTAGAATTTAGTTTAGTATATTTGGTCAAGCGGTAAAAATATATTTATTTTGAATTTTTTTAAAAAAAAAATATTGTTGACTAATTAATTTGAAGAATGCTTATATTTCAAATTATCAATGAAAAATTATTTTTCATTCATGTTGGGTTGGACATCTACAACAAGTAATTTGACTTCAAAGATTAGAGAGTGTATTAGCATATGATTGTATACGTAGGTTTAAAATTAAGTCAATAATAAATTGATTGTATCATTATATTAAATAGGTAAAATAGTCTGATGGACCTTTGTATTTGAATGAATTTGTATTCTGAACTCTTCTACTTTGACTCTTTGTCAACTGAACCCTTAACTCAATGAAATTCAATATTTTAAGTCTTTCTGACCATTGACCAAGCTTATGTGGCAATTTAATTATTGAGTTGGCATCAACACGTGATTTCAGACATAGAAGGAGCGTAAACTCTAAATTTAGACTAAAAAATGTTTTTTTTTTAAAAAAGACCAAAACAAAAGAAAATTAAAAAAAAAATCACTGATTTCTTCTTTCCCTCACAACCCACCCCAATTCTCTTTCTCTCTCTAATTACTATTACCTTCTTCCCCATCCAACCCCCATTTCTTTTTCTTTTTTCTCCCCTTCCTAGCCATCTCCAAGTTCTCTTTTCTTTCCTTTTTTCATATTTCCTTTCTTTCTAGAGAAACGAAAATGTGTTTTTATGGTAGATTTGTTTTTCTTTCCTTTTTTTTTCTGAGTTATTTACAATCCATAAGGTGACAAAGATTCAATAGCCTTGAAGGATGTAAAGTGATTGTTGAATGTCTTTGTGAAATTAGGTGAAATGTGTTATGTAAAATTGCATACAAATATTGTGATTTATTGGCATTAATGGAGAAAAGAAATTTATGGTGGTTCAAATATGATGAGATAAACATTGGTAAAAAAAATACAATTTGAGTTACGAATGTTAGAAACTTCGAGAAAAAATTGAATTATAATTTTTAAGAACTTGAAGAGTCAGGTTACGGCTATAGACAATGGCCTTGAAGAAGAAAAAAAATAAGGTTAATGGAGATGGTGTTAATGGTGGTTGTGGGTTGAGGGAGGTGGAGGAGAGGTGAGAGAAATAACTATTTTATTTTATTTTTGTAAATATAAAATTTATTTATTTTTTCTTTTATGGAATAACATTTTTGGTTAATAATTTAAAAATATTTATGAAATAATTATGACATGACATTATTATATCTAATGTGAATATGACATGTTATTTATGTAAGAGAGTGTGAGCTACACACATGGTTGGAGGGGTTTAAAAGTCTCATTTTAATTGAGTTTAAGGATTCAGTTGAATAAGTCAAGTAGAAGGATTCAAAATATAACATCATACAAGTCCAATCATCAGACCATTTCACCTATTAAATAAGGATGACATTATTGGGATATATACTATTAACCATGTGTTTAGATATAGTATTTATTATAGAATAATTATTTATTCATTTTTAATAGGTCATGTATTTGTTTATGGTGTTTGTTTACTTATGTAGTAGATGTTTATGGTGTTTATTTACTTTATGCAGTAGATGATTTAGTTAGAGGATTAAATCACCGGTTCTTATAAGTATAAAGTTTTTTGTTCACAATCTAAGATGAGAATTGGACATGATATCGGTACAATTGTAGCACAAGATTATATGTAGTTTATCTTGATTAGGAGAATGGTATAGTTCCAATTTCTTGTGCTAGTGCATTTTGTATGTATTGAATGAGACCGAGTAGAGATAGTTGTTTTAGACTGACTGACAAAATCATATTTTCTAAACTATTAAATGTATTTATATTCTTAATCCTGATATAACTATTATGATCTGTATATGTTAATTATCATATTGATCTATTAAAAGGTGAGATTCTAATATATGTCAATATATAGATTGGATGATGATAATATATATTTGTGAAATAATAAGTTAGTTGACGGAATTCATGTCTCGATATAGAGATTGATGATATGCCTTTTTGAGAAGGTTATAAATTTTCATCGTGTCAAACCTTGCAAGTGGATTTATGAATCCGACACATGAAATAAGTTAAGCAGTGCTCTAAAGGAAATTGATCATTGAATTAAATTCGTTAGTAATTTAATTTATTTATTAGTATATGTAATCTTAACATGGGGAATTTCGAAATATAAATAGAGGAGTACAATTACGAATTTCTAGTTGATTTGTAATTTATTATGGTAAGAATAATTCAAATTAATTATTTAGAATTATTTTCATAATAGGAAGCCTCAGTAATTAATTTTATGATCCCTACCATGCTCATATTTAACTAGAACTCAAAATCTATTCTAAGGGGGAAAAGGAGAAGTGTATGTCTTTCTCTATTCTAAGGAAAGGGAGAAGTATGTGTTTTTCTCTATTCTAAGCAAAGGGAGAAGTACATGTATTTTTCTATTCTAAGGAAAGGGAGAAGTATGTGTTTTTTTTCTATTCTAAGGAAAGAGAGAAGTAGGGGTGTTCACGGTTTGGATAAAAATCGATCCAAACCGAAAAATCGAACCAAATCGATAAAATAAAACTGATTTTATTTGGGTTTGATTTTGTTTGGTTTTAGATTTTTGAAAACCGATAGTATTTGGTTTGGTTATGGTTTTATTCAAAAAAATCGATTTTATCAAGAATCAACAGTTTTATCTTAATCAATCATTAGTTCTCTAAGTTTTTAATCATATCCAATATTATTTCGTCCATTTCCGTTAGACATTTCAACATTAATAATATTATTAGTGATCATTGAGGTATACAAAAGGTTGACATGATATAACATTAATAACGAAGGTGAAAGACATAGCATTAACAATAGAGATTACGGAGGATGCGGAACGTAATGAAGAATAGTAATGAAAAGATGGAGAGACTTACATTTAGTGGACATCTACATAAAATAAAAATATTATAACAATATCTTATATTTTTTTCTTTGGTATTAATTTGTTTTATGTCTTCAATATCAATTAAAGATATTTTTATGAAAAAGGTAAAAGAATATTCTTAAATTATATAAAATTGAACAAAAATATCATTAATTAACAATTTGGTCTAAAAGTATATTTACCATCAATAGTTTGATCCAATTTGTTTTTCTAAATAAATACTATTTTATTTTTTGTTAAACACATTCCTTTTCTAATATTAGTTTTTTTATCATCAAATACTTTTCTTACTTCTAGATTTTTTTATTATCGTATCTAAATAAAAATTAATGATGAAATTATTGATCTATATATATATATATGCCCAATATAATCAGTTAAAAATGTATATAATTATTTTATTTTAATTGATAAAATAAAATTAAGAAGGAGAAAATTACTTTTTTTTAAAAATTAATTAAAGTGATTTTAAAAGAAAAAAAGTAAGCACATGATTCTTTAAAAGTAATATTTTTACATGAATTCAATGTGTTTATAAACCAATAACAATTATGATAGAGTGGTAAATATTCCGTCATTCTTAATCAGATATTTTAGAATAAATAACATATTTATTAGGAAGAAGACATTTTTGACTCAAATTAAGCACCTTTGAACCAAATAAAAAAAAGAATATGTTTAAAAAATAAACAAATAACATATTTATTTGGAAGAAAATATTTTTGACTTATTAAGTAATAATTAAGTATCTTTGAACCAAATTATTAGCCGTAGAAAAATAACGTTCCATTAAGTAATAATTAAGCATCTTTGAGTTAAATTCAGAATCGATAGAACCAAATTATTAATCGATAAAGATATTTTTGTATCAAATTACTGGCGATAAATATATTTTTAAAACTAATTATTTATAGCAATAGAGATATTTTTACATCAAACTATTGGCGACAAAGATATTTTTGCATAGTTCAAAGAGTATTATAAATCTTTTTTTAAAAAATAAATAAATTATAAAAGACAGGTGTGTGACTGACGCTATTACTATATGTGTGCAAAATGGTGCTCCTACCTGCCGGCCCAAATAAAGAAACAAAACAATTCAGCTTTCTCTGTAACTGCCGTCCTGGCACCATTTCTTTTCATATTTATTAAGTACTACACTCATATCACACTCACTCTCTACTCGAACCTTCAATTCCCCCAAATCTCTTCAATGGCTTCTTCTATCTCAGTCAATTCCATTTCTACTTATTCCAAATATCTCCGTTGCAATAGAAATTACTGTTTGTCTGCCTCCGCAGCTTTAAGAGGAGCTATAAATTTCCCGGTGAAGTGTAGTAGTAGTAGTAATTTGAGCTGTGAAAGGAGTTGCAGATTTGGGATAGTTAGGGCTTCTTGTACCGAGGAGGTAGTGGATGATCATGCGTTTGATAACGTGGAGAGGAAGGTTTTGAGAGTGGGACTTATTTGTGGTGGACCGTCTGCTGAGCGAGGAATTTCATTGAACTCTGCTCGATCTGTGCTCGATAACATACAGGTGAAAAACCCGATATTCATCATGTTCTCTTACGTTCGAGCTTGATTCTTTTTCATGATCACCTACATTATAAATGAAAGGTGAGGTGGTGGCGAGAGTTGGAATCCAATCTTTACTGCTGTGAGAGCCTGTCATGCTTCCTTCTAGAGAGTCAATTTAACTAATATTTGAAGCTAAATAGAATAAAATTAATTTAATATTTTAAATTTAGATTCTCGAAAACTTTATAAGAAGTACTATATAAGTTGCAAATTTTTTCATATGAATATGATAAAATAATACATTTTAAAATGTTGGTTAAAGTTCATATAGTTGTACTTTTGACAAGGAAATATGACAAGTAAAAGCGAATGGAGGAAATATGTTGAAGTGTAAATATTTAAGTTGTTAGGGAGGAGAAACATTTATTTACATTTGCTATGTGTGAAGCCTCTTCATGTATTGACTCTCTTTCTCTTGATCAAACATATTCAAATTCTTTTTAAAAAATTAGTAGTTGCAAGACTTCAAAAGGATATCTCTGCCTACCCGTGTTGAATTGTGTGACCACCTCATCTAAAAGAATAGTTGTTTGTTAGGGAACACTATTATTTAGTTAATTATATTTTCATCGTGACCCTCACGGATGGGCTTGGGTTTCTTTCTTGATGAAGTACATGAAAATTCTTTTTGATAAATGGTGGCGGCGAGACTTAAATTGATGACCTATGCTTGCTCTAATGCCATGTTGAATTATGTGATCACATCATCTAAAAACTTATATTCTTTGACGAAGTGATCATACTCTTCAACATATAGTTGCAAAGCACTGGTAGTTCTTGGTCTGTACTAGTAGGAAGAACCAAAACTTACAATGGCTCTCTATTCTGTAGAGAGCTTATGAATTCCACCTATTTTGGCCTTTCCATTTACATCTTTTGAATGAGTTTTGCACTTTGTTTCAGATGGATGATTTTGTTGATTAGTTGAGTGTTATTGGGCTGCCACAAGTTATGCATTAGAAGATGTGATCTAGTACTTCATTTCCTTCTGTTGGTTGTTGCTAAGAAATGAGAGTGTTATGTTTTACTAATGTAATGATTCCGTGTGTATTATCTGTATTAAGGAAGAATATTCGTCTTTCAATCTGTGATTTATTCTTTCCAGTGCTTGAGCAGGGGGACGATTTGCATGTTAGCTGCTATTACATTGATAGCAACCTCAATGCCTTTGCCATATCCACTGCCCAGGTCTGTTGTCCAAACCTTGTCTAATTATGCACCATTTAAACTTTTTGGTATTTTCTGTTCCGCTTGCTACATGTTACTGTAATAATTGATCACCTATATTAAGGGGTATTATCAAGCACATAAGAAAGCTCTTCATCAAGATCTTCTATAAGCCAATCGTTCCTTTTCTTCTTTTCCATTCAATTTAATCCAAGAACTGGCTCATAACCCGTAAATTTAAATTGGGCTTAAACCTCAGAGGATATTAATTTCTGCTTTCTCATTCTGCAACGTGAATCTTGGCCATTGGCTTGGCACAATATGCATTTTGGAAGACCAGTACTCAGACTAAATTTTATTCACTTATTGATGGTTTTTTATCAGCTTCTTCTAGGCACTAGGCATCTTCTTTGTCTTTTGTGGTTTGACTGTTTATTCTTGTTAAATTTCACTTATAGGTATACTCAAATACTCCTGCTGACTTTGATTTCAAACTTGAGAGGTTAGTTTTCACAGCTTAAAATCTGGGCTTATTATAGGGTAAATTCTTCCCTGCTTGTTATAGTTGAAAATTTTCTCATATTGTGTTTGCAGCCTTGCCCAAGGCTTCCGGTCATTATCTGACTTCACAGAACACCTTGCGTCTTCGGTGGACATAGTTTTTCCTGTTATACATGGTCGTTTTGGTGAAGATGGTGGCATTCAGGTTTTTTTATACCAAAAAAACTCAAGAAATTTCACTCATACTAATTGTCTTCTGAGTTTGAAAGCTTAGAACGACTTCCTTTTCTTCTGTTTTACATGTGTCTTGATGCATTTTTCAGGAGCTATTGGAACGATCAAATATTCCATTTGTTGGAACAGGGTCCACTCAATGTCAAAAGGCATTTGATAAAGTAAAATACCTATTGCATCAACTTTACTTTGGTTTTTGATCTGGCATGTACTGCTTTTATCAGTTGAGGAAACTAGAATATATGTATTACTTAGTTACTAGTGTCAAAAAGAATATATGTATTGCTTAGACTAGACATGGTATTTGATTGAAAAAAGAAACCTTTAATCTCGAAAATAACTTTTTATTTCATTTAAAAAATTTCGATTGTACTTCAACTCTAGTAATCCTTAATTTGAACTGTAATTCTTTTCCAAAACCTTTGATCTTCATATTGATATTTTACTTGATTTATGACTGTGTTAATATATTGATTATGTCAGAAAGAAATTGCCTAGGTTCTTCCATGGTGCAACAGGCTGCTGTCTGTAATGCATTATGCCTCCAAACTGCTCTTTGATTAATAAATGATATTGGTTTTCTTCCAAATTCTGAACA
Organism: Solanum verrucosum; assembly: GCF_900185275.1. NCBI lineage: Eukaryota > Viridiplantae > Streptophyta > Magnoliopsida > Solanales > Solanaceae > Solanum > Solanum verrucosum. Next base: position 66,005 of record NW_026020450.1, read on the forward strand.
GTATGATGCATCCCTGGAGCTTGACAGACAAGGTTTCGTGACTGTACCTAATTTTCTCATACAGGTGTGATTTGTGTTCATTTGTTCCGTAAATTTCTTTAATTCTGCTTTGACTTTCTCTATTCATGTGCTTTCTTCTACTTGGAAGTTTCCATATGCCAGGCATATGTTACTACTGTTGGTAATGGTCTTCCAGTTTATTTGTTTTTCTCTTCTTGTTTCTGACTTTCTGTCTTCAAACTTTGTTAAGTTTGACTTCCATATCATATTTCTTAGAAACAGGCTTGAGCTTGCTCACCTGATCTAGCTGAGCTTGACTATTCACAGCTCAGCTTGTTTCCGTCTCCCCTTGACAATGATTTCATAGTTTATCTTTATATTATGTTGAAACTGGAAAAATGTTCCTTTTGCTTCTCTAATTATCCAAAAAAGAGAAGTACCTTTTGCTTCTCTATTCATCTGTTCTTGGCTGACTGCCGCTTTGTCTTGTTCCTGGTTGGTTCTCTTCTCACTCTACTGTACCTGGGCTTTCCCTTGTTGGCTTTCTAGCCAATGTAACCTACCAAGAAATCTGTTTTCTTAAACTATCATGCTGGAAATTGGATTTTTTATACACCCAAGGAGCAGAATTGTATGACTTCACAAAATTAACTGTGGTTTGGTCCTGATTTTAGGGAAATGAAACGGATGAATCTGGACTGTCAAAGTGGTTTGAGAAAAATCTACTGGATATTAAGTCGGGAAAAGTGGTGGTAAGCATTCAATGGAACATTCATTTTGGTTTTCTGCAGCACTCTTGATCCATTATTTACATTTATGACCCACACAATATTGCAGGTAAAGCCAACAAGAGCAGGATCTAGCATTGGAGTTAGTGTTGCCTATGGTGTCTCTGATTCTCTGACAAAAGCTAACGGAGTTATTTCTGAGGTAATAGTTTTCTTCTCCACGTCATTCTTCTTTAGTTTTACTTTGTCATAACTTATACTACACCTCTTGCATAGTGTTGGTTTGATAGTGTATATGATATTGGAAATTTAAGTCCTTTATATACCTTTTTGCAGTTTGTATTCAGGTATATATTCAATCAATAAACCATTTTTCGTTACTTTGGCAGGGGATAGATGACAAAGTCCTTATTGAGATTTTCCTTGAAGGAGGCAGTGAATTTACAGCAATTGTCCTTGATGTAGGTTCTGGTTTTAATTGCCAGCCTGTTGTATTATTGCCAACAGAGGTATATAGATACTTTATTCTCTTTTGGTATTAAGTTTATTAAGAGGTTTATAATTCTCAAAAATAACACCGAAAGCATATTGTGTGTCGGTTTGAACTGTATGAGTACAATGACTGTAGATTTTCATTGTGCTGGGGTGTTAAAATTGCAGAGATATCAGATAAATAAATCCAAGAATTAAGAATTTCGAACATTGCTTCCAGTTTAAAGTGCTATTTTGTCTGTTGACATTGATATTTGAAATGCTATAAATGATGGGCACCAGTTTAATCTATTATATAAGCATTGCATAGGAAGATACTCTTAAATGCTTTCTATATATGTAAGTTTATCATGCCTTTTCACGTAGTTCTCGATTACAGGCAGAAGTTGACACATAATCTTGCATTTGTATGATCGAGAGCCAAATTTCCATCCAACAATTTTTATAAGGGTGACAATTATCATTAAGAAAAGTGATATTCTTTGGTTTCTCTTTTTTTTTTTTTTTAATAAAAAAGTGGTACTCTTTGGTGGTCCATTATTGAGCTTAAGTAGTTGAATTTTGATTTAGCTCTACAATTGTGCAAAGGGCATCGGCCCTCTTGGATCTAGTAGGAGCAGGAGTAGGTAAGTTAGTATTGATCCGGTGAAGAAAAGAGAATTTCTAGTACTTATAGTGGTTCATCATGTATTTGGTGCGGAACAGTTAGTAGTGCCACATTTAGGCAGTGTTAGTGCAGAGTTACTGACATTCTGCTGCAGCTTGCTTTTGTGGGGCTATGCTAGTACTTGGAGGACTTGAACTTCATTAAGTTTTCTTGGAGCATCGAGGATGTTACTTTTTTTGGCAGTTCCCTAATTACTTGTTAAAGTTTCTCATGTACAGAGTGTCCAGTGCTGAAAAGTTTATCCATACAAAATGTGATTATTGGGAATCAATTTGTTAAAACTGCTGTTCTGTTATTAAATCTGCAAGGAGTGACAATGCTATTTACTGTCATCATGGTTGATGTTTTACTTCATGTCACATCACACCAGTTATGGATCTCTTGTAAATGAGGATTCTGTAGGTCAATGGGAAGATCTTTATGTTTGATTATTGTTAATGGAAGAGTTGAAAGAGAGTATTTTCTTTCTGCCTTCAGCTCGCAAGTTTTCCAATCAAATGGGCTCACTAGCTAAAGCAATGAATTTCTCAACTTTCTTAATGCTCTACATGTTTAATTTCCACCATGTTCAGGTGGAGCTTCAGTCACATGGCACTGTTGATGTTAGCGAGAAAGATGCAATATTTAACTATCGAAGGAAGTATCTCCCTACTCGACAGGTAGTATAAATATTTCTGAAATGTGCACATGAAACTCTAGGGACCTGTATTTTTTTTTTAATTTCTTTTTTATTTGTAAGCATAACGACGACATCCTTTATGTGATAGATAATAGCTTGGCATTGAAAGCATAGTTAAGTAATTATGTTTCATATCTCGTGTTCATTCATTTCATTTTCCATTGTTATGGTTTTTTCTGCCCTATATAAACACAAATTTTACTAGGTTTTTTTTTTTGAGAATGGTAACATACCCCCTCAAAATTGGGAGTCACCCTTACTTACAAAAGTGAGCACATAAAGAGTTCTCCTATTCCTTTGTCAACACAAGGAATCTAAGACATCAAAAATAGAGACATGATCTTCCAAAGAGTTAATATCTTAAGGTTACTGAACTATGAGAAATTATCTAAAAAAGTCATTGAACTTTATTTGTATCAATAAATTCACCCAACTTAAGACTTTTATCTTCAAAAATCACTCAACTAAATTTATCATTAAAATAAATTTAACATGACAAATTAATTTTTTTTCTTATGCCATTTAATCATGGACCCCACAAAAAATATATTGTGACATATAAATGTTTGAAATAACCACAAAAAATTACAAAAATAATATCTATACTTTGCTATGGTTTCTAATCTTCTTCTTCTGAACCTCAACAATCTCTCTTATAAGTACAAGATGGTCCAGCAGTTCCAATACTTACAACTTCACCAACACCTTGAGCAGCCAGACATTAGTTTTAATAGCTATTACTGGTTCTTCATTTGGTTCCTTGTGAACAAAAAGATAAGAAATAAAGACCTTGGCAGAGAAAACGTTTTCAGATTGTATTACTTTTAAAGTAAAATTATTACCTGAGTTATGGTCGACTGATATACCAAATTTAATTTTTGGTGATTATCGTTTCACGTATCCGGGTGATAATCACAGTCATTTGAAGCTTCATTAGTTGGAAATATAATTTATTTTGTCATATCAAATTTATTTTGATGGTAAATATAGTAGAGTGATTTATTTTGTCATGTCAATGACTTTTCTAGATAATTTCTTATAATTCAGTAACCTTTTAAGATATTAACTCTCTTTCAAATACATCCCTTTACACCAAAAGTTAAGAAGTGCTAGACATTTCATTTTCAATTTCTGCATACTTCTATACTTATCTTCAAAACATCTCTGGTTCCTTTCCTCCCAAATTGTCCACCAGATACAAGCTGGGACAATCTTCCATCTTTCTTTCTGACTTGATAGATGTCCTTCACTCCAGCATACTAGCATCTCTGTGATACCTCTTGTCATAACCCATAGAAGTCCTCAGAGCAGTAAATATTTTCCATAGTTGTAAAGTCGCCTTACAGTGCAAAAAAAGAAAGAAAGATGAATTGTTGTCTCTGGCTCACATCCACACAGATAGCAATTAGAACACAATTGAAATTCTCTCTCAGAGAGTCTCTCATGTGTTAGGACTACCCCTCTTGCCAGTGGCCAAGTGAAGAAGGCCATTTTGTGTGGTACTTTGACAAATATGGAATGATTGATGATACGGAGGTCCTATGCTTTTGTTTATTTTTTATGGCATGCTTTTCTGATTTAAGCCTCTATTCATGGTCCTAAATTCAAAGCTTAAACTGTACTTATAAATTCTTCTTGCTTATATTAATCTAAACAGCCAGGCAAATATTGCAGGTTGCTTATCACACTCCACCTAGATTCTCTATGGACGTGATTTCAAAGATCCGTGAAGGAGCATCATTACTATTTCAGCGACTTGGCTTGCGTGATTTTGCTAGAATTGATGGTTGGGTTTTGCCGCCTTCTTCAAAAGCTTCCACCTCTGCAGGAAACAAATTTGGAAGGACTGATTCTGGCACAGTAATATTCACTGATATTAACTTGGTGAGACAGCTTACTGACCCTTCCTGTATTTTTTCATCAGTATTTTTGCTTGAACTGTATTGTACATTCTTCTGCCCAGATCAGTGGAATGGAGCAAACAAGTTTCTTATTTCAGCAAGCATCAAAGGTACTCTTAATGCTGGTTCTTGGTTTATTGCAGAATAACACAAGGTGAAATTTTCCAGTCTGCTTCAGTATAGGCCCATCGATATGTAAATCTTGTGGTGTCATTTTGTTTGTAGTTAAGAAAGTTTACATGCTGTAAGTGTCCCCCTTCCTCGATCCCTATCCCATCGGTGCTGAATCCCAAAGAAGAAAGTCCATTTGGCATGAATTTCCCTTAACTCAAGAAGAAATCCATTTGACAGAAATTGTGTATATCATAGCTTGAATAAAAAGAAAGTAATATGTAGTTATTAGGCTTCATCTGGAACAAATCTCGACTATCTTACATATGGAAGTTCTGATTTGTGAACAATATCATATCCTTTCCCCCAATCAAACATTCAAACACTTGAAGAATCCTTAAAAAGAAAAGCAGGGGATGATAGCATTCCCTGTATAAGAGAATTGGTGGATTTATGCAGTCAATTTGAGTAGCATGATATTTACCAGTAGCACAACTTCTAATGAAGATATTTTACATGTTGTATTCTATAAAATAGCTAGTGACAGTCTTGTTGAATCTGATGACTTTGTGCATCTTTCCGTGTCAGGTTGGATTTTCACACTCAAATATTCTCCGGACCATCATCCAGCATGCTTGCTTGCGGTTTCCAGATCTTTTGTCACATAATATCATATCACGTCCGTCGAGAAGGAGATCAAAATCTTCATCAGTAACAGAAGAGTTTATTAAACAACATAAGAAAGTGTACGTCATCTTTGGTGGTGACACCTCTGAACGCCAAGTATCTCTTATGAGTGGAACCAATGTTTGGCTGAATCTAAGAGCATCTGATGATGTAAGTTTTCGTGTCTACCAGATTAATGAATCTTATATTCTGAACGTAAGTACTGTGACTCAGGGACAGATTCCTTTTTCTTTTTGATTTTTTGTTTCGGTAATCCATAAAAACAACCATTGACTATTGGAATGAAATGGGTTTGAATAGTGTGGATTGATGTAAAGGATTCATATAGTCAACCCAACTGGTTTGGGATTGAGGCATACAGTCTGGTAATCTTTTCTTCTACCCCACTCTCCCCTCTGTTGAAGGGAAATGTGGGTGTCCCACTTTTCTCTCTGGTGACTAAAGGCTCCAGCCATTATGGAGGGTTTCAACTAGAGCAATCCTCACATGTTGCCTCAGAGACCGATTCTTCAGTTTGTCTAGTATTATTGATTGCTGAAAGGCTAATCTTATGGAGGCAAATGAAACTACCAGAAGCTTTGGAAATTATCTTATTTTAAGTGATGAATTAGGAGTTGATTATTTCAATTAGTCCTCATTCATGGCTTCCTTTACTAAATTTAGGTCAATCCTCTTGCTCCAGTGCTGCTGAAATTCCAAGCATTCCTATCTTGATTTAATTTTTTGAATTGGGGGAAACTAAGTGCTAGAATTTCACATTCAAAATCATGCCCTAGTGTCTTATGCATTACAGAACTCAAAACCTTCTTTATATTGGATGGTTTGGTGTTCTGATAAACCCTGCCGTTTTCAAGCAGTGTTCAATCAATTACGTATTAAAATATTTGATTTTGGTCTGAGCCCTGAGGTTATTGACAAAGAAGATGTGTCTAAGACACTTCATTTATTTTTATCCAAGTCCTTTTTTTGGGTTCTCAGCTTGTGTTTTACACAGGCACGGGAAATGACATGTTTGTTTCTAGTTCAGCAATATGTTTCAGAAGATAGTGACATAAGTTTGACTATAAAATTCTGTTAATGTTTCACCTGTCTATGGTTCCTGTCTATGCCGGAACTTTAATCTGTTCCTTCCAGAGGAAATCCAAATGTAAAATTGGTTGCCATCATTTCTTACATGGTATTATATCAATGACCAGATGTGTCAAATTAGAAGGAAATGATGGAAAAGATCTCTTGCCTTCCGTAATAGTTAGTACGAGAGTGCAACTGCCTTGGTTTCTTGTTCGACAAATGTTGCTTTCTCTCACTTCTTTAGCAGTTTATTTTGTAATATTTTTTTCAGACGTTCCCAAATTTATCCTGCCAATATTATGATGTTGGAATCTTGCTGTCTGCAGCTTGAGGTGACGCCGTGCTTGCTTGCCCCTGCAATGAGTTATACTGATGTTTCAGACTCTGCTAAGCAGGAAGTAGATGAGAAGTTTAAGACAGTATGGACATTGCCGTAAGTATATTGCAACTGCAGTAGACTACGGGGTCGTTTGGTTTGAAAATGAGTTATAATGGGATAAGTTATGTTGGGATAAGTTATGTTGGGATTAGTTAAGATGGGATAAGTTGTGTTGGAATTATTTTTTATTGAGTGTTTGGTTTGTTGTATTCAAAATAATAAATTTTAAGAACAATTTATTTGTTTACAAAAATGCCCTTCATTAATGTAAAAAGTGATATAACAAAAGGGTTGAAAAAGACATTTTTGTCATTTACCTATTTTATCCCGGGATAAGTTATCCCGGGATTACTATACCACCCAAGGAGAGGGATAACTTATCCCGGTACTAATTATTAATCCCGGGATAAGTTACCCCGAACTTGCCAACCAAACAACAAAATAAGCGGTACTATAATTTAATCCCGGGACTATTTGTTATTATACCTCACACCAAACGAGCCCTACAAGTATTGTGTATCTTATGTCCTACTTTACTCATTCTTTTTACTTTTCTTGTCGCAACTGCCAGATAAACTTCTTTGTACTAGAATCCAACTTAGTTCATGCTATGGCAATTTAATAGTCCTGTACAAATTTCAACGCAATTCTATAATTCTTAAACTCTCTTCTTCTTGTACATTTATCTTCTAAAATAGAGCCTCATATTTTTATTTGTAAGAGTTTTTAAGGTGAATGTGATTTAATAGAAAACTTGTGTCCATCCAAAACCTGTTCTATCCTCTCTTTCCAAATTATCCACATCACTGCTTGAGGAATGTCCACATCACTGTTGCTTGAATGATTCTTGAAGACCCTGTCACTGTTTTTCCTTCTACCTTGACGCCATTTCATCAGTTTCTTGGAATTTACCCAGCTAAATCCTTCTTATGTTAGCATTACGTACTAAAGTTCTGCTACTTGCAAAACAACAGGTCATCCACTTCTTCTGCTGCATATTTACTCATGAAACACTACCTGTATGCAAATGCTTCCTCATTCTTACATTTCTGCCATAATAATTACTCTCTTGCTGCAGCCAACCAAAATCAGTAAATTATGGTACTACTTTGGGCTTTTACGGCACCCAGATAGCCCCACCTGAAATTCCTTCCTCTTTTGAGAAATGTGTCATAATGGACTTGATGGAGAATTTCCATTATACCTATCTTCTTTAGATGCTTCTTCCTGTGTACACTGTTGAATCTTGTTAGATTTAGTCCATGAGCTACAAACGAGGGGATAAACACGATTAGACATAAAAGTATTGCTTCATGTGGTGATTTCTGAATCTTGTTGGAGCATAACCTGGAGGAAAATATTTGAGATAGTTTGGATGTAAGGTTGTGATCCTCCTAGTTTTGAATATTATCTTAGTGCATGTCAAACCCTTTTCCTTGGTGTACAGTTATTCCCTTTTGCTGAGACATACTACAGAAGAAGTCCTTGATGCGTGTCTAGAAGCAATTGAACCCAATCGGGCAGCTCTGACATCTCACTTGCGGAACCAGGTCATGGATGATCTCACGAGAGGTCTGAGAAATCACAGTTGGTTCAACGGGTTTGATATATCAGATGAATTACCGAAGAAATTTTCCCTAGAGCAGTGGGTCAAGCTAGCTAAGGAATCTCAGGCGACTGTTTTCATTGCAGGTCAGTAGATGTATACATGCTTATAACTTTTCGGCAACTGTTAAAACCGTGTTAGTATGTGCCTTCTTTTACATATTTATTTTTGCTTCAGTAATCTGCTATGAAGTAAGTAGATAAAACAAAGTGGCGTATGAATTCAGCTATGTATTCATCCTCATGAGAAAAGAATAGCCTATTTCCATTCTATAACACTTATCAACTTTTGTTAGATGTTATCATTTAATTTCTGAAAGTAATGATGACAATTGTGTTACTATGGCCGTTGACAGTGCATGGAGGCATTGGAGAAGATGGCACACTTCAATCTTTACTAGAGGCGGAAGGGGTTCCCTATACAGGTATGTATTGAATGGTATTTGAAAGAAAGGAGTACAAGCCAACTAATAATCACTAAACTGTAGCTGCTTTCTTGCCCTTCTTATAATGGAAGGTCCTGGCGCCATGGCTTCAAAAACATGTATGGACAAAGTTGCAACCTCTCTTACTCTACAACATGTGAGTTGATATCCTTTCTTTCTTCATCCCTCGCATTATTCCCAGTATGAATGGAATCAAACATCAATTAGTCTATTGTGATTAAAAGAGTTCAGTTAATGTTGCATTATTAGCTGCAACACAAGCATGTCATTGCCACAGTCGAGATATATTTAAGCGCAGCATAACTTATGCATAGGCACATTAATAGAACTTTCTCCCTTTTTATAACCTGCACAAGTATTTCAATTAAGCTATTGTTTCTAAAGATTGACATTGTTGTTCATACAAAAGTTTGTTTTGGTGATGACGTACTAAAAGCAATTGAACTTACATTATGGAACTTTTGCCTCAACCATGTTTTGATTAGTTTAGTAAGATTCAGAGATAGGTGCTTAGATAGCGGCCATTAAAAGCTGGACTATGATGATTTTTGTTTAATTCATGGATCAGTTGACCTGATTTGCTACTCATTGCATGTCCTATATTTTAGTGAAAGAATGACCTTCTATAGTTGAGATATGCACAATTGAACAATTGCGAAGTAGTATATGAATACCAGTTTACCAATATTAGATCCCAACTGCAACATACATAAAAAGGTTACCTACATTTCGTGAAGGAATGCTTATATGGGGGTGGGGATTTGGGGTGTGTGTGTGTGTGTGGTTGAAACCAATACTTAAAAACCAAGGGCCTCGCTACTTTGGCTAAGGTTCATTCTTGAGTTATTTCAAATTAATTTGAAACTTCTTTTCGCGTGGACTTCATCTGCAAGTTATAAATATAGTCAACAAACTGAGTTTGCATGAACACCTATAAATGTCTATTCCTTGACAAGCATAAAAATTCTCTTTGGATAGCTGACCGACTTTGGAGTCCTTACAATAAATAAAGATGTGAAGAAGAAAGAGGATCTGCTGAAAATGTCCATATCTGATCTCTGGCTTGACTTGAAGTCAAAACTTCACTGTGACACTTTATGCGTAAAACCGGCCAGAGATGGTTGCTCAACTGGTGTGGCCAGATTGTGGTATGATTTTGTTCCTCTTCAATTTTGTTCTACTTAAATAATATTGGATGCAACTCTTAGAAAAATGCTTCTTGTTAACTTGACACTCTGCCTTATGCAGCTGTGAGGGGGACCTTGCCTTCTACGTAAATGCATTGCAAGATTGCCTACCTCGTATTCCTCCTAACAGCCTGTCAAAGGTATATGTGACTTCTCTGTAATTGCTCCTCATCTGCAAAGCTTTTTCTCCCAATCATGGGCAGTATTTTATTTACTCCCAAGCATAGTAATCGTAGTTCCGTTTGTTCATCAGTTTGATCAATAGGACCGTGCTTGCTTTCATTTTTTTTAGCTGTAAACCCACAGGTTTGCCATGTGCTTTTCCCTTTATTCTGCATCGTTTGTTGTATAAGTGCTTTCATGATATATATAAGCAGCTGTAAGTATCGTAAAATGAGAACATGCTTAAGAGATTGGTATCGCCTATCTAAGTAGGTAAACACAAAACATACAGTATAAGCCTGTAGTAGAAAAGTCAAAAAACTTTTATACAATTTAATTGTGTAGTGTGTACAGCATGTAGAAAACCGTGTGACTCATCAATACAATATTTGATTTACGCGGTCCGCATGCTGGTTCATACAATTCGCCGCCCGCTCTTGTTTTTGTAATAACTTGTCTTGAGTTCAATCAAATGCTGATGGAAAAGAACCATAACTATGTCACCTTATTTCTAATAGATTGACCCTATAGCATATCTAAATTATAAGAAATCCTATAGATGCTACAATAGCAGAAATTGCACCCCGCAAATTTCTATTTGTTCGATTATGTAAATAAATTGCAAATACAATCAAAGTAATAAATGGCCAAGTTTCTTTGGGGTCCCAATTCCAATACGACCCCCACACTTTATTAGCCCATACCGCTCCTGAAAGGATTCCCATGGTTTAAAAAGTATATTCTTAAATTACAACTTTTGACCATTAGTATAAAACTAAAAAAGTTGATTATAAGACAACTTTGAGCAGTTACATCCTTGTTGCTCGATGTATAATGAGATTTTAGACTTTACACATATTTGTGGCTCTAAATTTTCCATAAACTACTGTCATCAAGGAGACTCGAAACAAGTTTTCAAGAAATTAGTCCTCTTGGCTATAGCAGCCAATATTGTTACCATATTTTTGTTTTTCGATTTTCGAGCTTTTTTGTTTCCCAATTGTTTTGCAAACTTCTCCTACTACCGGTTATTCTTCTCGTGTGACAGCTTTATTGCTTGATTGTTTGTTTTTTATATTTTGACGTAACCATGAGAATTACACTTTTTCCTAGAATAATTTTCACTTTTTCGAACTCATGTTTGGTTATAAGATTTATCCAACTTGGAGTTGGATTTGAAAATTGGGAAAATGCTCCAAACCTGTTTTCCCACTCCATCTTCATGACTTCCAAATAAAATGCTCTCCTCTCTCCTTTGCAAAAAGTATAACCAAACACTACTCCATCTTCATAAATTCCAAATAAAGTGAAAAATATTTGAAATTTTTGGCCAAACGCCTACTTAATTCTCAGTCAATTACCAATCTCTAATACTTATTTCTTTTAACACCGAATAAAATGATTTCAGGATACCTTAAAACTATTGTATCATATATTTCTCTTGGTATCTGATGCAGGCACATGGAATGATTGAGATGCCAAACCCTCCCCCAGAGCTCTTAATATTCGAACCTTTTGTTGAGACTGATGACATAGTTGTTGCATCCAAATCCCGAAATGAGAATGTGCACAATTTGCTCTGGAAAGGGGATAGTAGATGGGTAGAGGTCACCGTAGGTGTTGTAGGAAAACGTGGATCAATGCGTTCATTGACTCCTAGTGTAACCGTGAAAGAATCTGGAGGCATATTATCTCTGGAGGAGAAATTCCAAGGTATCTCTTCATTATAATTTTTGTAGTGTAAGACATTATATCGCTTCCAGTGATTTGACCTTTCTCATTGTCTCATTTATGCATGCTCCAATATGTAACCACAGTTCTATGCTTGTAGTAAAAAAGAAAAGAAAAGATAAGCAGGTAGATGGTCTTGTCCCTAGTTATTCCTTAGCCATAGGTTCATTGAGTAGAGCTTATTGATCCTAGTTGAAACCATTATAATAATAAGCTTCATGGGGGCATACTGTGGTTTCTTTTTGTCAAATGATGACTAAGACATTACATGGTTCCGACTGCAGGTGGAACTGGCATCAATCTGACTCCACCACCACCTTCTATTATGAGGTTTGTTATGAAGATTCATCTTGTGGAAACTGTATTAGATATGACTACCAGATTTATATCAATATACATTTCTACTTAAAAGTAGTTATTTACTAAGCCAGAAATTGTTCTGTACAAGATGTACTTTTCTGTGTCTCAAGATTACCTACATATTGCTCACAATCACTTTATTTCTTTTCTTTCTCAATCAGTAGTGCCGCCTTGGAAAGGTGTAAAAAGCGTATTGAACTTATTGCAAACACTCTACAATTAGAAGGATTTTCGCGTATTGATGCATTTGTTCATGCTGACACTGGTGAGGTATGTTATTGCTGAGATTCTTTCAATTGATTGAACAGTAATGAAAGTGAATTTAATACTTCATAGTTAATAATATCATTAAGGAAATGTGTCTTTTCCAGCAAGTTGCAGTTCATGATGTGCCTCTTGAGATAATTGTGACACACTCATGTTAATTATACGAGTGCACAAAGAACCATGGTAAAGAGTTTACCATGTTGTTTAGAAGGCTGTAGTACTCTACTAAAATTTTCAAAGTATTCATCGTTTTTATACAAGATTAGTATAAGAGGTTGAATCACCTGTCCAAATTGGTCCTTTGCGGTTGAATTGGGATCAAAATATCATTTTAGAGGCAATTTATTGTCGAGTTAATTCAGTAGTAGAACTTGAGGAATCAGAACTTAATAAAAGGATTTCTGCAAACTCCAACACTTAACATGCCATACAGTTGATAGAGTCACTTTTACTGCAAATCAAACTAAAGTAAAATCAGGAAAGGAGGGGTATTCAGATAACCATTTGCAGATGTATTATAAGATCTAATTGGATGTATCGTTATTTTGCGGTCACAGGTACTGATTATAGAAGTGAATACAGTTCCAGGAATGACTCCTTCCACCGTCTTGATTCATCAGGTGATATATCTGCTTCTTCTTCAATGACCACATATATTTTCAATTTTGGACCAAGTTTATGCTATTTGTAATTATCAACAAAAGGACTATATGCAATGTCTTATATATAAAAAAAAGGTTCAGTAAGCAAATCGAATTAGTTAAACTTCAACGATTGACATTATCGTGTTTGTTGTATTTAGGCACTTTCAGAGCAACCTCCCCTGTATCCGCAGCAGTTCTTCCGCACGTTGCTTGATCTGGCATCAGAGAGATCTATGTGAATATAATTATATCAGAAGATTTCAGGTTGTTCATTTCTTTCTTTCTATCTGTTCTCCATCCATCATTTTCCTTCCTATGCTGTATGTTAATTCAAGACTTTGTAAAATGTTCTGGAAGAAGACTTGCCTTTTCAGGATCTTTGTTATCTACTAAGTGTACATGTTGAACTACTATAAATGCAGATCCCCTCTCAATAATTCTTGTTCCTATAAAGTGTGTCTATCAAACATAAATCGATTGGTGTGCAAGTTTAAGGGGCTGCATATGTACTACTGTTTACAGGCTATTTTGTAAACTAGATCACCCAAGAGCATTGGACTATAATTATCACCTACTTTTAATACAACTGTTCAACCTTTTGAAATTTCCATTAAATTGTTAATGCAATAAATGATGTTATTAATATAGGGTAACTTACGCAAATCTCACTAGTTTAGGAGTTAATTACTCCCTCCGTCCTACAATAGTTGTTCACTATACTAAAAATAGTTGTCCAACAATACTTGTTCAATTTAGAAAATCAAGAGATAATTTACCTTTTGTAACGATTTTACCCTTGCTATTAAATATTATTTATCATCTAACACATTTCTCAAAGCATTAAATTTAATAAAGTCAAAGGATAATATAGTAATATTACCTCTATTATTTATTGTTTCTTTAGGGGCGTGACAAGTCAATAGAGGACAATTATTATTGAACAGAGGGAGTACTTAGCTTCATGCTAGTTTGTAATATTACAAATCTTATCAGTCTTTGGACTTCGGATACATGAATTTGGCGTGTCCAGATATCTATATCTTGGATAAATGGGATCAAAATTAGGTATAATTTATTTTAAATACACTGTATTCGAGTGAATTTGCATGTATCCAACTCTCTTGCTCGTCATTATCCTCTCTTGCTCGCCGCTCTTCCTGATTCACATATATTTGGGAATCTCTCTCCTTCTCTCGCTTGCTTCTCTTCATATTTTAGTGTATCTAATAGCAAACATTCATGTATCTGACTTAGAAATCGGGCATGAAACTATTAACTTTTTTCTTAATAATTAGCACTTTTTTGGTTAGCAGTTGTTAGTTTTCCTCAGTGGGCCAAGAAGTACAACATCACATGGTTTCTCCACTGTAATATTAGCTGCAGCCAGTGGTCACAAGATAGTCAAATTAATAAATTCTGACTTTAAATACAGATCCAGAATGAGAAAAACAAAAGTCTTACCTATAAGTAGTTGAATGTGAGTCGTAATATTTGAATTATATAAAGAGTTGGATATTCCAATACAATAGGAGTTTATCAATAAAAGTCAATCAAACATCGATATTAATGAATAAATAAGTGGGTTAGGTACATCTTTTGCTCACTAAAAAGTAATGAGACTAATTTCCCCTCCTTCTCGAATGAAGAAGTAGTGGGGGACCTTTCTTGCTTATGCACCTTTATTTAGATTCTTTATATTTTTGAATTATGGACGAAAAATATCTTCGATAAAAATCAACAAATCTCTTGGTCAAAAACTAAGGAAATAATAGCAGCCACTGAAATCTCAAAGCTTAGTTCCAAGACTATACATGTGATCTTAGTTTGTCCTATAGATTGAACTGAAGTCATATCTCTATCAAAATGTCTCCTTTTTTAATTTTTTTAAAAATTATTATTATTATTTTTAAGTAACATGAGTGAATTTTACGAGTTCGAGCCCTTAAAAGAAATTATTTTTCTAAAGACTAGACTTTCTTATGAAGATTCAGATTTATCGAATCGACCACATGAATGAATACTCCTGAAAGTCTATATATTAAGTGAACTGTTGAATTTTTTTTTCTATAGTCCAAAATGAGTGAATTGTTCAAAGTTCAAGAAAATTGTTATGACTTTCCATTTTATATACCCTACAATTAATATGACTTTCGGAAATTTCAACAAATTTTAAAGATTTCAAAATTTTCTTTTCAAGAGACTAATTAATATGAATAAGAACAAAATAGTAAAATTGATCAATCTATTAATGATTTATTAATTACAATGTAAAATAGAAAATGTTCATCTAATATGAGACGAGAGAATATTTACCATGAAATTTTTAACTACTTTACACATTTTAAAAAAAAAAAATACTTTGAGAATAATCAAAAAGGGCAATAGTGAAATAAAGCTTCAGACTTCTGAGTGTGTGCCTTATGGTCATGGATAGTGGGAAGTGTGAACTAATATATACTAATCTTTCATCCATAAATTATGAAAAAGAAAAGAACATAGACAATAAAATAATTTTGTACTCAAAGTTTTGGCCTTTGGGAAGTAAAATACAAATGTGTACTAAGAAGAGAGAGAATGAAACTCAAATTAAAAAAACTAAAACTTCAATCAATAATATCCCAATTTAAATCGTAGCTATATGTTTTTGAAGTATCTCCTTTTTATAACAAATGTTCTCTTGTCTCAATAGAAATGTTGTTGGAATTATATATATTACTTAGATCAGTTCCTCTTTGTATGAATAAACCTTATTGTTAAAAAACTAAAATCCTTCCGTTCTTAAAAAAAAAAACTAAATATATCCCATATATCCCAATTTTGTCTTCACAAAAAAGACAAAAAAAAACAACTAGTCAAGCTGACAACTTTTTAACTTCTTCGGTCAATTTGAAATAGGAAAAAGGAAGAAATTACATCAACTTCAACCCAATAAATCTATATGTTAAGCTCTTCTAAGTTAGGAATTAAATTTTTTACCCCAAGAAAAAATAAAACATACATTACAAACCAACACAATTTCTTGAAGTAGTAACTCCACCATCCACAACAAGATTATGTCCACTTACATATCTTGATTCATCACTAGCTAAATACAAAGCTGCCTCAGCAATATCTTTAGCCCTTAAAGTTGTCCCTTTTAAATTCCCCAAACTCCTCACAAAGTCTTCAATTTTTTCTACTTCTTTTTCACTAGGCAATCCAATATTCATTTCTCCTTCTTCATCTCCATCTCCATCTCCATCTCCATCTCCATGGCTCCATGCATTAACCAACATAGATGTTGCAACCCCAAATGGTGAAATACAATTAACTCGAATCCCGTACCGTCCCAATTCGCACGCGACATTCTTAGTTAGCCCTACAATCGCATGCTTGGAAGAGGTGTACGTGTGTGGCCCGAGTCCTCCCAGGACTCCGGCCACACTAGATGTTGAAATGATGCACCCATGCCCTTGTGGGATCATCACACGAGCCGCGTGCTTCATTCCCAATGCGGCTCCTCGTACGTTAACAGACATCACACGATCGAATTCGTCTGGATCGAAGTTGATTATGCTCTTTTTTTGGCTTGATTGACTACCTAAAACACCAGCATTGTTGAATAAGATATCAATGTGTCCGAATTTTGAAATTGTTGAGTCGATTAAGTTTTTGATTTCGTCTTCAGATGTTACATCACAATGAATGTAAGTTACTGATGAGGATGATGATGAAGAAGAAGACAACATGTTTGCTAATGTATTTCCCAGAATGTCTTCTACATCTGCTATTACAACTTTAGCTCCATGCCTTGCGAAGAGTCGCACTGTTGCCTCTCCAATTCCTCTAGCTCCACCTGTTACAATCGCGACCTTCCCTTCCAATCTGTAAAGGTCATTGTCACATAGGGCATCTCAATAAAATTAGTGGTCTAAAGTCAAATTATATAAAGAGGTGCGCTTTTGACACTTCAATTAATAAATTTGTCAACAAGCTTAGCTAATTCTTGATAGCTGAGAATGTGGAATAGAATATGATCCAAAAAGCCTGGAAAAATAGTAAAATCTTTGCAGCTTTCTTTTTCTTGGAAAAAATAATTTTTTTTAATATTTTCATAAAAAAAATAATCTTTGCACCTTACTCTCTTAAAAAATGTTGATTGTTTTTTTATTTTTAACAAAAGATGAAAATATAAGGTTCATAACTAGGTTTACATGCAAAAGCATGTATTTAATTAGGATGAGAAATATATAGAAAGGAACCACAAAATGAAATTTGGTTTTGATTATTTTGAAAATTAAAAAAAATAATACAAAAAGTTGAAAAAATATTGAAATCAACCAGAAAAGGAAAGAAATGAGATATGTAGCTATAGCTTATGTAAATTAATTTGTGTATAATTGATTACCTTTTAGTAAAGCTTGGAGGGTTAATTTCCATGGCTATGGAATGAACTCTTGCAAATGTTTTTTCAGGCATCAATTGAGCAGGCATTCTTATAAAAATATAAAGAAAGTGATAGTAATTATAGATAATATTACGAGGATAGATGGATTATACTTTTGAGGGGATGGGAGATTTATAGGGAATTCTCATTTAATTAACCCCCCCTATTTTTATGTTGGGGTGGGGGTTTGGGGTTGGGGGAGGGGGGGGGGGGTTATAATTTCTTGGCAATTTCCAATCCTCCAAATCCTTAACCATTATATGCTTGTCCCTCGCCACTAAAAAACAGCTATATAATTTTCACTTTCCATCATACCCCATGTGGTCATTTTTTCACTGGAGTTTTATTAGCCTAATTCATTGGTGGCCTCCTAAAGTTGTTGACACCAATTTTTATTTGGACAGTTCAACTAAACTTTGTTTATTTTAGACATTTCATGTCATGTTGTATTGTGTCATTTTGACACTTTTTTCACAATCAACAAAAAATTTAAAGTAAGTGTAAGTCACTCGCCGATGATGTGTCAAAGTACCAAATTAAATGAAGACATTTGTCATTTGACAGCAAAACAATTCTTTAACAATGAATTTTGAATAAAACTAAAAATTAGCCAATGAATCAACGACACTTGACATTTTTGCCCAAATAATTATTAAAGAGGATTAAATCATTTTTTAAAAAAAAATTACTTTGCAAAACTCCCCCCACCCACCCCTCCCCGATCCTAGTTGTCTTCTCCAGCAAATTAAACCCAACCCCCTTCGTTTTCTCTGTCGACCGTGTATCTCAATGCTTTTTAGTTTTATCAACTCTAAAATCAAATCTAATTCACATAGAGATGTGTATTCAACTCTAAAATCACTCTCAACACTTTTCACCATTGAAGGACCTTAAGGTAGGAAAAATGATGGCCAAAAAATAGGAAAGAAGAAGGAAAAAATTAAATAAAAATCGGCTAAAGATGTCTTTCACGCGCTATTTATAAGTGTATTACACTCACCGTATCATGTCAGTAAAAAGTGTCAAAATGACACAACAGGACTTGACATAATGTGTCTAAAATAAACAAAACCTAGTTAAAGTGTTTAAGTGATAATTTGTACCAACTTTAAGGGATCATCGATGAATTCGATCTTTTTTTTTTAAAATTATCGTGGTGTTCAGGTTAATTTTCACGTATCTCCACTAATTTTATGAGATATGTGTCATTTCTCACCAATAACATGTATCAGATAACTTTATCCACCAAGACCTAGAATCACAATATATTAACAGACAAAAGTTACTTGATAGTGAAAAATTTCGTCTTACACTTATGTACAATATATTCTCACAGTTTCAATTTTTTTATATTATACCATTTGACTTGCATAAAATTTAAGAAATTAAATAATAAATATTAAAATTTGTGGTCTAAAATCTTCCTTGTCAAAAGTTAAAGTGAAATTTTAAAGTTAAATTATTTTTAATTATAAAAAAATTAATATTCTTTTTTTGAACGAACTAAAAAGTGCGCTCCTTAAGTTTGATGCATGATATATATAAATTGTAAAAATTACCTATCAATAGGCACAATATTAAATGCTTCATGATGCATGATATATATAAATTGTAAAAATTACCTATCAATTGGCACAATATTAAATGCTTCATGATGCATGATATATATAAATTGTAAAAATTACCTATCAATAGGCACAATATTAAATGCTTCATTCAAATTGTAAGCAAACATGGCCAAATAAAGTAAATGAATTTGCTACCCAATGATTTTTTTTTAACTACTCAATTATAATTTTTTTTTTAAAAAAAGATAAACTATTAGTGTTCAATTAAATAAATGCTTAGCTGTCTTGGAGATCTCTAAACTATTATTAAATTAAGCCTACTAATTAATCTTAAACTATTTAAATACATCTACTTATCCCTTCTTCAATTGGTACTTGTTGTATGTAGATTAATTTTACAAAAGAAAAAAACATTTATTTTTTTTTTGCAAAAATGGAAAGGATCAGTTTTTGCTGTAAATATTTGTCTGCAAAATACTTTTTGACTTTTTGAGTCAGCATAGCAACTTTTTTTGAAAAAAAATATAAACTGAAGCAGAGGCCACGTTTATTTCATAAATTAATAAATGAAGCTATTTTTTAACCAAAATGTTACTCTACTTTATTTTTTTCTCAGAGTATTAAATAAAGTCATTAAGTATAAAACCAAATTAATTTCATAATTTAGTGCAATAAAATAAAAGTTTACTCTTTTGGATCATTTTACTTGTCACGTTTTTGGCTTACATGTCCCTTATGAAAGAATATACTCAATATAGTTTAAATTTTTCAAATAATAAGCATCTTGAATAATTTATTCTTATTAAAAACGATAAGTAAAGTGGTTCGAAAAGAATAGTAATCGTTCATGAAATTAACCATATTTAATTTACGGGTAATGCTAGATGGCCAGAAAATTTTAAAAGTGTATAATATCTTTTTTAATTTTAAAATAAAGTGATTTTTTCCATTTATTAATTTAAAAAAGTATGAAAGTTAAAAGGATAAAAATGTTCAAAAAGGTAAAATAACATAGGTAAAATACCATTCTGGCCAAAAGGATTTTTCCTTAATTTACTACTCTCTTCGTTCCTATTTATATGTCCCCATTTTAGGTTCCACATCCCTTGAGAAACTAGGTAGGTTTACCATCGTACCCTTATTTAGTGTTCTTTTGAAGTCAACTTTTCAATAAATGAACATGAATTAATTTATATTGATTAATTAAATTAACCAATGAATATGAATTAATCATTTAGTTATCCTATGTTGGTCAAATTTATACTTTCAAGGCTAATAACTCTCAAAGGTAAAATAAAAAGAAAAGTGTACTTCCTCTGTCCAATAATAGTTGTTCATTATTGACTTTGCACACTTTTTAAGAAACTATAAATAGAAGGATAATTTTACTATATTACCCTTTGAATAATAAATACAATGTCTTAAAAAATGTAATAGAGAAACAACTATAATTAATTATATGAACAAATTAGGAACTAAGTATAAAATTATTCATTGAATTCATAAAGTGGATAAGTATTATTGGACATCTTAAAGTATAGTGAATAATTATTGTTGAACGGATGAAATAATAAAAACATCTATTTTTATAAAGAATGATATATAAATAAGAACGGAGGAGGGTACTAAATTTGAAAAGATTCATACAGGTCACAGAATCCAAGAAGGAATTGTAGTCATCCTAATTCCTATAAGATGAAACAAAATTAAATAAATTAATGTTAGTCAAGTCTTAGAAGATCCACCCATCTAGACCTATAAGAAAACCTAGAGGAAAGTGAAACTAGGAAGCTAAGTATTAATTCAATTAAAATATGTAAGTTTATTTTATTTTATTTTTTATATTTCAGTATTAAAATATGTAAGTTATAGACACTCAACTATGTGCATATACAAGTGGTATAGTAGTCCAAAAAAAATAGTTACACAATTATATTTTAGGATCTAACATTAGATTCAATATAATTTCAAGAAGAGGATGCAATCATGTACGCATAATTTATTTCGATCTCGAAAAGATAAGTACTAAATCATTTCTGATAGATCATCGACTCAATTACTCAAAAAACGATAAAAAGTGTAAGAAAAACAAATAAAAACAACAATAAAATAATCAAAGTTAAAATAACAATATGTAATAAAAATCTTTTAAAAAAAAGAATAATATTAACACTCTACCTCTTTCCAATAAAAAAAAACAAATTTATGTAAACTTGTGTTATACACACGTCAAATTTGTGAAGTTGGAGCTAAAATTGAAGATGAAGTTATCAGGGGTGGCTCAAACCCGTTGGTGGCCTAAGGCCAAAATCAAACTAGAGGCCTTAAAAAAAATTATAAATGTTTTTATTTTAAATCTATTTTTCTAGCTTTTTGAGATGCAAAGTTGTTAATAATTTTTGTGTAGTCAATCTCTTCTAATAATTCTTTTTCAATCGATAATATAGCCAAACCACTTAATCTTTCTTGAGACATTATCGATCTTAAATAATATTTTATTATTTTTAATTTTGAAAAACTTCTTTCGGCTGAGGCGACTGTTACGGGAATTGTTAACATTATAGCAATGTAAGCATTTGGAAAAGAATCAAGTCTTTTTATTTGATTGAGTATCTCAATTAGAGTATTGTCTTCTACTTTTATGATTTCCCTTAACACTTTTAATTCAGAAAATAAGTCTAAACCGTCAATATCGGAGTGAGTATTATGTTTTAAGGAACATTCAAGTTTAAGACAATATTTTTTCAAATTCTCATCATCTAATGATCTCAATTTTTTCCCACTAAATAGAAAACTAAAAATATTTTCATATACTTCAAATTGTTCAAATCTATTTTGAAGTGAAAAGATGGCTTGGTCTACTATGTATAAGAAGTAATCAACTCTAAATGATTCTTCAAGAGATCTTGTGATTTCATTATCAACATTCTCATCAAATTGTTTTTTTCTATAAATTACATGTTTCTTACGAAATACAGGTTCTATATTCATTTCTAATGCAATTTCCTTAGCCGAAATCATAGTACTTGTAAATCCTTCTTCTCTATATGTTTTAAAAAAAGAAACTAAACCTCTTAATTGATCTATAGCGACATCAAAATCTAACAAATATTTTAAAACACTATTTACAATATCAAATAAAAAATATAATAAACATAAGACACAAAACAAAAATAATATTAGAATTAGAATGATATTACTGAATTCAAAAGCTATGAAGACTTGATTTCCAAAAATGAATCGGGCTGCTGCAATATAGTTTTCTCCAAATTTAAAATATAAACTATCAATAGAACGAGTAAATTTTTAAACTTTGAATAAGAGAGATGTAGGATTAGAAAAAAAGAAAGTGAGAAGAAATAGAAGGGAGGAGGATAAAATATATAAAAATAAAATTAGAAAAAAAATAAGGTAAAAAAAAAGATAACTTGTACATTAAAATAAAAAGTACACAACTTTTTATTGAAAAATCAAAAAGTCATAGTCATATCTATCATACTATCACTTCATTGAGCCGTTTTGCATTTATTGTCTTGGTTCTAACAATTTTTTTTAAAAATTTAATCCTTCCTAATTAACTAAACAATGGGGTCTTTGCATTTATTGTCTTAGTTCTAATATTATTTTTTAAAATTTAATCCTACCTAATTAACTAAAAAATGGGGCCCCCTAAAATTGGGGGCCTAAGGCAAAAGACTTTTTTTTAAGCCTTACCAGCCGCCCCTGGAAGTTATGTACTTGACATAATACAAATCAGTTTAAGTGTATCTCACGCAAATTACCATGTAAGACAAATGTGTTTATTCATTTAATTTTATACAAAGCTAAGTGTCTACTTATACAAGCGCAAAATTAAAGAACATAATTATCATATGAAACTAAGTTAAAAACTACGTTTATGTATTATATTCTACTAGTAAAATTATCCGCGCTTCGCGCGGGAGTTTAATATCACAGAATTTATAAATTAATACTTAAAACCTATCAGTCATTAAAATTAAAACACTATATATTATCTTACATACAAGATTACATAGTAACAAACATTAATAATGTAAAGGAAAATGAAATTTATTACTTCTTATCATTTATCCTTAATAACATAAGCATAAATTAATGACTGTAAAAATACATACCAAGATCTGTAACATAAGCAATGGTGTCAGTGAGTCACTCAATAGGAACAGAGTACACAAATATTTAATTGTGAAGAAGAAGAAGAAGAAGAGGTTTAGAATTTTCGTTGTTTTAAAATGAGAGGGAATCCCTCTATTTATAGACAACAAAGGGTAGCGTGAACAAATGTTTATTGTGTCTTATCGAAAATGTTACAACTATTTGGAAAAGTTGCAACCCTTCGGAAAGGTCACAACCTTTTATAAAAATCACAACTGTTCATAAAAATTGCAACTCTTCATTAGAATCGCAACTTATCATAAAAGTCGCAACTCTTCATAAAAGTCACAACTTTTCATTAAAGTCACAACTCTTCACTAAAGTCACAACTCTTCATAAAAGTCACAACTTTTCATGAAAGGGGAAGACTAGTTTTGGCAACAAATAAATTTAAAAGAGAATTATGATTTGTGGTGGTGCCACGTAGGCGGGCCTAAGGTTTTCTTTTATATATATATATATATATATATATATATATATATATGATATGATATGATACTATTATGCCTCTATTTTGCCAGGAAAATGGACAAGCTGGATTTTGCATATCTATTTGCATTTCTTGGGATTTTTGTGAAGATCTTATCCTATAAATATATCTCAATTTTGGATATAGTCAATCTTTCATTATGGATTAATTATCCTAGAAATATACACATATATCCATCAATTAAAATTAAGAAAGCAAAATAATATTAAGTACTAATTTAAGAAAGAATGGTTTGTCAGAAGTTCATGCTATCATGTGCCTCTGGAATTTCATCTAGGAACATCATGATCTCCATTTATTTCTTTTTATTAATTACTCTAATTTTGTACTACTACTTGGCTCCTATATTTTAATTCAAACTCCAAATTTAAGGGATTGAATCCAGTAGTAAAAAATATATTAGAATTATCACTATTTGACGAGTTTTTCATTCTAATCATCAGTTTTTTCTATTTGAACTATCAACATCTATAAATCAAAACGCACATTGAAGCCAATTAGTTGTTGTTCCTTTTTTCAACCTGCATTATCACTATATGTGTATTAAATTATACTTCAAAGTTGATTAGGTCAACTATCAGTTATTCTTTTTTTCCTGTGTGAACTATCACTGTTTATCCATTTTTCTTACCTGCATTATCATCATTCATGTATTAAAACACACCTCGAAACTGATTTGATCAACTCTTGATATTTGTTCATTTTTTCTACTTAAACTATCACTACCTACTCAACTATAGGTATATCTTACTTAATACATAAATGGTTATAGTTTAGGTGCAACAAAATGAATAACTAATAGTTTAGGTATATATGAAACTCAGAAAAAAATAGATGTATTTTTGTAGCATTATTTCAATAAAAAATTATGATTCTATTAAGTAGTTTTGTTAAGTTGAGTTATTTTATTTCAAATTAATATATACCATATAATATAGACATTTATAGTATGAAAATGAATATTTATATCAAATAAAACATGCATAAAGATATTCTACTTATCGTAAGATCTCATGGGAGTGGATACCAAAATATATTTTTTCTTAGTTCAATATATATGAGTCAAAGCCACTAGCTGTAATACATTTGTCCTTCACCTAATTGTTTGTTTTCCTAGATTACATTTATTACTAGTCCTCTATTCTAAGCTGTAAATTCAAATTTACGCTACATCCGTTCCTTTTTAGTTGTTATAATTTTCTTTTTAAGAGTCAACCGATATAAATTTTGATTAATATTTAAAATGTATTTTTTTCATATTGATATAAAAAAAATTTGCAACTTTTAATACTTTTTTATATAATTTTTGAATATCTAATTTTTTATTTTAAAATATCAAATTAACTAATCTAATTTAGCTTTGAAAGTTAGTCAATTTGACTCTTGAAACCCGCAATATGACTATTGAAAAAAAAAGAAAAAGTATATTATAAGGGATATTTTTGTCATTTTCATTCTTTTATGCCAGAATAATTAATTTTGTTATGATTTTTTATTTTCCAGAATAGAAATAACTTATTCCTATACTAATTACTAATTATAATATAACTTATTTCAAAATTAATAATCATAAAAAAATAAAAGTATAACTTTTTTTAATCTCAAAAAACTATCTATAATGCATATCAAATGACCCAATGGGTCAAACTCACCATATTTTGTAATACTAATTGGTGGAAAACAACGAAGGGCCAGCTAATCTTAGGTCAAACAAGGGAAAAAAAGAGTTAAAAATAGATCCATATAGATCTTCTGCATATTAATTTTTTACCGCTGAGAAACAATAACTTACTCAATGTAATATATAATGTAACATATAATAGCTTACTCAATGTAATATACATATATTGTCCTTATGTTAGTTAGAATAGAAAAATGATATTAGATACTCTCGACTAAAAAAAATCATTTTTAAGAATATATTTTAAAAAGAATGCAGGATTTAAAAGAGCTATAATGAAAACATTGAGGAAATAAAAGCACGAACAACATAAATAGTACAAATAATCAAGGTAAACAAAACAACAAAAATGCAAAAGCATTGTCAAAAGGCTCAAAGGTGATCCGTGACATTTTTTTAAAATAAAAGGTTGTAAATGGGAGAGTAAGTTATAAGATGAAAAATTAAATCCGTGTCAATTATGTAAAAATATAAATAATCAGTCAGTTGAACTATCAACTATCATCATTTATTGTCATAGTTTTGTTAATCCCATTTCATTTTTGAGCTATTAGCTAGTTGGAGGACATTAATTTTATGTGTCAGTTTTTTTTATTAGTATTCAAAAAATAATTATGTGCCAAAAATGTAATGAAGGTTTACCAATTTTGAATAATTTAGTAGTATTATTCTAGAATGGGGAGTTTGAAGGAAGTTTGTAAGACAAGGAACTTTTACCAACATAGTAAAAGTTTAAATTATCAATCAATCACTATATATGACATTACTGTAACGGCATGTTCCCGTCATTATGGAAAAGTCAATGGAAAAAGAATTGGGGCATGAAAACTTTTGAGTAGTGACTTGAAAATGTCTAGTCTAGTCCAGATTTGGACGAAATCTAAGTCAGGTAAGGTCTAGGGAAATATGGTAATGAATGGGGGATTTAATTATGAATTTGATCACATAAGTGAATAGCCAAGACGTTAAGGAGCATGTACGGCTTTATGGAATCGAATTCGGGCGAGTAGAACTCCCGAAAGTGATTTTGGCGTGAAAGGGTAGTTTCTGAACGTCAAGGGTTGAAGGTGTGTTGCGAAATGGAAGCTTGGAACTCAAATTCTGAGCTTCTGTCTCCGTGCAAGCCACCGGGGCGGGATTATTCCTGTCAGGGTGGGGCCTCTGTGGTGGATTGGGTCTCGGTATGGCAGGACAGTCGCGACTTAAGTCGGGAAAAAACTTCAATTTCGTTATTTTCTGCAAAACTTCGTTCTTGAGAGCTAGGAGACGAACCATAGCAGTTCTTGACAGATTTTCACGTTTTCTAGCGCTAATGGTAAGATAATTACTTCCCTAATCCGTGTTTCGATTCTTAGAACTTAGAATCTTGGGTAATTATCATTGGGGGGGGGGGTAAGAAGTTGATGGCGGGAAAAGCCCTAATTGAACATTAGGATCTGGGTTTGGCCTTGAGTGATAACTTTAGTTATAATCCATTTAATTTAGGCCTTGTTTATTGATCCATGCATTAATTACTTGTGTTTAGACCAAGAACAAGCGGAAAGAATTTGGAAAGGGAAGGATCAAGTGTCTTAGAAGGATTCAAGCTTGGCTTCGAGGTAGGTGATGGTTCGATTTCCTGTTTGTGTGATGTGTGCTGGTAGATTGCTTCATAGTATGCATACGTGTATTTGAATAATGAAATGTGAATCGAATCTAATGAATGATTATGTGCGAACAACTATATGCAATGAACCTACTACTTGATCATGTGACTATATATACTATGCATTATGGTGTGGTTGTGATTGTGGTTGTGCTGATTGGATTGATGTCACGTTCCGATACATGCATTGGATCGGGTGTCACGTTTCGACACATATATTGAACCGGGTGTGACACGTTTCGACACATATATTAAACCGGGTGTGACACATTTCGACGCATACATTGAATCGGGTGTCACGTTCCGACACACTAACAGTTTGGGTATGGGTTTCATGAGAGAACCACTTGTGATTATTATGTTTATGTCTACTTGTCATGGATATTGGGAGATTGTATGTTGCTCTAAAATGATAACTGAATTGTGCATTCCGTATATGTGTGTTGACTGTGTTGTAATTGCTTGTGTATATTGTGCTTACTGAAGTGGCCGCGTTATCCTACTAGTACACTGTGGTTGTGTACTGATACTGCACTTGCTCGTTCTTTGTTGAGTACATGGCATCTTCAAGCGGCTATTGAAAGACCTCAGTTAGGAGATCACTGATCGAGACCGAATTCAAGGGTGAGCCAGTTCTTCGAGGCTGTCATGGGTTCTCTATTGTTTAGTCCATTCTTTCGGAATCAGACTCTATAGTTAGACTTATTCATATGTTCAGTTTCGAGGTTGTACCCCTATTTCTTAGACTTGTTGATTAGTAGAATTTTGGTGCAATGATTTTCAGGTTCTAGGGGTTGACTTCCGCAATAGTTTGTTTAATTGTTTATTTAAAACCTTTGGAGTTTATGAAAACTCCATTTTTATCCTTCATTTAAACCTATTTCCGTATCTTTAAATGCTTACTTTTTCGTTAAGTTGCTTAGTTGGCCTGTAGTAATGGTTCTCCCATCGAAGGGTTAGTATGGGTGTCAATCATAACGGGTTGAGTTGTGACAATTACTTATGCGTCACACAATGTTAATGAAAGGATTTTGTTTTGCGTAAACAAAATGTGGTGCACAAAATATGATTAATTCTGTTGGCTGAATGAAAATCATTGTTTGCAACAAATTTTAGAGTGATAGAAAATAAATTGCCATCACAAATAAAATATGAAGAAACATAGTTTTATTCATCAAGATTGTGAGGACAAATTTCTTGTCCTTTGATTCTTCTCCCTTTAGATTTCTCCGTAATTCAAGGGTCGTTAATGTCCTATTTCTCGAACCAGGATGATTTGGACTTGATCTCCATAATTCGAGGGCCGTTAGTGACGTATTTCTCGAACTAGTATGATTTAGACTTGATCTCCATAACTCAAGGACCGTTAGTGGCGTATTTCTCAAACTAGGATAATTTGGACTTTATCTCCATGAAAGAAATTATGATTTAGACTTGATCTCCATAACTCGAGGGCCGTTAGTGACGTATTTTTCAAACAAGGATAATTTGGACTTTATTTCCATAAAAGGATTTGTGAATGTTCTTGAAGTATTTGATTATATATCATATATAAAAAAGACTGGCATATTTTGATCTCATCTTTGTTAGTATTTCATGAATTTGTAGAATTTTCGAGATGCTTTTTTAAACTTTTTCAAGGGAATACAGTACCATTTATATAAGCATGAACTAGGGTTTAGGGTTGAGTAACCTGCAAAAATCATAGTTGAGATTGAACACACCTTGTAGAGTCCGAACTCGAATTGATACACATCTTGTAGAGTTCCATAAAATTTCAATGTCTGCAATCGTCATTTTCCCTTTTTGACTTGACAACTCTATTTGCTTAACACAAATTTTATTTTAACCTCCAGTCTTTCACATACTACTTCACTATCCAGCTAGCTCTGACTCGAAAGCACACATATACAATAGGTAAAAATACATCAATTCAATCCAATCATAACTTAGTTATACAAAAAGAATAAATCAATATCGAAAATAAATAAAAGTGAAATTAAAGTGCATGTTTGACCATAGTATACAATTATTAATGGGGTGTACGGCACGATACATGTGATATTATACTATCCAAAGTTGTCGTCCTTGCTGGCTATTACTGTACATTTTTCTGCCTCTTTATTTTGTTTTAAAATTAACATATACATTTATTTAAATGTGGGAATATGTTAATTAATTAGAAAAAATATTTATATTATGAGAAATTATTCCTTCTTACTTTTAAAGATATGATTTCATATTTAGTATTAGAAGTCGGCTAGGCCACATTATTTATCAATGTATGGTTAGGTAGTAGTGGGGGCAGATTTTGATATTCACTTAATTACTGGTTCACGTAAATTTTATTTTTATTTATATATATAATTATTAAATATTTAATTATAAATATATAAAAATATTTAATTGTGAATTCAATTATTATAGATATTAATTTGAGATCGTTATAAAAATTTGTAAATTTTAAATTTTGAATTCGTCGTTTGTGTGTATAGGGTGGACTTTGACTATATACGTATTATATAATGATTCTGATACTTGTAAAGTATATATACTCTTTTCTAAGTTTAGTAATAGATCCAGTTTATTATACTAAAAAAAAGAAGCAATTGGAGGAATATATTCTTGTTTACTTTTCTTCTCTTTTTATTTTTATTTCTTATATGGATTAATTGACGATTGTTTCCTCACCTTATAACCCTCTTCCTCATTATACTTTTTCCTGTATCCAATTTAGAAATAAAATCTAACAAGATTGATGACGGTTTGTCAAGTATTCAGTTTTTTGACGTGTTTTTCCCAAAAAAAATCTTTCTATTATTTGAAATATTTAAACTTTAAAATTGTCATTTTAGTTACTGTTAATGAGATAATTTATAGTCATATCAAATTTAAATTAATTTTTTCCTTCTTTATTTTGTGACCAATCAAAGTACATTACATAAATAATTAAATAAAAGGACCACTCGTATAGAAGAATTAATTAATTAAATAAAATAAGTGGTTTATATTACAAAAAAGGCAATGAATAATAAAATTCGAAAGGGCTCAATATCGATCGTATGTACATTATCTAGGTGATTAATTTAATTAATTTTATATATACAAAGATAAAAAGCAAATACATGTATTATTTATGTATAAAAAATTATGAGTGTCATACCTTTTGTACTATTAAGTATTAAGCATCTACACAATTAATGTCTTTGTTATCTTTTTTATTTATTTATTTATAGATATTCCCCTTTTGTGTAAAGGAATTTAATAGTAATATTTAATTTTGCCATTTTTTTTTTTTGGAAAGCTAGCCATTAGGTTCTCTCCACGAAGCACTTGAACAAAATAAAAACTTAGTTACGTTAAAGTGGACAAGTAAAAATAAAATAAAAATTATACTTAATAAAATATGAAATAAGTAAAAATAAACAAAGAAAGAATATAAATTATTATCATAAAAATCATAAATGATAAACCACATAAAAAAAATCTACCTTCTTTCATTATTCTTTGCATAATAATTGACAAATTAAGTAAATGATTCATCACAGAAGAAAAAAAAAAGTATATGTGTTGATTAGCCGTTGAACTTTGGAAAACTAATCAAACAGAAAGCATAATTTACATTTTAGAGTATTTGAATATGGGGTTATTTAAACTTTTACCGTCGAAGGGCAAAAATTAAACATCAATCATTTGAAGGGTAAAATATCCAATTTTATGATTGAGGGTGTTTTGGTATGAAGGAAATTTTTAATTTTTTCATGTTCGATTGATCAAATATTTTGAAAAAATATTTTAGGAAAAAAACTTACGTACTTAAAAATGAAGACAATATTTTTTCTTATGAAAGTAGGAAAAGCAAGTCCCACTCATGACATTCCACATTGATTGTGATTTGTGTCCGTTCCGCCCTCCAACACAGCTCATATTCACCCCCCATCCATTACGTTCCTCATCACCACCATCCTACCACTATCTCTCCACGACCACCTTCCATAATGTTTATCTAAATTATATACAAATGTTTTAAGAGAATACTTTTTTTTCTAATTACTTATCAAACACAAAAAAATAAGTAACAAATTTATTTATTTTTCTAAAAAATATTTTCATTCGTACCGAACATACCCTTAATCTCATTTCACATTTCAATTCACTCAAAACAATGCTAAAACGGATCCTACATCTAGGGCCGGTTATACACACAGATGAGCTGAATACCCATCAAGAAATTTCATTAAACTTGCATGTTGCATCTCTCTAGACTTTGGGCATATATACACGAAGAATGTAGGAACTTTTACATGAGTGGTCACGTGGGATAATAAAAACAAATTACAATAGTTTAGGAATGAATTATTTTTATATTACGAATTTTATCAGAATTTAGATTAGATAAATGCATTTGGCGCGTCCAGATACATGTGGATCAAAATTAGGTATAATTTGTTCCAGATACACTGTATCCAAATGGATTCACATGTATCTAATTATAACTCTCT
Source organism: Solanum verrucosum (assembly GCF_900185275.1). Lineage (NCBI taxonomy): Eukaryota > Viridiplantae > Streptophyta > Magnoliopsida > Solanales > Solanaceae > Solanum > Solanum verrucosum. The sequence goes on from NW_026020450.1 coordinate 97,610, forward strand.
CACTCGGAGAGTCTAATTATAACTCTCTCACTCGCCTCTCTCCTTCTCTCCCTCACCTTCTCACTCTCTCGCTTGCCTCTCTCCCTATGTATCTGTATTTTCCGATTGTATCACATGTATCTAGTGTGATTCACATGTATCTGGATTACACCAACTACCTCGCTCGCCTCTCTCCTTCTCTCGCTCGCCTATCTCTCTATTTCAATGCACCCGGTAGCAAAATACATATATCTAACTTGAAATATTGTGTGACATTATTAATGAGAGAGACAATATGTAATCATTTCAAACTATAAGGAAAAATAGTAAATATGGTAGAAATGTTTGTGTAATTAAATAGTTTTTTCATAATAAAACAATTACCCGTCTATACTCATTTATAAAGTTCGCTCATTAAATAATTAAATTTTTATGTCCAAACGCCTCCTAAAAATGTAACCGTATGGTCAAACTATTTTATCCAAAATAAGAAAAAAATATAAAGGAAAAAAAAGAAGAAGAAAAAAAGTACTACATCCATGATTATATTCTCCTCTTCTTGTTTCTTTATTTCCCACAAATCATGAATGTTATCTCATGAGAATAACATTCTTGATTTGTCATCCTCCTCCTAATTGTCTTGTCTTTCTACCTTTGACTCTTTGTCAATATATTCATAAAAATTTTGTATTCTAATATTTTCCATTATCAATATTCAAAGAATTAATTAACCATATACAATGGCTTTAATTTCAATAAGCAAGATTTGTTTTTGAGGAGATTATCATCGAAAGCGCGCAAAAAATTAGAGATATGGGTGCATGTTGTTCATGTCAAAGGGTGCGCCATTTTGATCATCAAGGGAATTATCGTCACCATAATTATATTAATGGTGATGATAAAGAAGATAATAATATTATTGTTGAAGATGATCATCATGGTGTTGTAGGAAAGGGAGATTTTGGTGCTAATATTAGGTTACATGGATATTCTAAATTTGTATCTATGTATAGTCAACAAGGTAAAAAAGGGATCAATCAAGATGCCATGACAGTTTGGGAGGTATTCTTAATTCTTTTATTTATTTCTATTGTATATATTTTATGACATATTTGTCATTATAATTGTGGTACTGATATTAATTACGATGTGAATTTATCTTAGTCAAATGTCTCATCAGAAAAGTGAAAGTTCATGATTCAATTGTTGAACATGCAATATCTTGATAGTTGGACCTGTACAAAAGAATGTCTTTAGGTTTATGTTTTCATGTTCTTTTGTGTTTCTTGGATTGGAATTTTAATCATGACACCTTGTCATAGTTAAAAAATCCTCATGATGTTCAAATTCATCCCTTTATATTGTTTGTTATTTTTTTTTTCCTGAAAATGGATTATTATAAATATGACTAATAAATTTATTTCATACATAATATGTGCAGAATTTTGGTGGAGAGAAAGGTGCGTTTTTCTGTGGCGTATTCGATGGGCATGGTCCATCAGGTCACAAGGTGGCGCGCTATGTGCGTGACTTGTTACCATCAAAAATTTCGATATCGTTAAAAGAGAGTGATATTAATGAGAATGAAATTATTAGAAACATCGAAAATGATGAAGAATCTAATCAGAATTTCCCATTATTTGATGCATGGAAATCTGCATATCTCAAGTCCTTTAAAGAAATGGATGAACAACTTGGAAGGGAACCTTCAATTGAAAGTTATTCTAGTGGCACAACAGCTGTTACTTTATTTAAACAGGTAATTAATTAACCTTTCATTTTATGAGGACATGGTTGTCATTTTAACTTTATTTTATTCCAATAAAATCACTAAAATACCTTTTTTGTTTACTCAACTTGTCTAAATATCATAAAGTCATGACTAACCAATTTGTTGTAACCAAAATGTCACATAACTTTACCTAAGTATCATAGACACACACTTAGAATTTGTTTGTGTCCAAAAAGTCACTAACTTTGATAAATCATAGAAAATTCATCATTTGTTTCTATCATAACGACTAGTAGGAAGAGTTGAGTAACTTTTTCGTTATAAATAATAGTTGAGTGACTTCATGATACTTAGGTAAAATGTGAGTTTCGTTATTAAAAAAAAAAGGTTTAGTGACATGGTGTAGTAAAATGAAAGTTGAATAATCATCATGAGATTAACCCTTTATTTTATATTTGTATCAAGAAAGAAAAAGAAAGAGATTTTTTAGCGCATATTAAAAGTAAATTTGATACTTATGGTTTAAAATATTTCATAAACATTCTTATATTTATATAAAAAAAATGTCATTAAAAATAAAACGAGAAGAAGCTTGTGGTTTGATAGATTATTGAGTTGTGATTTTTTGTTTGTTCTAATAATTAATTGTGGTATTTTCAGGGGGAACATTTGTTCATTGGAAATTTAGGTGATTCTAGAGCAATTATTTGCACTAGGGATGAGAAGAATCAACTTATTTCCCAACAACTCACAGTGGACTTGAAGCCTCACCTCCTAAGTAGGTTCTTTCAGTCATTCAATATTCAGAATTAATCAATTGACTCGAACTTACAAAAAATTTCACCAAAAATAATTTTGAAAACGAGCGTGATTTGAACTTTAAACTTTTTCTTGCCCATGATATAACCTTCAAAGTCAAAAGTTAAAATTTGAAGTTCAGCCATGTGGCAAGTGAAGTCAAAAGTCCAAGTCTACCACCACCAAAGTCATTTTTGTAAATCACCCTTAATCTCTCTCATTGGATAAGTCTAAAAGAATCTCATTTATTCCACCATACTTTTTTGCAATCTTTTAAGAAAATATTTTAACTTAACTCAATTACATAATATAAACTTCATATATTTAACGTATTCATTGTATTTTTTTTTTTCATTAGATGAATATGAAAGAATTAAAAGTTGCAAAGGAAGAGTAATGGCAATGGAACAAGAACCAAATGTGTATAGAGTATGGATGCCAGATGAAGATTGTCCCGGCCTTGCCATGGCTAGGGCTTTTGGTGATTTTTGCTTGAAAGACTATGGCCTCATCTCTACCCCTGAAGTTTATTATAGAAAACTCACTGAACACGACGAATTCGTCGTCTTGGCTACTGATGGGGTAAGTTCAGTAACTTAATTCCACTTGCACGTATGACATTTTACGCACAATTTATAACATTTTACTCGCGTTTTATGTTTTATGTTGCTAGTGTAAACTATTCTAGCTAGCTTAATTCCACTTGCATGTGTGACATTTTATACCGATGGTGTAAACAATGCTAGATGGCTTGATTCCACTTGCATGTGTGACATTTTACGTGCATTTTATACTGATTGTGTAAACATTGCTAGGTAACTTAATTCCACTTGCACGTATGACATTTTACTTGCGTTTTATATTGATAGTGTAAACAATGCTAGCTAACTTAGTTCCACTTGCACGTATGACATTTTACATTTTGCACGTGTGACATTTTAAGTTGACTTAAGACAATAGGTAACTCTTTGTGTATCAAGTCTGAGATGATAACTTGAATAATAGAGTAACAATATGTTACAACCAATTAGGATTGGTTTTTGTTATAATGAAAGTTGATTGTCAGTATGTATAACTTAAACTCTATTTATTCGTAGGTGTGGGATGTTTTAACCAACGATGAAGTGATCCGAATAGTTTCTACAACAAGAAAGAGATCAATGGCAGCAAAAACACTAGTAGAATGTGCAGTTCGAGCCTGGAAATACAAGTATCCACGCGCGAAAATTGATGATTGTGGCGTAGTTTGCTTGTTTTTCAAACGCCAAAAGCCTCTGTTAACCAAATCAATGTCTGAGGTTACTCAATTGAGCTTCAATTATGCAGAATTAGCAAATGATCAAAATTACCCTGATAACACGAAAACAGATGATGGACTAGATACATTGCTTAATTATCAAGTCAAAGAAGGAGATGATCAAGAAATTGATCGCGGAGTTAAGGATGGATCGGATAATGATAACAAGAATTCATCGACAGATCATCTACATTATCGAGGCCAACGAAGAAAATCTGCGATGAAATTTGTGTATCCTGAAGATCATCAATAATATGAGGCTTGTATACATATAAGTAGCCAAAAATAGAACTCCAAAGGCAAAACAGAGTAAATTGGTGACAAAATAAGGGTTATAAAATGTTCACGATCGTTAATCTCTGGTGTATATAACTTAAACTCTTAAGAAAAATGTACAGTTGAAAATCACATCTTAAGTCATCCCAAGACAAGACATGAACCTCTAAATTGTGACATGTATTTAGAGGGCTAATGTCTCAATAAGACAAACTTCAGTCCTATGCACGATTTTTAATATCTCCCGATATATTGAAAACACCCCACATGTACGTGCCATCATAGCTAAATATCCCAAGTTTTTTTTTCTCTCTTTAAACATTCTTTGAAGTGTTTATAATTGTTTGCATAATATGTTGTGTTCTATTAGTGAGAATCTAATAATTACTTACGGTATTGCTATGTACATATCTTATAACTTAATTTTGTAATGCTTTTGACCAATTTTATACAAGTTTTAATGTATTTTTCTTAATATTTTCATATTTTGATCTATTTTTAAAATTCTACTACATTCTTTTAAAATATTTATATGTAAAATAATGAAGCATTAGTCTGCAAATGACCTAAAAGACATTCAAACAGGAATTAGAAGGGTGAACACCTAAATTTTGCACCATTTTATTTTTATACTATAGTTGACAATTTTTAGCTTATTTTTATACATTTCTCAATGACTACAAAATGGGGGCATATCACTCATTTTTCTTCAATAGTTTTATCTTGTTTTTCGTATAAGCGTCAAAATTTATCTGATGTTAACGCCAAGTATAAACGCAAGATATGTCTTATCCATATATATATTTTTTGGTTTATCACTTGTTTTTCAACATATTGTTTGACTAATAAATTCCTGAATTAAAACAAAATCACAAATTCAAAGTAGAAAGATAGTTCCATTCTATATTATACCAAACGACATAAATTTAGTTTTAATAGAAAAGATAAATTTGGTTATAATATTATGATATTCTATCCCTAGTTAGCCGAAAGTAGCAAATTTGTACAAGTTCTCTTCAAGATTAAAAAGGCTAACACAGAAATAGAACAAATAATTAATAGATTATATTTTCTTCCTTTTTTTCCCAACATTTTAGTTTATCTATCGGGTTTATCCATGCTCCACGCATTAAGAGTCTCAATTGTGATTGTCTCAATACCATTATTGAAAGCAAGTAAACGTGCTTCACTGAAGAGGGATAATGCTGGATAGACCCTTGATGTAATACATGTTTTTCCACCAGCACCAAAGCTTTCGACTACAGAATGATCAATCTGTAAAAAGAAGGGGGAAATAGGTTAACAAGTTTTCATGCCACACAAGGAAAAAAAAAGAAAGTTTGAGTTTTAAGTACATTTTGTGGAAATATAAATAACAAAAAAGCTTACCAAACTTCTTAGAGATAGTTTTTTGTCTGATAAATCAACATCAACAAATCCAGCAAACGATGGTTTATACATTTTGGGGTTACTTCTGGCAGATGACCTATTGCAAAAAAGATAAAAAAATATTCAATAACAAGGTTTTCTATTGTAAAGATGTAAATAGAACAATTTATTTTTAAGATTACTAATTTCACACTTTAAAAATTAAGGTTATCCTATAAATATCATTTGAATGATCGAATCATTTGAAAAATTATTTAGACGATTTATCGAACTTAAAGAAAATAGGTGGGTTGGGGTGAATAGATGTCTGAAGAGTGAGAAAACTAACCTTGATGCATCAGAACACATGAGAACCTTGTATTTATCTTGAACCTTGAACACTCTAAAGAATACGGGTGTGTATTCTTCCAAGTTTTCAGAAGCCAATGTTAAAAGTCCAAATGGCCCAAGTCCACCTTGAACTGATGAACCCCTAATGGCACATACATCTTTGGCATAAAAATCAGTCCAACTAGGATCAAATTCTTCTGCATTTTTCAAGCTTGAAAAAGAAAATGTCACTTCAACATCAGCCTGCCATTAGATTAACACCCAAAAATTAGTTGTAATGTTGTCTTGACATAATGATTTCATAAAAAAAAAGATCAATTCAAAGCATGGAACATTTTGGTATCCCAACAAATTCAAAAAAAGGCCACACAGAAGATCAATTCAAAGCATGACTCATTTTGTATCCCAGCAAATTAAAAAAAAAAAGGCCACAGGCTAGCTAAGTCGAATGATGTAGGGCGCTCTGACATAAGTTATTGTGTTAATTTCATGACTCGAACATGTAACTTATAGATGAGAACAATTTCATACAAAGAGATGCATTATTTTGTAAACCAAAAAAAGATACAAACCTGTGCAGCCGTGATTCCTTCAACTTCAACTGTTTCTCCTTTGTCCAAGTTGTGATTTCTTAGCTCAACCTTTTTCTTTCTGAGGGTTTCTAATTCTTCAACCGGCCATTGAACCAACTGTTTACCACTAGGATCAAGCCACAATTTGCGAGGAATAGCCTGAATTCCTGCCCATCCTTTCTTGATAGCATCTTTTGGAACAACATCCGATTCGTTGGCCCATCCCCACAAAACTCTTCGATTCTTGCTAGGATCATAGAAAGTCTTTGATGCATAAAAATTACCATAATCCAATCTCAATCCCTTCCATCCATCTATCATTGTATCGTCCGGAATATACCTATCATTTTTTGTGTCATAAGTACCAATTGTATAGTACTCAAATCTTGTATCATCCAAACTAACTTTAAGGACGTGTTTAACGTTCTCACCATCAACTGATGTGTCCAAACCATTTGTATGATTCAATGATACTGGGAAAAAATCAGGACATTCCCAATTTCCAGTCTTGGAAGAAGAATGAAGTGGATGCTGCGCTTTAGTCCATTTTAAGAAGTCCCTACTCCTATATAATATTGCTACTCCTCTATGTCTTCTAGCACTACCAACCACCATCCTCCACTGTCCATCTCTGCCCAACCATGCTGTTGTTGGATCACGAAATTGGGTCTTATTGATGCTATTGTCAGCAACTATTAATGGATTATTATCAGGCTTGATCCACTTACGAAGTAATGGGTCAGACACATCAGCAGGTATGGCATAGTTTTGCACTTGAGTATTATTAGCATCCACTATTCCAGTGTACAAAATAACAGGCTTATTATCTGGGAGAATAGTGACTGAACCAGACCATGTACCATATTTGTCAAACACTTTGGATGGATAAATTGCATGCTCTACACGATTCCAATTAATTAAGTCAATAGATACTGAATGAGCCCAAACAATATTGCCCCATACCGCTCCTTTTGGATTGTACTGATAGAATAGATGGTACACTCCATTGTAATACATTGGACCTAATAAAAAAGAAGAAGAGCAAAGTCAATAACCAAATTAATAATGAAATGAGATTTTAGCTAAATTTTAGTAAAAATTATTAAATATAAAACTCAATCTTACCATTAGGATCTATTGTTTGTTGTTTGGAAGCATCCGAACCAAGACCATAAAAAAGAATTAATGGAAAATGATTAGTAAAGTCATTTCAATGCAATTAAAAAGAAATTGTAAAGTAATAAATTTAAAAAATAGAATATTCCAATTAAATATGAAAAAAAAAAACATGAAAATCAATCATAGAGCTTATATTATATTCAAGATCATCTTTGGAATCAATTTATCGTGTTATATATGCTATGTTTTTTTTTGTTCCTTATAACAATATTTTAAAATAACAATAAAAAATATCCGAACAAGTAACACTATTATATTATAAATTTATAAATAATCATGACTATTCATAAAATATCTAGGTAATGTAAAACAAAATATTTGTGTTTTTAAGCATATTATTAACAAAGAAATTTACTGTAGTTTTTAACAGAGAATTCATGAATGGGGACTTTAATTTGTAAAGTTCAGTTAACAAATATTTATCGGATTCAATTGAACCTAATATTTATGTGATGCATTCAGACTAAACACAAAATTTAAGGGAAAAAATAAAATAAAACTTATGGTTTGAAACATACTATAAATATAAATCATTTTATTAAAGTGAAATTGTTTCTGAATCTAGAATGATATTATTCTTTTTGAAATAAGCTGAACATAAATTACAATATAACTAGTAAATATAAAATTTGGAACTCCTAATTTCTGGTATCTTTTAATGTCGAATTAATTATACATTAATTGCGAATATATTTTAATTATTAATGCTTTCTTGATTACTATTAAAAAATATTATTTTTATTTGGACACCATTTGTTTGGATAAAGCAGTATTTAAAATGAATTGAATGCAGTTTTGGAAAAGATATCATTCAAAAGTACTTAGATAATAATAATTTTAATAATTTACATTAATTACATAATAAATAATAATCTATGACCATTAATGAAAAAATATCAATTTGTTAGGGGGACAAAATTGTCCTTTGAAGTGGTTATTAATGTATGTCTTATTTTTCGTTTTAACTAAATAAATTTGGTCTAAAATACATGCATATCATTGTATTACTCTTTACAAAGAGGTATAGTATCAATAATTATGTTCATATATTTTCTCAAATATAAAATAACACAAAGAAAATATTAATTCAACACATAGCAAAACCCTTAAACCACTCGATCCAAATCTATTGATATAGTGACATAAACACTCTTTAGCACCACCACTACCTTATAGAAAAAATCAACTAATTAATTTTTGTTAAGAAAAATACATATAAATATCATTTTGGATCACAACAAATAAAATCTTATAATCACTAAATTTGTTTAAAAAATAAATGGGAAAGGGAACTACGAGGCGATGAATCGATGACAATTTTTTATAACCATCAACTTGTCTCAAATCTTCTCAAAATTCATTATATATAAAAGTCTACGCATGTCAACGTGTATATACAAACAAATATAAAGAATTAGATAGAAAATACATACCATTGATCCAATGTTTAGGCGGTTGAAAATGATAACCAGTTCGATGATATTTTCTCGGATTCGTTGCACTCAATGATTGCAGATTCCTAAAAACTTCATGAGAAGCTTTAATCTCATTAAAGCAAAACAATAACACAATAATGATCACTAAAAAAGGACAAAGAAAACAATTCTTTAAAAACACCATTTTTCTTACAGAGAGTATTTTGAAAAATAAAAGAAACTAAGGAAGAAGATGAAAGAGTGTAGAGTGTATTTATAGGAAATTAAATAAAGATTAGTCAGTATTTATAAGGAAAAATAATAAATTTTAGTCAACAAAAAATATAAAAAATAAATGGTCAAAGATTGTTATAACTTATCTACCTATATATCGCATCATTGTCCTCTTATAAAAAATAAATATACCAAAATATACGTTATAATTCAAAAAATACCTATAATTGTTCCATTTTCCCATAATAATGTCTATCTAAAATATCTTGATCCATATCAATTTTGATTATCTTGCCCAAAATGTTTATTCTCTTTACTTTTTATACTAATACATGAAATTAATCGCATAAAATCTTATCCTTTCTGGAGTATTAGTACCGACAAATTAGGGTAGTTCAAAATTAAACCGTAATCATTAAGTTAATCGTAAAATTGGCTTTGTATTAAATTATTGGATTAACAATTGGTCAACAAATTAAAATTTTATATAGTTAACAGTTTATCGATACGGGGGGATTACTCAATTTCCTTATTGGGTAAACCGTTAACCCGTTAAGAATTATCGTAGTAATATTTTTACGGTAAGTATATTTATTAAGTAAATACTAATGTGTTTGCACCCTCAAAATTTAGACTTTCATATGTGTCTCATTGTGATTTATAATTACTGAATTACCAGCTTAGATAGAGCTAGAAAAATTGATTTGTTTGATGAGAGATCAATCTAATTGTGAGTGAAAGTGAAAGAAGAAAGAAGAAAGCATGAAATGTTGAACCCAATACACCGCTTGATAATCATCCGTTAATTTCTAATCTGATATCGAACCAACCGATAACTTATTGATTGGCAAACAAATTAGTATATTTAAAATCCGATATTCCATAAGTCAAACCGTTAAGCATAATTATCCATATGACCCCATTATAAATATGCGTAGATAAAAATATTATATACTAAATAATGGGTTTAAACTTTAAAATCAAATTTTAATAGAAGACAAAATTCATTTATTAATATGAAGGTTTTATTCCATTTTTTTGCCATATTTTAAAAAAATCATCCGGTTATGAAAAATATTTGAAATCTCATTTTATTTTCTCACTATGTAATCTCATTTCTCTCTATCCTTATATATATATATATATATATATATATATATACCCAAATGAATAATGTTAATTTTTAAAAATATATTTTTGCTAGAAATTTACGGGATATAACGATAACATTTGTATATTTATAGGATAAATAGTTAAAGAGAAAACACTTTTCAGTTGGAAAGTACCATGTATGTATATATATATATATATATATATATATATATATATATATATATATATATATATAAATATTTCATACAAACATATATGAATTTCACATATATTTTACTAACACATGTAAATAAACAAAAGATATCATATAGTATATTTATATTGTTTATAGATGTGCACTATATTTGATGTATACCGATAATAAATGATTTTGTCATTTATACAAATAAAATAAAAATTATATTACAATTCGAACCACCAAAGATGTGATATGGAACAAAAAATAAGAGATTTTACTTATATATAAAGAAAATAGGAAAAACGTTAGCAATTTATATATATATATATATAGAAAATAGGAAAAAACTATAACAATTTTTTTTAATGATTATATCAACTACAGATAACTATTCTGTCCCAAAAATAGAAAGTGTTGTTTTGGATGGATTCAAGTTCAACTGAATTTTAGGATTTTTTTTCTTTAGAAATTTATTAATAATAAATTAGTTGCTATAAATGAAACATAATTAGGTTCTTCATTCGTTTAAAGCGAAAGATTAGGATGATATATTCTATTGATTATCAGTATTTAGTTTTGAATATACTAATAGACTATTGTTTTTGACTTTTTTTTGCGTTTATAAGAATAAAGTCTATGTATATGTTATCATTTCTAAATTCCACTTTATGAAATTACACTATTATTATTATTGCTTATACCAATAATCGAGGAAACACAGGAATTATACATTGAAAGGAATCCCAAGTTATTTTAGGAGTAAGAACAACTTGAAATGTTTCATCAACTGTCATTAAAATAAGATTGAGAGGTAACTTCAATATTGTAAATCAAATGCAAGATTAATTTTAGGAAATGATACCTAGCTAGGAGAGGTTTCTGAAATTATTTTTTTAATATTGTAAATCAAAAGTGAGATCCAAATCAAATCATTTGAATACCTCCAAAGCTACACAAATTTGAGAAATATGATAACCCTATGTCCCATCGAGTTTTTTTCTTCTAAATTTATCGAGTTTTGAGCCTATCCTCACCACAAGTTTTACATTTTTTTTTTATAGAAATACCATTGATATTTATCGATCACCATTGATTATCCATTGCTATTTGTTTTATTTTAGTTTATTAGATAAGGTTTTGGGTCAAATATTTTGTATTATTCCAAGAATGAATAATGTTTTTGTTAATCTTTTACATAGTCTGATTTTGATGGTTACTTTAAGCTGATCGATATGTTTTTTTAAAAAGGTATTTGACTGATTATTTGTTTTATATGGTTGATTATGGAGTTCTTGAAATGGTCAAACTTCTATAATCAACTTAATTTGACAAGTGTTTTTCAAAAAAATATACTAGGTAAGAAATAGTTTGTGTTTGACTTATTAAATTTCAAAATACATTTGAGCATTTACTAATTAATGTTTGACCAAATTCTTAAAAAGTGCTTCTAAGTATATTTTTTTTGAAAGCGTATTTAAAAAAAGTACTTTAGAGGAAAATTTATATTTTTTTAGCTTATGAATAACAATTTATGTTGCTTGATTATTTGTTTTATAAGTTGATTATGGAATTCTTGATATGGTTAAACTTCTATAATCAACTTAATTTGGCGAATGTTTTTCAAAAAAGTATATTAGGTGAGAAATAGTTTGTGTTTGACTAATTCTATTTCAAAATATATTTGAGCAGTTGGTAATTAGTGTTTGACCAAACTCTTAAAAAGTGCTTCTAAGTATATTTTCTTGAAAGTGTATTTCGAAAAAATACTTTAGAAGGAAAAACTACATTTTTTTAGATTCTAAATAACAATTTATGTTTGATTTTTTTTTTTTTATATATATATAGTTGATTAGGGAGTTCTTGATAAAGTCAAAGTTCTATAATCAATTTAATTTGACAAGTGTTTTTCAAAAAAGTATACTAGATGAGAAATAGTTTGTATTTGACTCTTTATATCACGTTGGTATCATAGAATCTGTACTCCTTTTGAAGGAATGGGTTAGTCCTCTATAGGTATATGATATATACCATCCGAGTATCATGGAGGAATAGTGGTATTTTTTCTTCTAAAGGAATGAACCAATTCCCTATGATACCATATCATATATGATCTATACCATGTGGGTATCAAAGAGAACTGAGATTTTGTGAAGAAATGAATTTGTCTTCTATGATACCCTATTATTATATTTTATATATCATGATGTCATTAAGGATTGAATATTTTTATTGAATGAATGAACCATATCTCTATGATACTCTTTCAGTATATCATATATATACCATTCAAATATTATATACATTTGAAGAATGTCTTTTTTCTTTTTGAAAAAAAGAAAAGAATGAACCAATCCCGCGTGATATTCAGGCATATATGATATACATCAAATGAGTATCATAGTATACTATACCAATATACTTTAACTACTACTGACATATTATTTTTTGTATACAATATATTAGAATAAGTTATTTTCCTGATAATTGATAAAGAAAAAAAAGGAATTATTATTTTTTGGAAAAAAATAAAATAATGAGCCACAAAAGTGTATAATTAAATTATGAAAAAATGATTTAAATATAATGAACGGAGAAATTTGTAATGCATGCTTAGGAAATCTACTACTTACAAGTTACATATAAGTGTGTATAATCGTACAGGTGACAATCAACATGTCTACTTCACCTGTGTGGTTCCACACTTACATATACATCTGTCTACTTTTTTTTCTCCATTTTAATTTATTTGTCTCATTTTTTAATTTTTTTATATATTTAAAAATTGCGCAAAAATCCTATAAATCATGATAATTGACAACTTAAAATATTTTTTTAAAAAAACATATAAAAATCGATTGCTTATAAAAAATTTGATTGATTCATAAAATTAATCTATCCGTGTCACATAAAATGGGACAAAAGAAGCAACATATATTATTTAATTTGGAAACTACATAAAAAGTATTGTAAATCTCAACTATTAACAACATATTGACTCTTGAAATTCTATTTGTGCTACATATATTGGGACAAGGGAAGTAACATATATTATTTTAAAATTACGTAAAAAGTACTCTAAATTACAATAATTAAAAATTTAAAATATTTAAAAATCATATTAAAATTTGATTGACTTTCTAAATTTTATCTATGTTAGATAAAGTGAGACAAAAAATAACAGATATTGGGTCTGTGCTAGCACGAACACTTGTGTCTAGTAAAGGAATAAATGTTAATGATATCCGATTGTCAATCTCATGTAATGAACTTGTCCTAATTACTTGTGTTTTTATAAGTATGGTTGTGATTCTGTGATGTTTGTGATTCATCAATTGACTCAAGTACCACATCTGGTACAAATTTTCCATTGGCACTGATGCAACGCCTGATAGAAGATATATCTTGGTTGGCTTGGGTACCATACCTAGTACATATTATCAATTTGCTCAGGTACAAGCCTAGTACAAGATATCTATAGTTGACTCGGGTATTACGTCTGGTACATAATATCACTTAGTTGACTCGGTTACTACGTCTGGGACATGATATCTCTTGGTTGACTTGGGTACCATACCTCGTAGATATTATTGATTGACTCGAGTATCATGCATGCTACATAATATCTATAGTTATCTCGGATACCACACTTGGTATAAATTTTATTATCAGTTGACTCAAATACTACACCTGATACATGTTACTATATGGTTGGCTCGGGTACCATGCCTGGTACATGTTTAGTGGTATTCTATGTGTTGGTTTCATGAGTGAAACAAGTTATTTCATTGTTATGCATTAATCATGGTGGTCCATTAATGGACTGTTTATTGTATTTAATGCAGCTATGATTCTAATATAGATCGAGTTTGCATGTTAAGCATTGTAGTAGATGTCTTAAGGATTTCTGAGTGGTTCACGTTACTTGAAAGGTGAGTTGAAATTAGGTATGGGTTATGATGCTGGTTTAGATATGTCTCATGTGATTGTTTAGGTCCGATTGATGAATGGGGTCTTGTGCATAGTTTATTTATATGTCTGTTAAAGTGATTTAGAACATTTATTATAAAAAGGGCTAGAGTCAAGGTGGCTAAGGGCCGGGGTGGTGAAATGAAACCTTAGAGTGAGGTACATGTGGTGTTTGCATACAAGGTAGGCTAGCCTTAAGGTGACATAAAGGGTAGTCTTGGGAATGCCTTAAAGTGATAAAAATGTTGAATGTTTAATGATAAAATTGACAGCATAATGAGGTAAGAAGACTGGAAATAAGGTTTATGGGTTATGATCATTCAATCGGAATAGTAAGAGTGTGTGACTAGAGGTTGGTTTGGTGATTTTCATATTGCATGTTTTCTTCTGAATATTTACATGATATTATGTGGTAAATTCGGACTGGCCGATGATACGTATTAGTACGTGTTGTTTATACGAATACTACTTTTGATATGCCACTTGGCATATTCTGGTTGCAGGGTTAGTGATGTTTCTTAGGTGAAGAAGATGATGATCTTCGACAATTTTATTCCTCATTGCGCACAGTGGAAGTTGTGTCCATTTTTATTTTATATTATTTCATATTCTTAGAAGCTCTTGTACCTATTTAGACTAGTTCCTAGGAAAGATTTTCATGGTATTTTAACAAAACTTTCATTTTATCTTCAAAGGTTTTATATTGAAAGTTGAGGTTGATATGTTTTCAGTCATTATTTTATAGAGTTACAACATGTTTTAATTTTCTTTCGCAGTATCTGTTTTAAATTGGGTGGTAAGGATTCTCCTATCTAGGTGTTAGAGCCCAGATTACTGATCTCCCAAATACAAGAGCAAAAGTTGAATAGGGTCATGCAAATTGGTGTGTTGACGTCCACATATATCTTTGCAAAGCAATGAAATATTACAGGAAATCGGTCCACTTCTTTCACTCTTTTCGTGTGATCTAGTTCTTACTTGAATGGGTTGAGTCCAATTGGTATCTCTCGATTCTAACTGGTATCACAATGAGGTAAATTGAATGTCGTGATCTCCGGTTGAAATGACAAAAGCAAGGGAGATAAGAACCGGGAAGATTCTAATAGGTATTTGGCCTTAGAGGCTATGTAAATGCATGGATGGTTGGTCAACGGTCATCCATGAAACTAAATAACATTTGACATGATACTACTCGAACCAAATAGAAATATTAATAAGCAAACTAAACAATTAATGAATAATAAAATAACTAGCTAAATTGAAATATTAACTTGTAATATTTATGTATGATTGTTTAAGTAGACTTTGAATTTGACTTTCATTTTGTTATTTACTTATTCTTAATATTCTATTTATTTTTATTTTTTATTTATCCCACAGCCAACGTAACCCACATTACTCAAGCCCCACGAGCCAACGAGCTTATTTAGGCTGGGCTAAAAAACCTTGTTCTAAAATGAGCTCCAAAATTTTTAATGACCCCATCAAATCGCAGATTTTATAGACCTCAAATTTCATTGATATCTATCGATCATCATTGGTTTCAACCTCAAGCTTCGATGATTTTTTCCGACAAGGTCATTGGTGATCACCCAAACACCACAAACTATTTCTTAGTTGAGTTACGTTCCAAAAAACTCTTTCCTAGGCAACACAATATTAGAATTGAGCTCTTGTTCACCAAAGTTTACTTTTTTTGTCTTTCGTCAAAGAGATCGTGCTCGAAGGATGACTTTTATATGTTAGTTATTTTCTTGGTGAGTTTGAATTAGGTACTGAGTGCAAACTGTAGTAATCTTTTTTTTTATACCCAAGTCACTAGGATTAATTAGTTTGTTGCTATGAAATTTTGCTTAAATATTTTTAATTGATTTTATTAAGCTTTAGCAATGAGTTTTAAGTTAATTAATTAAGATTTTATGTAATTGATTTGAGAGTATTAGGGTTGTATTGTGACCCAAGGTTATTAAAGGAATATAACATTAATGCTACATGTCTTTTTCTATTGGTGAAAATTTACACTTGAGGGTATATCTTTGTTAAAATATGGGGTTTGGTTCTTGTTGTGTTCGATAGTTGTCAAGAGTAAATTCTTCATTTTTGTGTGTGTTATTTATGCACATTAAGTAAGTTCTTGGACCTTGTTATGTCGACTTCTTTTATAATTTTCTTATCTTATGCCGTTAATGAATTAAAAAAATTCGATCTTTTATGTAATCTGATTTTGAATGTTACCTTAAGTAGACCAACATGTGTTTTTTTTTTTAAATTTTAAGGTGATTGATTCTATATTTGCTTAATATAGTTGGCAATGGAGTTCTTGAAATAGTATGAGATATAAATGGTAAATTTAATACTATCGTTTCAATCTTTTCTGCCAATTTATGACGAACCCAATATATATAAATTATATGAAAGGGTTACTTTTTGATTAATTTTACCAAAGCTTCAACAATCTCTGATGTTCATTGTTTGATTATTATTTTTCTCTACATATATGTGTGTTTATGTTGTTACTGTGAGGTTGATTTGTATGTTGTATCAGGTATGTCTCCTAAAAAATCTCTAGAAGATATAGAGGTTGATGCATTGATGGTTTGAGGCCATAATTACCACTTTGCAGAAGCCCAAAAGCTCCACACTCTCCTCTGTAGCAAGTACATTTACCCATACCCAGTCTCCCAGTGCTAGACTTGCAACTGTCACAACATCATCCAGACTTGGTCCTACTCTCACACAGGAAGGCCTCATTAGATTGGGTCAACCACCATATATCATAGATGCAAATATATATGGCCAAGTTCGGGCTGCAGATTTTAAATATGATTAAAGTAGCAGTGAGCAATATTCACCAGGCCTTTTCAAAGGAGTTAATTGGGTTGTCTAATACAGGTTGGAGGCTAGTGTAATTGGTTATCTCACAACTATCAAGGTTGATGTCAGTACACTGAAGAAAGAGCTAGACCAAATGAAATGCACAAATTTTGATTTCTTCGTATCAAATCCTGATCATGTGGATCCTTCTCTAGTAGAGCCTTTGGTTCCCACCATTGTGAAGCATATGGAAGGTGGTCAACATGATGGCTTAGAAAAGTCTCCAAATGGTGACATTTCTAATGCTGAGACAAATGAAGGTGATATAGTTGCGGCACATGAGAAGGCAGCCATAGGGATGCACCAGAGTAATTTTGAATCCTTCCAAGATTTGGAGGACATAAGTATTGATGCAGTCATGAAGGTATCTCAAAAGGAGACATCCATAGTTGGTATAAGTGGTGTTACTCCTCACTCAATGGAAGTGGTGAAAACAGAGGTCCTACAACAGATTTCCTTAGGTTGTTGGTATAGTTGTTAGTATAACTTTTTGTTTTTTCAGATTTCCTTCGGTTTTGCCTAATGATATGTACTTTGATTTGGTTGGTGCTTTCGTGTAGATTTTTGTGTGCATAAATTTTCTTTTGTGATTTGTTAATACCACTAAAAATGGTGTGATTTTGAAAGAATTGTCAATACATTTAAATGATCTTTGTTGTGAAATTATATCTCCTTTATTGACTTTCTCATTACTAATGTGTGAATCTTGATGAAATGATTGCAGTGTACTCAATTAAGAGCTGAAAAAATAGTTGTCAAGGATTAAATTGCTCTGTTGTGTTGTTAGTTTCATCTACAACTTGCTTTGTTAATTTGTCACCGTACTTATAGGAATTTTGAAGTTGAGGATATGATCTTAGGCCTTGAATAGAGAGAGAACCTCTTCTGAAATTTATTAAGTCTACTTGTTAGTTAAGCGATCTCAATTTCCCCAATTGGGCCTCTTAAACCCATTTTTTTGCCATCACATTACAAGACATATTCCCTTTTGAAGAAATTTTCTTTTTAGAACCAAACCCTACCTAACACACTCAATTGAAGATATGAGGCTAAATGTCTAAGTTGAGGATGGAGCATATAATGGAAAGGGAGAAAGGAGTATGTAGTGGAGATAAAAGAAAAAAAAAAAGGTGTTTTGTGTGGTGTAAAAAAGAATATACTCTATTTTAATTTTGAAAAAAAAAAGTGATACTTGGATAACCAAACAAAAAGAAAGTAGAAAGGGAAGGATGAACAAAAGATGTATATATAAAGAATGGAAGAGTGTGACACCAAGAAAAGATAAAGGAAAATGTAAACAAGGAAAGGATGAAAATGAAATCATATATGTAGTGCGTAGAAGGCAAGTCACTTGTACCCAAATGAATATCTTATTTGTCATCAATTCTACATTACATGATCACAAAGTCTTTTGAAATTTCAATCATTCCTTGAAAAATATTGAATTAAAATACGAACAAGCCTATGACATGACACTTGCAATACTCAATATTCTTCGGGAGTGTAAGTAATCTTGTTATTACCCCCTACATTATTTGCTTCAAGGTTGAGAGTAGGTATATTTCTTGTTGTGAGGACATATGAATTGCATGAAAATGTCACATATAGGGTTCTTTAATTGTAGTACTTGGTCACATTTGTAGTTTAGTCATCATCTGATATTCGACATTCATAAATTGATCATTTGATAATTGAAACACTCAAGTTTTATTTGAAGGAGGGGTGATTGAAATATTAAAGTCACATGTTAGTAAGCTCACAAGTAGAACCAACCATAGTCATTGTTGCTTTGTTGTTAGAACTGGTGATAGTGTAGTTTTAGTTGTTTGAGGACAAGCAATAATTTAAGTAGGGGCATAAAATTCAATATATAGCAGTCATTGGTCAAATATAAAACTCAACTAGATAAAGATGGAATCCCACAAAAAATACAATATAGAAATATACGACAGTAGTGCAAAATTCAACTTAAAGTCTAAATTCCTTACAGGTAAAGGGGCTAATAGTTTTGTTTGGATCGTGTTCAAGCGGCTAATCTGATCTCCAGGTTCTCATCTCCTGTATTGGCTCCAATCAGAAGCATACCGCAGAATGCACCAAATTGGAGAAGTGTAATGCAAGGTGTAGTTTTAACAAATAGGGAAGAGAATGACAAGGTGCGATACGCTGGAGAAAGCAGCAGATCAGGAGCCTCTATAAATAGGCATATTGTAGAGCAGAGCACTATTGCAGTGACGAATGCTACTAGACATGATGTAAAGAGTGGGGAAGAAACTTTTCATCAGACAGATCAGATACTAAGAGAGGTACAGAATGGTGAAACCTCATCTGACTTGGTTGGCTATCCTGCTGAGTCAATCTTCCTAATCAGAGGATATGATGGAGTATCATGGCTAACTGCCTTGGGGTCATATTCACCATCAAATGATGTGGTGAAGTCTTTGAAGCCAATGCATTCAGTCCAATCATATGCCGGAGTTGCAGAACTCTGTGGACAGCTGTTTGTGTTTGGTGGCGGCGATGGTGGAGCTATTGGAGCCGAAAGCTTGTGGTACGACACAGGTATATACACCCCCTAACACTCATTGCTCCTTTGTGCCACTTTTTCTACTTTCTTAAATTTCTCATGCTGATGTTATGTTGCTTTTGTGCAGTTGTATCATATAAACCAGCAACTAACATGTGGACTCTACATCCCCCTTTGAAAACGAAAAAGGGCACTTTAGCTGGTGCTACTTGGAAAGACAGAATCTTTGCAATTGGTGGAGCAAACGTGATCGTCTGTTTTTCAGAAGTTGAGATGTATGATCCTCAATTCGGATGTTGGTTTAATACAAGGCCCATGTCTCAAAAGGTTTGCTTCAACCTCCTTGTATTTGCATGTATCAGTAATTATTTGTTTCAGTAACAACATACTACAATTTGAAAACTTGAGTAATTCGCAATGAGAAGGTTTTTACTGTTACTGCTGTCTTACATAAACATGACTTTGTCTTCTATGTATACGTATTTGCAGCGATCTTGTCTTGCTGCAGCAGAACTCAATGGTGCGTTATACGCTGTTGGTGGATATGATGGAAGCAATTACCTTGCGTAAGTTCCAATCTGTTGTACTTGTTATGCTGACTATGCGTTTTTTAGCCATAGGAACTCTGTCTCTTATCTCTTTTCTGATAACAGTTTACTACAGGACTGCTGAAAGATTTGATCCAAGAGAGTTTGTGGGCAACAATAAGAAGTATGAGTACGAGAAGAGGATATCATACATTGACTGTGTTGGATGGGAAGTTGTATGTTATCAATTTTTCGTGCTTTTTGATTGCAAAAGTAGTCGAAGGGGGCAAGGACCGTGTGCTATATATGCATTGTTGTGTATCTCAATATTGTTATTTACTTTTAGCTTCACAACTGCTATGCAGATATGCACTTGGTGGGTATGATGGGTCTACAATGGTACGTAGCACTGAAATATATGACCCCCGTCTTGCAACATGGATGGTTGGTGAGCCAATGGAACTCGCGAGAGGTTATTCAGCTGCTGCTGTTCTACAGGACTCTATTTATGTGATTGGAGGAGTTAAATCTAATGAGGAAATTGTAGACGTGGTACGTATAACATCTTTTTAGTTGTTTTCTTCATCATGCTTGGCTGTTTCCAATAGATGTACGCGTAAATGTTGCTCCATTCTAGCTAACTCTCCGATCATGATTGCAGATTGAATGTTACAAGCCCGGTGTAGGCTGGAAAACACTGAACTTGAAGGGAATTGGAAGAAGGTGCATCTGCTCAGCTATAGTCTTAACTAATGACTGAGCTCTGCCTTTCAAAATACAGAACTGCATATTCTTACTCATCGTTTGATCGATAAGTTATACTGTTTGAGATTTTTGCAATTTTTGAAGCATAAAAACAGTACTTTTTGAACATGACAGTACAGTTTAGACATATTTTGCATATGATTTCACTCTAATGGACAGTAGCGGATCTAGAAATTTTATTTCATGGGTGCTCAATTATTTTTAATTTGAAAATTGCTATATAAAGTGGGTACTTAGTTAATACATTTGAATAAATTATTAGATATTACAAACAAATATTAGTGTATATTGCAAAAACCAATGGGTGCTTAAGCACCCATAATCCATAACATACATCCGCCACTGCTAATGGAAACTTTAGTTTCTTTTACAATATTATGCTCAACGAAACGTTGAGTTGAAATTAGGCAGGGTCTCAAATCCTATGGCCAAACGCGTAGTTAGAGTTTGGAGAATTTGGTAGCCATTGTGGTATCGTAGACCTTGAGAAAGAATCGAGTTCTGGGAATGGAGAATCTGTTCTGGCATATGCCGCCCAGTGTTGCTATGAGTTTTCTCTTAACATCTGAATTAATGCCACCCATGGATACAATCTCAGCAAATGCAGCTGGCTCTTTGTTACCTCCAAATGATATGTCTACTGATCCTTTCAGTACAACCATCACGAACTGTCAAAGCACGTACATAAATGTTAAAACGCGGAATATATAATATCATCTTTTTCCTTGTTTTGTTAATAATTCTGGATAAGTTATACCAGGATCAGTAATCAGAATTGAGATAAGTTATCACTATCAGAAGGTGGAATATTAGTATCGCTTCCTTAAGCACTTTGCAATTTTAGACTTCATCACCCAAGATTTTCTTCTCTTTATTTTCAGTCATCTCTTCAACAATTATTTCACAAGTTATGCTCAACAACTCAAGAATGCTTCAATCATTTTTTTATTTTATTTTTCTAGAGGTTTTGCACTAGTCACCCTCAACTCAAGTGAGGTACACAATATCCTTGGTCGGATCAAAGCCAATATTTTAAGCATATTTCTGAATTAGCCACCCTCAACTTAAGTTTTTAAAGCTTGGTTGAGGTGCACAATATCCACAAGGGACCAGGGACAAAATAGAGTTTTCACACTTTTCTTCATTCTTTACACATCAAGCATTTTCACCCTTTTTTTTTTCTTCCACCAATGTTTTCAACTTTTTATTTTTGGCTTCGGAGATTAACTTGCAACTTTAACAATTCTTGATTTCCTAAGTTGGTTTTGAAGATTTTTACTTTGAAATTCAAGTTGAGATTCTGGGTTTCTTCTACTTATTACGTAAGTTCATGATTTCTTCATCTAAAAATATGAATTGTGTTCTTACTACTATGGGTAACTAAATCCACAACTAGGGTTGTGGGAACCATGAGCGATTAATAAAGTATGAATAGTAATTAAGTAATTCTTGAATAGTGTTATTGCATGCATTGATAATTCTTTCGTTTAGAAGTCTTTTTAACGAGTGCATGCATTAGAACTCGTCTTGTTGCTACTTGCCGGACCAAGGAGGTAGTTAATAAGAAAAGAATTATCAACATAGATTTAGTGTGATACTATCTAATAGTCTAATGTCAATTGGTGCAAGGGTGAAAACTAAGTCATACATTGATGTGATGTATATATGAGGTAAATGTAAGGGTTAGTAAATTATACACATGTAGCCGGACCAAGGTGCGGGGTGAAATTATCTAGTTGCCGAACCAAGGAATTAGAGATACCTAACTTATCACTTTGCATGTAATACACTAGGAAATGATTACTATTACTAGGATTACCGCGTTATGAGCTTATGGGGAACACGTACACCCTAGTTTCTCTCTCATCTTGATAACAACTAAAGTTTGAATCTTGCTCATTGATTATTCACATAATTTCCAGAATTTGTTTCACAAATCCCCCCCCCCCCCTTTACTTACTTGTCTCGGAAATACGTTGACTAAACGAATATAATAGTAAATTAAGTTTAAGTCTAAACCATATATTACCTCATTTTGTCAAAAAATATTTTCCAAAACTGTTTTCCTTAGTGAAAGTGAGGAAAATAAGCTATATCGATGACATTCAACATTGATTATGTCCTCTTACCCCCGAACACACCTCATCTTCACCCACACCTCCATAGCCTCCATCTCCTCCCATCCTCAAACACACCTCAAGAAAACATTTTCCTTCGTATCGAACACGCCCCATAGTAATTCTCTCTCATATTTTTGTGAGATTTGCTTAATCATGATACCTACCCCCTATCACACACTTGATTTTACATAATACAAGAGGGCCAAAATGTTATTTTTGTGGTTTAATTAGCAGTAATATATACAGTAATTAACACACATCATTATATATAAAAATCCGTGTGAGCATTTTCATTGTGGTCAATACATAGGTCAAGTTTGGTTCCAATATAGTTGCATTGACCTCACAAACTCCACACTCCCCACCAAACCAACTTAGATAAGTTTTTTGGATAAGAAAAGTGTGAACCATTTTCATCAAACTACTCACAATTTGTCTTTATACAATTTATTAATTTTTGGAACCCGATAAATCCGCCGTTACTACAACCTCTGCCCTTCTGGTGAACACTTTGTGCGGATGTAAACCGTACTAGGCAAGCCCTTGCGAAAGGCTCGACTTAGAAGGCATTGAGGGGGGATCGATCCCGAGTCATCCGTGCGGATAACCACCCTCCAAACCAACTTCATATAACTTAAAAGTAATAAAAAAATAAAAATTAAATATATTTATACGAAACATATATATATATATATATATATATATATCAATCTGTATTTCAAAGATATGATTATGTGCTAGCTACTTTAGCTATAAATCGCAATAATTGAACTTATCAAGTTTAAATTTTGAATCCTCCTAGATAATCAACCACAATAGTACAATGAATAAGAGAAAATACGTACGTTTTCGGGTTTTCCGATGATAGAAGCAACAGCTTTGGTAGCTTCAGAGAAGAAATCAGAAGTGTCAACTCCATCAAGATTAACGTTTGTTGAAAGATTAAAGCAAGGCATGATTTAATTTCTTATTTTCTTTGCTATTTTGCTTGCTTTATGTATGAAAGAACTTTAGTAAAGAAGAAAGTTTGTTGCTTTTTTAAAAAACGCTGTGAAGCTTTTCAATTTATAGAATCCGAAATTAGAAAAGAATAAATGAATAATCACGCAAATTTATTTCCTCCGTCTTAAATTATTGATTGTATTTTTTAAAAATAATTGTCTCAAATAAATGAACTTTTATCAAAGGGTTATTTGACAATATTACCCCTTTGCTATTTCATAAACTTTTGTTAAAAATAAAGATAGTTGAAACTTTCAATCATCAAACTTTGAAAAATTCATTTATTTTGAAAAATCTATGCAGCTTTATTTTATTCATTCATTTGGAAAAATCTCTACATTTTTGAACTTTGAAAAATTCATTCATTTTGAACCATAAAAAAAGTGCTTGAGATTTATTTATTTTGGATTGGAGAAAGTACTTGTTTGTCATTTTAAAACTTCAAGATAAAGTTAGTTATTCTTTTTCATTTTACCTTTAATAATAATTGGTCTTGAAATTAAACTATAAGCACCTCAATTATGGAGTTATAACACATAAATAGAGTAATATTTAAAGAAGAAATACGCAATTTTAAATTAATATTTTCTTTAAATATGTGTAAGAAAGAAATACGACTGATAATTTTAGACGGAAATAGTAGCTTGTTTCTCAGCACCGGCCCTTTGGTACCTAATAATGATGTCTTTTTTTCTTTTATTTTTCTATTTTTGGTCATGAGATAATAAGTAGAATTTTGTATTCTTTCTTTTTGGAAATATACCATGTAATGAGTACAAGTCTTGAAGGAAAAAAAAAGTGTAACATTTTTTTAATTCTAATAACATATTTATTAAATTTTGCTCAACCGCTACCATAGAGACAAATTCAAAATCCACTTTCTTTCATATGCTCATATCATATCTTTTTAATAAACGAGTTTTATATTTTAGTATATGAAAATAACCTAGTGGCATTGCCCCAATATGGACCCAAAAAGGAAAACATAAGTAATAAAGAGTTGATTCGTTGATCGATTCAGATTTGGCTATATTATGACATGTTTTTTTTAATTTCTTTTATTCTACTCTAGTAATTGTGTTTGACTTGACTTAAAATCACAATAAATGAATAGATAGGTTTGATCAGCTTATTCAACTCGACTCGACTAAAAAAAAAGAAGATAAGTTTGTCTTGGCTCAATGTCTTGGTCTAGTATAACTAGATAACAATTAGAAAATTTTAATTATTTTTTTTTGGAAAGTCATTTTCCAAATTAAAGAAAAGGCGTTATTATGATGTGATGATGTACTGAATATGTTGTTTTGTTTGACTTTGTTTATAGCTAAATTGACGCGTGTACAATGTACATTAATTATCCAATTCGAACATTTCAATCAGTTAATTAATTAATTAATTAAGTCTTTTCGTGTTACATATTATTTGGATAGTTGTTACTTTATTGTATTTTTTTATTGTTAGTTTAAATATAATATTTCTGTTGATTGTATTTATATTTATTATTTATTATATCGTTTCGTTTAAATGACATTGTTACGTAACGATAAAAAGTTTTATAACGATCGATTTAGTGTGACCGCATTGTTCTCTTAATTTTTTTCTCGTTTTGTCTTTACTTATAATTTAATCATCACATTTTATCCTACCATTTTATAATAGTTCTATTATAGATCCTACTTTTTTTATAGATTTATTATTCAAATTGTAAATGTATGACATTCCGTAAGAAGGAGAACAATACAATCAATCTAAATATTATATTATTAATTAAAATAATATAATACAATATAATATAACATAACACAATACAATACGATATATTATGAAATAATAGGTACCCATCATTCAATCAGAGTGTAATAGAAAATGAGAGGATAGACATTCGAATTATGGTGTGATGTTTTAGTCGTTTAGTGAATATGTTGCTTTTGTTTAATTTGACTTTTGTAGCTATAGTCTAGACATTAATGTGATCAATTTGAAAACTTCAATTAATTAATTAATTAAGTTTTTTTGAAAAGTCATTTTCGTTATAAATAAATAAAAAAGCGCTAGACAATCAAATTATGATAGGATACCTATCATGTAGTGAAAATATGTTGTTTTTGTGTAACTTTGCTTTATTGCTACATATTAATGTTTACATTTATCCAATTTGACAATCAATTAATTAAGTTATTTTGGGAAGATATTTAATTTCCTGATAAAAGAAGAGACATTAGATATTAAAATATAATTATGGTATGATAATGCAAATGAATATATTAATTATTGTGTGTACATTTGGCCAATTCTAAAATTTCAATCAATTAATTAAAACTTTTCGAGAAGTCATTTTCATGATTAAAAAAAGGTGGTATACAATCGAAAACTTCAAGCAATTAATATAGTATGGTTTGTTTTGACTTTACTTCGTCGGTGCATATTAATGTGTGCAATTTATCCAACTGCATGATTTATGGTTGTTAACATAACGGTGGTGGATTCAATTTTTTTATTTTTTCCTACTTATTATTCGTTAGTAATTGATACTTGTATTAAAATTCGACTATTTTAAATTTATGCCACGTAGGACATCATTCATTTTCAGAGCTCGAACTTAAAACTTTTTATTTAAAAAAAAACAACCTCATTCACTATACCACATTCTTTGGAGCCTGATGGTGTGGTGGATCCAATTCAAAATTGGACTACTTGTTCTTTTCTCTTTTTTTTTTTTTTGTGGATTATCATGTTCTAAAATAAATGTTAGTTTTAATTTGGACATATTCTTAAGAATCTATGTATTTCTAGAAAATAAGGTATTTTTACTTACTCCTAATCAAAGAAAATCTAATTAATGGATTATATAAATAAGAATAATTTTGGAAGAATAAGATCAGTTTTTTTCTTAAAATACTAAAATATCATTTATTTTAAAATGAAATGAAAAACTAAAATATCACTTACTTTGAAATAGATGAAGTAATAAGTTTTGAAAGAAATATCTTAGTAGGATTCTTGTTGGTGAGAATTTGATTTTCTACGTCATAATCGAGGCTAAAACACCAATTTATTTATATATTTATTTATTAAATAAAAAAGAGTTTAAAACAATCTCATTATCTTTGAATTAATCTTCCCACTCTGTTGGGGAATCTAATGATATAAAAATGATTATTTAGTCCTTGATTTTAAAAAAAAGTTAGTCAAAACTCAAAGGCTTCACCATAATGTTTGGGCCGCACATTTTCTAGGATAAAAATTATTATCCATCAATCAAACATCAGAAGTATTTTTTGAAAAAACAACTTTCACTCACCAACCAAATAGAAAATAATTTTTAAAAATAAGTAATTCAATATGCACGATCTTAAGGGTCGTTTAGTTTTAAGGCAAGTTATGCTAGAATTAATTATTTTAATATTATTTTTCTTAAGTAAGGTTAGAATTAGTTATTTTAATATTATTTTTCTTAATTATTTGATTTGTTATATAAAAATAATATACTTTGCATAAATTTTTTTTTAAAAAAGTATGCTTTGCAAAAATATCCTCCATGTACCTTATTTAATTGGGAAAAAAACAAGGTTTTAGGAACTTCAGAGTATGTTTGTTACTTTCATTATATTATTTAGGAATAATTAATTCTAATATTATTATTCACAATCTGACAGATATAAAGTAATCCTAACTTTGACGTTTAAGCTATACCAAGATTAATAATAGTGATATTAATTTTTTATCTCAATATTATTTATACTTGTTTAACATATCAAAAGTTCCCGATTTAATATATTTGTCCCCCAAGGACAAAAAAAGAATGATTATATTATCTCCGTCTACTTTTAATTGTCATGATTTCTTTTTTTAGAGTTAAATGATAAGAATTTTGATAAAAAAATTACGATGTGGTATTTTTCATAATATTGATATGCAAAAAATTGCAATTTATAGGGCTTTTCGTATAGTTTTTAAATATTTAAATTTTTTGTTTAAAATATCGAATTAGTGTAATCTAATTTAACTTTAAAAATTAATCAAATTGACTTTCGAAAAACGCAATTGATAATTAAAAGTGGACAGAGTGAGTAATAATTATATATATAAGGAGAAGCCACCAATAGTGGATTTGTAAATGATGACAATACTGAAATATAGCACAAGTTCTTCTTGAATGGCTGCTCTAATTTTTTTTTAAAAATTTAAAAAAGCATTTAAGTAAATAGAAGAAGATGGCTGTTTAAATTACTGTTGTGCATCTCAACTGGAAAAAAAAGAAGTAATAATGTTCATCTTATTAGTTAAAAAATAGAGTGGAATAAATAATTTAAGAAGATTTTATTATTATTATTTTCTTGATTAATGTGCCATATTTTTAAGACTAAGCACAGAGACCAGCAGGACCCTTACAAGCTTTTGTGCATGTACTCCAACTCAGTCTATTGATCAGAAGCATTCAACACCATTTAAAAATACAAACACATCTTTAAGGAGATTTATGTGTATTTCCTCTGTTCTGTGTTTTCTGACTCGAAATTCAGTAGGTGTACATGTAAGGGTCTGGTCAATCTGAATGTACTTCACATAAAGCTTATTTAAGAAGGAAATATTTTTTTAGCGTAACTCTTTTTATATTCAAAACTCAAAATTGAGATTTCTGTTAAGCTAATTCGAAAACTTCCTAATGTGAAAATGGAGGATTGAAGTGACAAACTCGATAACGTTGTGCCACTTATTATGGTCCAACTTTTGTTTCCCATAAAAGTTTATTTGTGTTTCCATTATATTCATATGAAATATATTGTCACGTTTTTTCGTGCTGGACTTTTGCCTATCTTCTTTTTTTCTTGAATTGTTCAACTAACATACGTGTATGGCTTATATAATTAATAATGAATGAGACAAATGGCTGCCCATTATTCTACAATAAATAAATAACTATATGTGTAGCCGTATAAAATAAAATAAAATTAGAAATTATTGTAACCAACATGTGTTGCAAGTAGCACTCAAAACATGTCACTTTAAAATGATTTATAAGACACATCAAATCTATACTTCAAAATTGGGCCCCTTTATAGGTGCAATATTATATAACAAGGTTAGAGTTTTTTTTTTTTTTTTTTTTACAAAATTTCAGAAATAACAAAGATAATAGACATAATAAAATTTTATAGCTATAGTTTTGATAATTATGATTCATAGATATAGTTATGTTTGTTATGGAGGCTACAATATGTATATTTCACTTGCAAATATACAAACAGAGTAAGTATATACAAATGAAGACTACGTATATTTCGCTTGCTCGTTTGTATATTTCGCTTGCCCGTTTGTATATTTCGCTTGCAAATATACAAACAGGGTAAATATATATATAAATGGAGGTTGCAGTTTGTATATTTCGCTTGTGAATATACAAACAAGGTAAATATATAGAAATTATGTATTTATACATTTAAGAATTTTTCAAAATTCCGTACATTTGTATATTTCGCTTGCCAATATACAAACATGGTAATCTATTATAAATTTTTCATAAATTGTATACAACATTATAACAAGGTTAGAGTTTCTTTTCTTTTTTGAAAAAATATATTTTTGGAGTGGGGTTACTACAACAAAAATAATTTTTAGTGGCAATAAACATGCACATTAATAAAGAGTGCTAAAAATTTTACCGGCATTAGTTAGTTGCCATTAGATCCAATGTCGCTATAGATTTTAGGGACATTTACAAAAATTATTAATTACCACTAAAAATACATATTTAATGACAATTAAGCTATTATCGTTAATTAAATACAGTTAAAGATTATTTGTATTGCAGTGGGTGGGGGTGGGAAGATGGATTAAAAGGGAAAGGGGATAATACATTGGAGAAGATAGAATTCATGTCGAGTGAGCTAGCCCTTAATCATAAGATTAGAGTTTTAAAAATAAATTGAAAATATAAAATATATTATTGTTTTTTTAGTATAATATGTGATTTTCGATATTCACTAATTTAATTAGTTTAAATTCGCATATTATATACTCTCTCTGTCCAATAATAGTTGTCCACTATTGACTTGACACATCCCTTAAGAAACAATAAATAATAGGGGTAATATTATTAGGAAATTTTTTTTTGGCTAGAATGATATTTTATCTATGTTATTTTACCTTTTTAAACATTTTTACCCTTTTAACTAAAAAATAGAAAAAATATCAATTTATTTTAAAATAAAAAAAATATTATAGTTTTTTTAATTTTCTGGCCAAATTTTTTGCCATTTAGCACTTCCCATATTATTATATTATTCTTTGACTTTATTAAATTTAATGTTTTAAAAAATGTGTTAGATGATAAATATACTCCCTCTGTCCCTAATTACTTGTCTACTTTTGAATTAACACACCTATTAAGAAAACAATTATTGACATAGTGAGTTTACCATTTTACCCCTATTAATTATGAAGTGGATGAATTAAAAAATTAATATTTTCAAAAAATTCTACTTTTTTCAAAGTAATTAATTGAGGGTATAATAGGAAAATTGCTTTTGTCATTTCTTGATTTGTCAAAATGGACAAGTAATTAGGGACAACTATAAAAGAAAAAGTGGACAAGTAATTA
This sequence comes from Solanum verrucosum, assembly GCF_900185275.1. Classification (NCBI taxonomy): domain Eukaryota; kingdom Viridiplantae; phylum Streptophyta; class Magnoliopsida; order Solanales; family Solanaceae; genus Solanum; species Solanum verrucosum. The sequence goes on from NW_026020450.1 coordinate 128,484, forward strand.
GGGACAGAGGGAGTATTTAATAATAAGGGTAAAATAGACACAAAAGGTAAATTATCTTTTGATCTTCTAAATTGGACAAGTATTGTCGGACAACTATTTTTAGTATAGTGGATAACTATTGTTGGACGAGGGAGTAACTCAAGAAGATTAAATACGAGAATCACAACCGCATAAAATAAGGCATTTGTTTTACCCCTTTTTTATTGGAGGGGTTTGTGGGGGTGGGGGTGTTCATTTTTAAAAAAATAATAGATTTGTAGATTTGGCATGTCGATCATGACTCCGATTCGGGTCACCCAGCCCTTTGTGGGCTTTGTCATAGGCAGAATGTTGGCATTACCTAACAATTCTTCTTCCAACACCTACATCATGCAGAATGTTGCTCTTGGGAAATCGAACTCACGACATTGGCTCTGATACCACAAATTAGGATCAAACGCTTACCATCATGCAAAAAACTATAAATGATAGTAAATACAAAATTTTATTTCTTAACTAAGTCCACCAAGCAAGCATCATGATCGATCATGAATCCGATCCGGACCAACCAGCCCCTCGTGGGTCTTACCATATGCAGGGTATTGACATTACCCAACAATTATTGCTTTTGGGGAAAAAACTGTTATTTTAAGCTTCTGAAAAATAGTGCCGGCTACTTCTTGAAAATACTTACTTTCTCCCAAGAGCTTGGTTAAACACCTCGTTTCTTTATTATAAAAAAAAAACGTTTTTGGCCTCCTAAAAGTTTTACCAAACCCAGGGGCGGAGCTACCCTTGGGCAAGGGGTGTCAAGTGACACCCCTTCGTCGAAAAATTACATTGTATATATGTGTCAAAATTTGATTTAATGAGTATATATACAAGTGTTGACACCTCTTAATACAAGCTGAAGGTTTAGGGGGTGTGTTTGAATTGAGTATTTTTTAAGTGACTTATAAATTAAAATTTATAAATCATAAGTTGGGAAAACCCAACTTTTGACTTCTTCTTTTTTTTCTACTTTTTCGGTCTTAAAAATGTGCTTACAAGCATTTTTTGAGTTATCCAAACACTTTCAAAACTTGAAAAAAATAACTTGAAAGCCAAAAGTCACTAAAAATAAGGCATCCAAACACCACTTAGTGTAGTAGTTAAGGGATTGTGAGAACTGCTTGAGGTTGTATATTCTCTATTCCTAATAGCAGCATATACTTTTTTACTTTATATTTTGTCACCCTTAATAAAAATATTGACTCCACTGCTGGGACCAAACTAACTATATCTTACCTTGTATTAAAAAAAGACGTTTTTGGGCTCCTAAAAGCTTTGCCAAATCAACTATATATGGGCCCAAACAACCAAACCAACTATATCTCGCATTGTATTCAATTAAAAAAAAACGTTTTTGGCCTCCTAAAAACTTGGCCAAACCAATTAGATCTTGCATTATATTGTATTTTCATCTGTCCTTCTCAATCATAAAGCACATTATTTGCCGGTTTGAAATTTCCATATCTCCATGTGTAATTTGAATAATTCAAAAGAAGACATGTTGTAATTTGAAGCCCCACCAACTTTTTGGTTTAGAAAATTATGTACTATACCTTAAAGGCGACAATTTAAAGTTCCCTACACATAATGTGAACTTTAATGTAGAGAGAGTTGGATACTTTTGGTTTTAATATGTTCGTTTATCATGTGTCAAATAATTTCATGTAGTTTAAGGACATATTTGGCCTCTCTTTTTTTAATCGTGGTGTCTAAGGCCAACTTGCATGCACCTTGACTATTTCATAGTGTACCTCCTACCTTTTACCATTATAGGTACGGAATAACTTTGTCCATGAGGGAAAAAAAGATAAGATGGTAATTTTGGACTAGAACTGCAATTGAAATCTCTGTTCCTCCTATTGCATGCATGATGTAGCAGATATTGTAGCTTACCAAAGTTTCTCTCTGTTTGAATACGTAATTAAGTAAATAAAAATGTGTTTTCTAACAACTTAATGTTTTCGATGGAATAATCACACAATTCAAAATATGCTCTCTCTAATATAACTTAGTTGTTCATCAGTTTGAGTCTGATTATCCCTAAGCCCAATGTGAGTTTTTCTAGTTGGATTTGCTCCCCTACTTCAGCTTTTAACACCACAAAAGAAATACCAAATGGTCACACAATTCAACATTCTCACACAAGCCTAGTTCCACAAGAGCATTATCACGAGCCTTTACAAGGGGATACGAAATCTTGAAAAATGAGACTGCAGAGCAAGAAGGCAAATGGACTTATCCAGAAATAGAGAGTACATGAAGAATGAAACTTTTACATTAGCATACAATTGTATGTGTCAAGTTATAAACTGTTCAACTTTACAAGGATCACTTGGTCGAAGTCGAACTCTCTCTCTCTTTTGAATTATTTCACAAATCGAAGAAAAATGGCGAAAAAGATTCCCAAGTTAGTGGTCATAGAGATGATGTAGCTTGATCATGGATTCTTCAAACCTCCACAATAGCAATCTCGAGGATAAATCGTCAACCCCTCAGTAGAGACTGACCAAAGAGATGGATGAAATTGACAAGCCTGTACTGTAGAATTATCTGTCCGGATATCAGGAGTTCAATTTTGCCAAGATCTGCAAATGCCTGGATGATGTATGATCATCAGCAATTCGCGCCATCCTTGGCATAAGCCTAATAGAGTATCCCCCGATCGTTATAGAGAATCAATTACTTGCTCATTGAAAGTCAGACACTATCCTGTTCCATATCCGTCCGAAGAAATTTCCATGGTCCATCTCTTGTTTGTAGCCTAGTATTCACAAGTACTTGTCAAAAAGTCTATAATGAAAAGTAACAGTATATGCAACTTGGTTCAATTCATAAAATTACCACTCTCAAAGGTTGGCGAAAGAGATAGACATGAGAGATTTACCTCCAAAGTCCAGCTACAACACGCAAGGCAACAAAGAGAAAGAGTCCCGCCCAGACGCCAGGAAGACCGAACAATGGTGCAGCCACAAGTAAGAAGATTGAGGAGATTATTCCAATCACAAACTGTTTGTCAAAGACACGAAGCTGAATCAGAAGGAGGGGTTATAGTCTGATGATATTTTAAATGTTTGTCACAATGTAGGACACACTCCAAAGCCACTATCGTTATTTTTTTCCTATATTGGTGCTTGCATTGAATTCAATTAGCTACACCGATTCAAGAATGTTCAAGAAGCATCTCATTGATTGGCTAAAACCCGGCTAACTCAAATTGATATGTATGTTCTCGGCTTTACTTCATTCATTGCTGCACATACCCCTAGCAGCTGTAGCACAGTGTGGCTATGCTTCAAATAATGGGACAACAATTCATTACTATGTGTAATCAGCTTCCAGGACAACTTATTGCTTGATCCTTTTTTTTGCTCTTCTCTAGACTTTTCGTTCCAAACGTCTTCTTACAAGGTTTTGTTACTGACAAAGCATTAACCTAACCAGAAATGCAAATATCATGTAACGATTTCTTTTTGTTTGACACTCTGATCACCTCATTGAACCATATAGACTCTGCTAACTTTTTTCCCCTTTTAATTTTCCACTAAGAGAGATTCAATTAATGCAAAGTTTTGAAGTCTTTATTTCTGGTATCGCAGATCATGATTCTCCAAAAAAAAAAACAGTGATGTGCCATAATGCTTACCATAGAATATGCAGCAAATTCGAAGTCTGAAACACCATAATAGAGCCCATCAAGAACGAAGGCAATGGCATTTACTGGCTGAGATCCAGCAACAAACTGTCCAATAGATCATAGTAATAAGAAAAGAATTAAGTAGTTTATCATTTAAATATCAAAGTTAATCCGGATAACAAAACCTGACAGCTCTGTACAAGGTTAGAAATGACAGCCATGTAATTACATCTATAAATGACCAAAACTATTTCATGATATCGAAATTACCTAGCTGGTGCAAAGTAGGAATTGTAGTCTTAACGTAAACTTAGGGGAACATGCACTGTTTGGGGTTCAAAATCCTAAGGGAAGTATGCTGAGGGAATCTGGATAAGATTTTCATACCAGAGTACCAGATTTGGCAATTTCCACAACTTCAGAGTCCGTGCTGAATAAGGCGGAGAGTGCTCCAAAACCAACGAACAAGCTAAAACCCAAGGCAACTCCTGTCAATGCACCAATCTGACAAGATTTTCACATAATGAATAAAAGATGTAGCAGGTCAGTGTTTCTATTATTCCTGTTTTCTCTTAAAAGCTAAGTCAGTAATCATAGTTGAAAGTCGATAAAGACTACTGCGGGAGCAAGAATGAAAGTTACCTGTAGAACTTTATAAACCACTTCGCGTGCTTGGCGATAATTACCTTGAGAAACTCCACCGGCAAGGAGAGCCTAAAGATCAACAGAATAAGAATGCAATATTTAAGAAAACGAAAGATTAAACTCATATATCATAACTAATGATTGAAAGCAATAATTCAATGGAAATTATCCGAATAGGACACTAACTATAATCTCGTTGTGAACCTCTGTTAAAGAAAATCCTGTGACTTCATTGGTAACCAAAAAGATTAAAAATTAAAAGAAGAAATTCAAGAGTCATATGATACTTCCATTTGTTACAGGGAGCCACATTGAGGTCCTAATCACTAATAAAAATGAATTTTATTGAGACGTAAATTAGAGCTGCTGAGCAAACTTTCTAAAAATTATTAAGTAAAGTCAGAAATGACAGCAGAGAAAACAAATACGTTAAGTTAAAGTATACTCACCTGCCCGGCAAGTGCCAAGGCATCAGTTAGCAAAGATACTGCTAGCCAAACTTCAACACATATCTGATGACCAGCCATAGGCACGGGGCCCTCTCGTGCTGCCAGAGCCGTTGACAGCGTAGTGGTAATTAGAAGTGCTAAAGTCCTCCCTATTAGAAGTGCACCTAGAAAAGACAAGAACAAGCTTAACCTAAGAAACGTTTGATCTTTTTATTTTGAAAAAGATAAGAGAATTTCAATATATTCTGATAAAGTCCACAAGAGACGCTCTTAATTATCATTTGACGGGCTTCGGACATGCAAAAATTTCTGCAGTCACTCAAAGACCAAATGCTCGTTTATGTGTTTGGTACATGAAAGCCTTAGTGTGTTAGGTTTCCTTTTGCAACATAAGGTGCTCTATCCAAATACTAATTTTCCATGCCTAAAAAGAATATGCTCAACAAATGCAAAATTAAAATGGACTTGAACTTAACCAAAAGCTTGTATATCATATTAGAGATATATCATGCAAAATACTTGTCATTACTTTGGATCTCATGCAAAATTGTTTTTCTAACTTAAATTTGATGTATACTCGTCATTTCACCCTTACTCTATCTTCAAATGTAAATGAAATTCATATCAAATCTTGAAAAAATATTTTTAATCTAAAGTAGTCACTTCAACTGTGGATAAATATCTTTATATGCAGCTATACTCAAGTTTCACTAGCTGCTGCAATAGGAGATTCAGTAGGACACATTTGAATGTAGTGTCAAACAGATTATTCACACAAAAGGGGAGTCCTTTTATCAAAACTCTCTTTGTTAACCACCAAATGTATCCTGATTCAGGTGTTGTTTCAAGAGTTACCAAGAAAGTACCAGATTTAAGATACTGAGGAAATTTTCCCACGTTAACGTCTGGAGCAATAAGAAGAACTTTCCCGTTTAATTTCCACAGAAGGATAGAAGCAGTCAAGTATCTGGTAAAAATGTTGATCAAACAAAAAAATAAGACAAAGAAAATGGACAGCAAGTTAATCATGTATAGAGTAGCTACGGTTTGGTTTACCGCCAACAACATACTCAGAAATCACACCAGCAATTGCAGCACCACTAACGCCAAAACCAAAGGTGAATATCAAAATTGGAGACAATAATGCATTTAGCAAGTTACCACCTCCTGACAATCCAGAACTCCTTTGTCAGATATGGAAGTAGAAGTATCAATATTTTACTCAAACATTTGAGACATAACTAAAAAAAAGTCCTATTTATCAGGCCATACTGAGGGGGGTGGGGTTGCCAGGGAGGGGGCTTTCCATCGAGCAACGACAATACTTCGTTGATATAAAGCCATACTCTAGGTACATCTCATAAGGTAGTAGCATCCCCTAGAGCAATATTGTCAAAGATGCGCTTAGGCCATGAAGCGAGGCTCAAAACGTGTTGAGCGATTCTACGGCATACTTTTCCTTGCCAATGAGCCTCTTCTGAAGAGGTTACACTAAAACAATTGATATTTCACTTTATCGTGATTTTTTTCAATTTCTTTGTTCATATGTTTGTAATTTTTCTCCCTTTGAGCCATATTTCATTAAAGCCCATGTTTTATTTGCACTTAAAGCCTCAACAGACCTTAGAGTTTTTTTCTCTTTCTGCTTTTGATAACACTGTCCCAGAGTAGTTTCTCCGTCGTTGAGTGAGCTAAAGAAGTCTTCAATAAAAGCTGGTCTTATCCCTACTTCGCCAAGACGTATGAATTTAAATGAAGTCAAACGTCTAAAGTAGTGCCTTCTACCTATATGTTTGTAACTATACTTATGTAGGAAAACTTATTGTATATTGAGGCTTAATATGAAAAGCATAGGGCTCAACTAAAAGGGCTACACGTAAACAAAACATTTTTATCTCAACTTTACTAATGAATTTGTGAAATTAATATCTAAACAAAAACTTTACAGCTAGAAGCAGTTATCAGCCAAAAATCTATAAATAATATTTATGAAACCGGATTATCAGGCACAACATGTCAGTATTGATTTCACTTGGATTTGCTTTATGTAGATCAGAGAAGTAATTGGGCATCATTGATACTTGCCAACAGCATATAAAGGAGTTTTTGTGTCCTTAAATCCACGAAATGTTCCTTGAGCAGCAAGTGCAATAACGACTGGTGGAGCTCCAAATGCCCTCATCGTAAGGAATTGCTCAGCTGGTGCACGCATCGGTGAATCCTGTGACACATCAACAAGCCCAAATAGACTTACACTGAATATCTTTAGCAAACAGCAATACACAACATAAGGGGAAGCATAAATCCAAGAAGTTAGGCCTCATGCTAGAAGATAAAATTGATTTCCAAATTAAGACATACAACAGATATACCCATGGTATTCATCAGGAAACCGGAGCCAACAAAAAGTCCAACAGCTTCCACAATGCCAAGGCCGAGGGCAAGTAGTAAAGAAGTTGATACTGAAGGAAGTAGTATCTTGCTTTGTGAATCAGGTGAGCTATCTAGTTTAAGAACAAAAATATAACTCATATCAGCGACAAACAATGTTTGACAAATTAACACGAGATGCTTCGACAAAAAATCATTGTCACCTTTAGCAATTAATGCCTGCTCTTCAGCAACGAATGAAGTTGTGACGTTGAGCAAAGGAACATTGAACAATTTCGAGATGAGGTTGAAAACTGATACCGAAATACCTACTGCTGCCAATTCAACAGATCCTACAAAACACATGCATAGATAAGTAACACAAACATGAACCAGTATGTTGCACTTTATCATTTCAAAATATTTTTAATTCTCTCCTACTTTTTTTCAGCCATCTCAGAAGAGTAGTATCTTAACACTTGCCCCCTTCCGTTCCAAAATACTTGTCATATTGTGCCTCTTGAAAATCAAACTACATGAAATTTAACCAACATTTTAAGAATTAAGTGTCAAAAACACACCTAAACTAATCATTTTTTTGAGTTTGATACCTAAACTGTTGGAAGTGTGAGAAACACACCTAAACTATCACTTAAGTTTGAGAAACACACCTCAATGCTGACTGGACCAAATGTGTGAGTACTTAGCTCCTCCTCTTCCTCCCTTCTCCATTTTTTATTCTTTCAGAGGCTAATTTGATTTGTTCTTCATTTTAACTTTTAACCTTTTGCCTCGGTGGAATTGTTTTCCACGTGACAATTTTATTTTATTTTAAAAAAAAGAGTTTAATACACATACCATCACATATAACTTGAGGTGTGTTTCTCAAACGCTCACACTCCCAATAGTAAAGGTGTGAAACTCAAGAAAAGGAGATAGCTTAGGTGTCTGTTTGACACTTCAATGTATTTTGTCACCAATTAATATCAGATGAATTGCAACTTATAGTTTGAATCTCGGGAAGCGAAATGTGACCTATTAATATCAAATGAATTGCAACTTATAGTCTGAATCTCGGGAAGCGAAATGTGACAACTATTTTGGGACGAGTGAGTACTAAGTTGTAAATAATAGGTAAAACATATCTTTATCTTCTATCTTAATCCTACTAACTACTCCCTCTGTCCAACAATACCTGTATACTATTGACTTTGCACACTTCTTAAGAAACTATATATAGAAGGGTAATAATATTATATCATCTTTTAAATATTATTAATATAATGTCTCAAAATATGTAATAGAGAAATGACTATAATTAATTATAAGGGTAGATTAAGAACCAAGTATAAAATTATCCATTGATTTCATAAAGTGAACAAATATTACATTAAACCATAACAAAGAGGAGATACTAATCATACCTAAATGTCCAACAAATGCAGTATCAACAAGTGAAGTAATGGGATCAGAAGCAAGAGCTAACGCTGCGGGCAACGCAATTGACACAATATCCCATCCAATTCCATCCAATTTCAGCACTTCCCTGCAAATAACCCAACCCACAAATCAGGAGAAAACACAAAAATAAATAATTAACAAAAACAAGTGTGTTGAAGATAATACAGCAGGGAAGTGACTGAATCCCACAATGACGATGATGGAATATCCGGTTCGGGTACCGGGTCAGGATCCGAATTCTTGACCCGACTTTCGCCGGAATCGGAATTTGAGTTAGGAATCGAATTTTGTGATAAGGTTTTAGGATTTTTGTCACTAGATGATTTGAGGAGTGTAGTTCGGAGTCGAGCTGAGCAATTAGTATAATTATTTCTTAGTTGATTAGTAGAGTAGCAGAAATAACTGTAATTCTGATTTTTCCGGTGAAGAGATTGAGTAAATAAGGGATTAATACATTGGTGGTAAAGACTAGACGCCATGGCTGCTCAATTGTATAGAGAAAAAAAATATATGTATATAAATATGTAGGTGAATAGAATCTGGTTTTTCTAGATTCGTGGAGAAGAAAGGTGAATTATGAGTTTTTGATTTTGTTTTTGTTATCAACTGAATTAACGGCTGAAATACAAGTTCTTTGATACGCACTCCTCCTCCCGTAAAATTCAAGTGCACAAGTAAAAATACTCCGTACCATATAAAATATCTTTCGATAATATTTTATTTGTCTCAATTTATGTAACACATTTTATTTTATGAGAGTCAAATAATTTAAATTTGATCTGATGTTTATGCATGAAATCTTTAAAAAAAATGAAATGAAGTTTATATATTTGTAAACTAAGTAAAAAGTATTATAAATCACAATAATTAATAATTTAAAATATTTAAAAGATATATAAAAAATTTACGATTAATGATAGATTATTGTAAATTTCGAAAAGTATTTTCAAATTTGTTAGTAGTACACTACCTTAGTAAGTACACTGTACTGACACTCGAGGGCGCCAAATTTTGTGGCTCATACGAGCCCATTTACCAATTTTTTACTTTTTAGTTGTTTCGAAATAAGCCTCGTTTTAAAAATAAATATTATCTTAATATTTTGGAAATTTTATGGGGAGAAATGATTAATTTGTTTTAGAACGGAGGGAGTACTAACATTATAGTTTGTTTTGGACCTTATTTGGTTTGTTACCGTAATGGATTGGTACACAACTATAATGATATTTGACATTTTAAATTTTATTAAAATTGTTTAGAAATAAAAATTATTCAGTACTTTTTAAAGGTAAGCATCTTTTAGAATAAATCTCTTTACTTTATAGAGATAGAAATAAGGTTTGCATACTTCTAATCTTTCTTAGATCTCATTTGTAAAATCATATATATATTTGATAACCATGGTGTCTGACTGTCTGGATTAGTTTGCCCACATTTCAACTAATTATGCGGGATACATGTCGCTTCACTCTATCCATCAAAGTTAAAATTTATAAGTTATGCTAAAATTTAAATTTGAGATCTCTAATTACTAAATCACACATTTGGGTGCTATTAGACTAATATATTGTTGTTCTTTTGCTTTTTAAAAGATAAATCATTTAAAATCACAAAAGATATTCATATTTACATTGGCTAAAAGAATGTAAGATGAAATTTGGTGGAAACAATGACCAAAAAAAATAATCGCATCTTCCAATGTTTACACTGTAATTTTAACGTGTTCAATCCTTTACACTAGCGAAACTTATTAAAGCTATATTTCCAACAAAATATAACATTGTCTTTTTGGCTATTATAAAATATTTAAGCACAAGGATATTAGAGTAAGTTTGTTATAATGATCTAATTTTACAAAGAGTGTACCATTATAATATGATTATTATAAATAAAATAAAAAATTATAAACAGATAACGATTTTTGGAAAGAAAAAAAAAACTTGCATGTTTTCGCAAGATATTAGCTTATATTGATAACTAATTACGAGATAATTAGAAGACTAGGGTAAAGTTGTGTTTGCTTGATCGTTTATATAACGTAATGGAGGCATGCAAACAGAGGCGGAGCTAGTAAGGGTTCATCTGAACATTTGACAAATAAAAACAAATACAAGTACTAGGAAGATATGGAAATTACAAAATTTTATACATTTGTTCTATCATCATTGAGAATAAAAGTGAGAAGCCATTCAATTTCCATTTGTTCCATACCACCAAATAAAAACTTGCACATGAATCTTACTCCCTCTAAAGTATTTCCAAAACTCACATATATGAATGAATGTATGTACACGGTTCGTGGTATACACTCATTTGAGCAAACCTCAGCTAGTTCAGCGGGTACATACACTACCTCCCCACCAACACTTGTATCGAGAATCACCAAACTATCAAACCAAACTCAAACGAAAGAAGCATTTCGTAATAAACCTTGAGGTTCAAGATTTTGCTTCAATACCTAACAGACGAAACACTCTATGCTCTTTTGAGATGTACATTATACGTTCAAGGGAGTGAACATTCCTTTTTCTTCTCCCAAGGATCGATAGTGGCATGATTACTTACAAAGTGTACCTGTTTTTTCACAAAAACTGAAATAGCAGTTCATTCCATACATCAGGCACGCCAGGCAAGCACCAATGGATGCAATCCGAGTAACTTGCAGGGTCTGCTAATCTCTCAGGAGTCAACGCCTCCCAAAACTTACGGTAGATAGAAGGGTGGCCGTCTTTCCTGTAATCTGAGAGCTGAGTTATGTTGAGAACGTTAACCGTTGAGCCTAACCTAGCGAGTGTTCTCTCCACCATCTGCATTGTGGGCAAGTCGGAATCTACGCCCCAGTATGTTCCATTCAAGGGAAGCTTCTCGTTGTAGCAGTTTCCTTCACTTCCTGGTTCCCATTCTCCTTTCCTGAATGTTGAAAGAAGAAAACAACAAAAGATTTGATTTCTTATGGTAGGAAATACACAAGAAGAATCTTTCATGTTGGATTTCAGCAACTGGCCGTATTAAAACATAAAACTAAATATTATGGCCCTTTGACCCCAACAACAGACCCACTGAAATCCCCACAGGAGGGGTCGGGGGAGGGTAGAATGTACGCAGACCTAGCCACACCTCAAGGAGGTAGAGAGACTGTTTCTGAAAGACCCTCGGCTCAAATAACACATATCAAAGCAGATTTAAAAGGAGGAAACAAAAGTAATAAAGATAAAGCAAATAATAGGGAAAGCATTCTAAAGCATACAGAGAAAAGCAACAACATTAACCACAACAAAATAAAATGATAGCCAACATGTAGTAGCAGAAATCGAGGGACTAAAAAGTACGAGGATGGTGCTAATACTACTAGTATGCAAGGAGTCACGCTGGACAATGAGACGACGCTCAACTACTAACTTAACACCCTAACCGGCGACCTTTATTACTTTCTATCTAACGACATGTCCTCAATAGGCTGGAGAAGCACCATGTCCAGAAAAAATCATCTCTTCCCAATGTTTTTTTGGTCTACCTCTCCCTCTCCTGAAGCTCACCACAGCCAACCTCTCTCACCTCCTCACTAGGGCATTTGCATCTCTCTTCTTCACAAGTATGAACCATCTCAATTCACTTCCCTCATCTTGTCTACCACAGAAAGACATCCACACCAAGTCCCGAAGATCCTCATTTCTAATTTTGTCTCTCCTAGTAGCCCACACATCCACCGCAGCATCCTCATTTCCGTTAGTCCCATTTGCAGAACATGAAAGTTCTGAACTGCCCTTTTGACCCCAACGTGTATTAGAAATGGATAATTAGAATGGTCACTTGCCCTTGCTCCGCACTGATTCAATCTTGTAATCAGAAATGTGTTCACGCACAAGACAAGTGATTATGGTTCTTCATGAGCATTCCCTACAGAATGGACTCAATAGTCATAGTGCAAGATATCTGGGAATTCTATCAACAATACACATAGGCAAATCAAATTGAGAGCTTTATGCTCTGTGCAAACTTTTGATCTGTTCAGTTCACCAATTTGGTCTGAATTGACAAACTAACTAAAACTTTTACATCAACTACTTAACATTAGATTAAAAAATCAACATACACAAAAGATGCTACTTTCATTCTCTTAATTGTTCATATAAAATAAAATAAATTTTTTTTTAAAGTTTAGAATCAAGTCAAATTCATGCACTATGCCTCAGAATTGTTACAGCCGAGTCACCTAGCACACTGTTATCCAACAAAAACTCATGTCACGTTTGACAAATAATTAACAATTTGTAGTTAAGTACTCAAAGTAAGCTTTAGCAGTGAAAGAAGAGCTCCTCACTTACGTGAAATGCGTAGGGGACATTGTGACAAAAAAGACCTTCTTCGCAGGATCAACATTGGAATCCACCCAATTTGCCCAGGCGTCCATAGCTAACTCCATGCCTCCCAATCCATTTATTTCCTCGCAAACTCCATTTTCTTCAGAACTCCATCTAAAAATGTAACAAAACTGATAAGAATGCAATCCTCTTTTCTTTGTGAAATTTCCATTAATTCTAAGTTAGAAATATAAATAGTTTTAAAGTTCCTGGTGAGCTGAGAGTTTGCAATTTGAAGAAATATGAAATAGGGAAATTCAGCCGAGATAAAATAGCAATAGAGAAATCAGGCACTCCTCCTTTCCACCGTTATATATTTTAAATTTTCATTTATCAGCTTCCTGAGAAGTCAAATATTAGTTCTTGGCATTTTTGCTTTAAGTCAAGACCTAATTACCTAATTAGAGTTCATACTTACAATAACTTAACAGGGCCCTGTCTCCACCAAAGATATGAATTGAAGACCAATATATCGGCATGCATCCATTCTGATGAATGCCTAAGAAGAGAATCTGGACGCAGTATTCGCTCAGAGAGTCTGTGATCAACTGGATCATCAGAATTTGATTCGACAAGAAGTGGAGCCCAAAGAAACTCTATGCTGGCATTGTATTCCTGTCATCAACAGATAAACACTTGAATTTAGTAACGGATATTAAATTATCTTGACGTAATCATCACCATCAACAGATAAGAAGTACATTTAAACTTGACATCATATAAAGTTAGAGATCACTTAGTCGAATGATACATTTCATATACTGAATATAAGTTCACTTCACCTCTGCTCTAAATATTGAAAGGTGGGCTTGTGGTGTCATGAACTTCTTATCAGCTGGAATAACAGATTGCATTAGACACACCATCGATATCCACTGTCCTCTATTCAGTGAGTCTCCCACAAACATTAGTCTCTTCCCTCTTAATTTCTCCCACATTTCAGTCACATTCCACCTGCATATCAACATTAACACATAACAACTTCTACAACATAATACAAGAAATCAAACATTATAGGGTGAGATTAACTAATCTGAGATTTTATCATTTGGTTAGTACTATGAAATTACTCACATATTCTTTCATCTATTAGCCTATTATACTTAGAAGGGAAAAGGTGCATATATACTTGCCGTCTAACAAATGGTGCATATTTACCCGTATCATTAAAATACCTATATTTACTAAATCAATACGATGATGTGTCAATGAACCACATTAACGCTCTTTCATCTGAATGCTAATATTAGATATATATACTAAACATGGTCAGGCATAAATAGGTACAATAACAAATGAGCTAGAATATTACACAAAAAGCAGAAAGAATCAAAATTTACCTCTTCAAATTGCAGTTATGAGGTTGCCATCTCCAGTACTGATACTCCAGATCTTGCCTACCATGCTTGTGGCACGCCAATTGATCGGACATATAAGGACAATCAGACTCTTTATACAATGGATGTGAACTATTATCAAACACCCATTCACCAGAAAAATAATCACATGTTTCCGGCATTTCTCTCCGGCCACCGGACTCCGGTTTAAAGCTATCCCATTCAGCTCTCTTTCCACTATACTTCACAGTAGAGTGACAAGCACTAGATTTATCCAACGGCACTAAAAACACCAGAAAACACAAATCCCTTCAGTTGAGCTCAAAAATAAACAAACATCAAAGCATTATTTCGCAGAAAAATTGAAATTAATCAAAAGGGTCCTTATTACTGAACTCCAATTTCATGAAAATGCAAGGGGGGGGGGGGCATATTCAATTCGCAAAAAAAATTGAAATTAATCAAAAGGGTCCTTGTTTCTGAACTTCAATTTCAAGAAAATGCAGAAAAAAACACCATATTCAAAAATTGAAAAAACCCCACAAACAATCCCTTAAAAACTTGCTCATAAAACGAAGAAAAATGTCGAATCTAGAAAACTAACCAGGAGGAATTCTTGGTAGGGTAAGGTTTTTCACAGATTGGAACAAAGGGTCTTCTTCTTCTTCCTTGGCTGAAGTAGATGAATCATCATCATCAGTATGGTGAGTGGAGTGTTTTGACTGAATTTCATGAATGTAAATTTCATTATAGAGAATAGAGAAAACAATGAAGATGAAGAAAACGAGTGCTATAAGAGGATACTGAGTTTTCTTCTTCGGCCATTTGTGCATTTTTTTTGTGTTTTTTTGAGAGAGAAATGAAGAAGACTGAAAGAATGTTGATTGACTAATCTAATTTGGACAACCGACAATGACAATCCTTATAAATCTGAATAACTTCAATGAAAATAATAATATTGATGATTTTGTTTGCTTATTTGGCAAAAACTACTAATTATGAAAATCATACTATATTTTTGGGACTCGATTGGTACGCGGAATAAGAGATAATTCTTTATTTTATGTTTGATTGGGATAATATTTTTTGAAATTATAGTGTTATTTTTTCACATTAAGGATGAGATAATAATTGTGTGATAACTAATTCTAGGATGATTTATCTCGACTAACTTGTTCTCCAATCAAATTGAGCTAGTTCCACAATTGAAATTGTTTGATAAGGTATATAAGAATATTGTGGAATAAAGTGTATTAGTTATGCTGAAATTATTTCTTATGCAGTGTCTGATTTTGATGTATTAAAAATATCATGTATTGCATGATTTTTAAAATAAAATAATTGTTTACAAAAATACCTATGTACATATAAAGAAAAATTACCTAAATATACAATTTATTTTACTCTATTTTATAAAAATTCTCTTCCATTTGAAAAAATTGCAAAAATCCTTACTTTACATATGTATCGTTGGGATACATCACTTTATATGATGTATCGGTCGGATACATCACTTTACAATGTATCGAGTTGTACGTGATGTATCAGAATGTTACTCTTCACGATGTATCAGACGAATACATCACTTTACGCGATGTATCGAAACGTTGAGTGATATATCCGAAACCGAGACATGATGTATCAGGACGTTGAGGGATATTCGAAACCGAGACGCGATGTATCCGGACGTTTTGGGATGTATTCGGATTCCACCAATTTTTTGTAATTTGGGAAAGAATATGGATAGAATGTAATTAGCTCTTTAACACTATGAGATTTGTGTAAAATCTACTAAATATATAATGGAAAGGATGTAAAAAAAGTTTTGAAGGACAACTATGTTTTTAATCATGTTAATGCATGCATTAAAACCATTTACATTGTTAATACCATCATTGCCTTAGTTAGTTATACATAGGTTGAAAATAAGTACCAAACAAAGTTTTAATACTACACACAAAGTTATTTGTACATGTATTTTTTTTTAATGCATCTTATTAAATAACACCTTGTAGATAAATTGTGTTACTTAAGTCGGGGTCTTTCAAAAATAGTTTATCTTCGCGAGATAGAAATAAAATGTGCATATATTTTAACCTCCTCATATCTCACTTATAAAATTTGTTATTATTGTTTTTGTTGTAATTACAAACAAACCCTATTTTAATCCTAGTATAGGGTAGTTAAGCATGTATATAACCTTTAATAAATTGTAATATTCACCTTTTGTTCCTATATACGATCAAATAGTATTTTTTATATGCATAAGAATATATATAAATTTAAATAACATTACCTAACATGTATTATGATTAACTAAAACCATAATGCATCCCATCAATAATTAGAGAGACAAAAGAACTATTATTCCTAAATTAAAATACCATTAAATTGTGGTGTTTATTAACAACGGGAAGGGTAGACCTTATTGATTCCTTGTTAACGTGCATCTAACTAAGAAAGTTTGTGTTACATATTTTAACGTGGTTCCCATTACAATTAATAATTAATTTTTTTTAATGTTTTGTGCTTCATCCATAATTATTAAATATGCAAAAAAGAAAAGTATAACGTAAATCATTTTTTTTAAAGAGTGAGGGACAAAATAGCAATTGATGGAGTTAGCATATATTTATTGGATTCTTTTGTTTTATTCAAAGATTATTTTAAAAATTGTTTCTTCAGCATGGATATTTAATTTATTATTATTTGATGATTAGAGTGGAATTTGTTAGCAATAAATAAGCAAGAAATTGTCCCTATGTATATATAGACATATATCAACAGGTACAAATTTGTATATCATAATGATTTACATTTGTATAAATATTTGTTTTTCTTTCTTTCTACATGTTAAATGGATTTTTAAAATGTATCTTAATAGGGAAAACGTGATTTTTCATGATCATGCCATAAAAGTCTATTTTATATTTGCCCATTGGTTGAGATGTTCGAAAAATAAGGAAATATAACAAGTTATAAATAGAAGAAAATGGAGAAATTTATGAGAAGGCTTTTGTAGAAATAGCATTTACTGGTCAATTTTTTTGCTTTTGTAATTGAAAAATAGCACTATCCTAGTGACGTATTTGGTATAAAAGAAATAAAAAATAAGTAAGTGTTTTACTTTTTTTTTTAATATATAAGCAAAAAGTATTATTATAAAATCACTTGTATATAATCTAAACAATTATTGTGGAAGATGGGAGTGGGGGAATAGAGGTGTCGGGTGGTGGTGATGGGGCTATTGTGATGAGATGAAAATAAGGTGCGTTTGAGGCGTTGAATTTTAGATCTTTTTTTTTCTTCCTATGTGGTTAAATAAAGAAAACTCATAAATAAAAGTTCAATATGGACTAGTCCTTCGTACCCATAAGCTCATTACGATGGTGCATAGGTAAGACCTCTTTAGATTTTAGAGAGAAATAGATAGAGAATATGAAGAATTTTTTTCCACAAAATTTTCACCCTTAGTAGCCCGTTGAAGATTGTGATTCCTGCTTAGTTTCTTGTTCGATTATGCTATTTTTTGGGTAAATTGTTCCTCTCATATTAATCTTCGATTGAGAACTAATAGAGGTGGATTTGGAGTCATGTAGTGCCAAATTTTGTTTATGAACATTAGTTGTGTTTTGGTGATTTTGCTTCTTTCTTCTCTAATTTTGGTGTTATCTTATATATATGGTTGCTCAATGATTACAAAATTAATATTGAATACATAGATACACTTACAGAATTTGATACGAGCTTATGCATATAGAGTCAAATGCATGTGCTTTCATATTCTACTGGGACAGAGATACATGAAATTGTGAAATACAAATATAAATAAGGAGAGGAACGAAAGAGCAAGAAAGATAGTGTATCTCATGTACATACAAATCACGCATTGAATACAATGTATTCAAATCGAAACTCGAATATAATAAGAAAATATTTTTGTTAGGTACTTACAAAAAAAAAAAAAAAAATTAAAAGTGAACGAAGGGAGTAATAGAAGTGGAAAAAATTAAAACATGAAAATATAATTCGTCCAACTGTATTAATTTGTGGTGGTGGTGTTGGAGGGGTAGGGTAGATGAGTTATTAATATGCATATTTATTAATTCGATTCATTTAAATTCATTCAAATTCAGGTCATGCCAAAGTTGAGCTGACTTAAATTATGTATATACCTTAAATTGATTTATGAAATTTTTTATTAAAATATTTAAACAATATTTTGAGAGAAAGGAAAAAAGTTTTATCAATCTTGTTGGTATAAATAAATTATAAGAAAATAAATAAATTTAGTAAGAATTGGCCGTAGTGAATTATAATCTATTAGTTAGTCAATTTTGACACAGGTAAATTTAGACATAATTGGAGGGTCATTTGTACTTTTGTTCCTATTTTGTGTTGATTTATAATTTTTGTCTCTTAAACTAAATAACTTTTTTGTAGCGTATAAATTTATAATATCATATATATATATTATAAATTATCACTCACATTTTAAAAAAAATTATGTCCCACTAGATATACGTTTAATTATTAAGTGAGACAAATTAAAATTAACTGGTTTATTTAAAGGGTAATAAATCATATCATTAGAAGATAGGAATTGGAATGATAATACATTCATCTATGCAATCATTTTGATTGGCTTAAATTTAACTTTATCACCTGTTTAGCACCTGTACCTACTAATTATCACATGACAGTTTATACAAAAATTAACATAATAAGAATATGAAAGATGATAAGTGTTCTTGTTTATAAGTAGTCAGAATTTTCATGAAGAAATAATTAAATATACATCAAAGAAAATTTAACATCGATTATATATACATAAAATAATTTTAGTTATATATAAATAATATAATTTCTATCAAAATGAATATAAAAAATTGTGTTCGATCTTCGGTGGCGGAGCTAGGATTTTTAATAAGGGGTTCAAAATCTGAAGAAGTAAACACATAAACTAATCAAAGGGAGTTCAAAATATACTATATATGCATAAAAAATAATTTTAATCACGCATAAATAATAATATTTTCTCTGAAGAGGGTTCAAATCCCCTAACATTATGTTAAATCCGCTTATGTTGACCCTATCTAACTCCGCCCCTAGAAAGATGCTCATCTTCATTGTAATATGATCCTCAAGCTAAAGAACAAATATTTATCTATCTATATACATGTCCTTTCCTGAAAATTTAATACATCTTATGAAATTGATGGATTATTATTTATTTATCTAACCAACCGAAAGCAAGATAAATAGTTCCATATTTTATCTCATGGGATTACTATTCGATCCCGCATATCAAACGAGCCAGTCTTTCACAAATTTATATTACTGTGATGCATAGCTCACATAGGATTCCAACGAACTTGTTACGTTTCAATAATATATTTTTTCAAGTCTTTCACAAACTTATATTATTGTGAATTGTGATGTATAGCTAATATACGATCCCAACAAACTTGTTACGTTTCAATCATATATTTCTTCTTCTTTTTAAAATGTGACACATAGGCCTCTGCCTGTTCGTGAATAATTGGAGTTACTAATTTTCGCATGGATATCATTGAAAGATTCCATGGATGGAGGAGGAGCACAAATACTTTAGTGAGAACGTGTGAGAGATTGGCTAGATTTAAGGAGAAGGAGATGTGGATCGAAGAAGAACTAAGAAAAAGTGATTAGACAGTACATGACATCTTTAACTCATCAAATATATGAACCTAAATAAAAAAATATTGTGGTCAAATAAGATAAACGGTTAGTAAGTAAGCGAGGTGGGGTGCAAGGATATAGCACCCCCAATTGTACATCAAAAAAATTTATTCGGACTCGATTCATACAACAAAATAAATAGGTTCAGATCATGTATATTTATACATAAGAATTATCATTTAATTATAATTAAGTGATAGTAGTATGTATTTTAACTCAAATTTATTATTTAAATATAACAAATTAGGTAATTAGCATAATTATTGGTATATCGATTCTACGACTTATTGTCAGTAATATTTTAGTTGCATAATCCTTTTTACAGAGATGATCTCTAAGAAATAATAGGGGCAACTGCTAATTAAAGTACAATTATTATTTTTTTGCAACTTATTTCTTCATTCAAATGGTAGCATATAATAAGATATCACTTTCTCTACTATTTTCTTTTATTCGAAGTCTAATATTTTTTTATTTGACAAATTCAAATTCACACGTCTATTTTTTTGGGATACAATGTGATTCCATATCTATGACTTGAAATCTCTTATCAAGTATGGAAAAATGCATACCATTCTAGTTCTACTATAACCGTTAAACATTATGAAAGCATTACTTAATGATGTGTTACTTCCTCTATTTATCTTTACTTGTCCAATAAACTAAAAATAATTGTTTAATAATATTTATTCAGTTTAAAAAATCAAGAGATAATTTACTCTTTAGGGGTCGTTTGGTAGGCCGCATTAGAAGAAATAGTACATGTATTATGTACGGTATTATTTAGTACTATGTTTGGTAGAAATTTGGCCTATATATAACTAATCCATTGTTTAGTTATATCTCCTACATGGTATTATATGATGTATTACTAACACCTTCCATTTGGAGGTATTAGTAATACATAGGATATAATACCATGGGATAAGTCTATGTAAAGACAAAAATATCCCTCAAATCATTTTAATTATTTTGTTTGTTTTCTTGATTTTATGAATTATATTTGTACAAGTAAATTTATTTAAATAAATTAGCTTACAAATTATTTAGAGAGAGTCGTTTGTTACTAAATAAATCCAATACAAATTTGAAATGTGAGTTGTTTATTTGTGTGGTTTTCTAATTATTTATATTTTGAACAATTTAAAAAATTACATACATATTAAAACTACAACTTGCCATTTTTATGTGTAATGTAGATGGTTTATTCAATTTTACCATTGTTGACCGTGTTTTCGATTTTAAAAGTAGATGAGTTATATTTTTAGAATTTAAAAATGACATTTTTTGAGTGATCAATTTATTAAGATGACAATTATTTATCCTCAAATAATTCAAGTAAAAAAATAGCAAACATGACAACAAAATTGTTCTTCTCATAGCTAGTTAGAAGGTCATAAAAATAATATTGTCCGGCAATTATCTACCTTGACCTAATTACATAATAATTCAAGGGTGTAATTGGAAAAAAAGCTTTTGATAGAGTTTTAATCCAAACACAAGATGAGGTGGGAAAATAATTAACCAAACACTTGGTAAAAATAAACCTTACCTTACTAATCCCTGCATTACTAATTCTTGCGTTATTAATCTTTGTACAAACGATCCCTTAGTGTCTATATCTAATACACTTTCAAAAGCATTAAATTTAATACTATATTCAAAAAATAATATAGTAACATTACCTTTATTATTTATCATTTCTTAAAATTTGTGTCAAGTCGATAATGGATAACTATATTGTTGGATAGAGGAAGTACAGAAAAGTGATCTAATTTAATCTTAAGTCGAAGTAAAAACAGTATATTTGTTGTCGCAATAAATTGAGCTTTAAATATCTTCTTTCATGCGTTTTAATGTAAATTTTAATGGAGAACTCAATTATCTGAACTTTTACTTTATCGACAAGAGTTTGATTATTTTTTTTTATAACAAACAAAGGCACCCACTTGCAACTTTGTAGATTGAATAGGAACTAAAAATAGGTGGACAAGAATCACGAGGATCATCAAGTCTCTATTAAATTTAATACCGACTTTGCAACTTGTAGCCACAAATCCCTTCTAACAATATTCAATGCCAAAAGCCAACAATAGAGCTGAGGTGAGAAACAGCAAAGCCTCTTGCAACTTGCCTAAATAAATTATTCAAATATTTCCAACTTGCATATAAAAATTATTCAAATATTTGCAACTTGCTGCTACTATTTATTTTATTGATATAGATAGATAAGCTAGTTGGTTTCTTTTTAAAAAATAAAAATAAAAAAATTACTAAAGTCACCTTCCAACTTGCAGAGTATCTTGTTTGATTCTACACCATGTTCTGTTATCTTTTTTTTTTAAAAATAAAAAATAAAAAATTATTGTTTATTTTAACTATATATACATAATGTGAACACACTTTCCAAAAAAAAAATAGTTATTACCCCTCTGTTCCAATTTATGTCATTTGTCCCAATTTATGTGACTTACTTTTCTTTTTAGTCAATTTCAAAAGAATGAAACATTTTTATATTAAGTAACAATTTAACTATAAAATTTATATTTTACCCTTTATAAATAATTTACAGCCACACATTCTATCATTTATTTTGGACCACAAGTTTTTTTTAAAATTTTTTTCTTAAACTCCGTGCCGAGTCAAACTACCTCACATAAAATGAGACGAAGAGAGTACCTATTATTTGTGAGTTTTACCTTTAATAAGCGAAGGAAAAGAAAAATAACCACAAAACGTGGAAAAAAACGTATTTACTTGTTCCGTACCATATTAGTTAAGTACCTATTTTCCCTTAATCGATAAGTACTTACTTATTTAAATTAAAATTGAAAGGGTGTATTGTACTACGTACATTTAATTTTGTCTTAGTTTAGGTACCTATTGTGATTACTTAATTTAATCTAATTGCCTTTTAGGAATTATAAATGATCAAGTTTAGCTGGCTAGTAACCATTGGG
This sequence comes from Solanum verrucosum, assembly GCF_900185275.1. Classification (NCBI taxonomy): domain Eukaryota; kingdom Viridiplantae; phylum Streptophyta; class Magnoliopsida; order Solanales; family Solanaceae; genus Solanum; species Solanum verrucosum. The sequence continues at coordinate 151,452 of NW_026020450.1, forward strand.
TGTATTCAAGAGTCGGCTAATTCATGCATGTGCACTTTCAACTTAATTGTTGCTTATACATCAAATCATTTTTGTTCATTCTTTTGTTGCGATTAAGCTATGTATATTCAATATATTTAGCTCTAAAAACAAATCAAATCAAATCTTAGACGATTATTAAAATTAAGATATCTGAATCTATCTCACACCGTAGTAAAGAAATCGATAAAGAAAACAATATAGACAAAATTATAGAGTATGAAATTAATTAAGCAAAGTACAAGATTAATTTGATCAAGAACTTATCTTCAACAAGGGATGACAAGGAGATTAACACACACCTAATAAAGGTGCAACGAAACAATCATGCATCGCATATGATATCATCAGATCATCACCACAAGCATCATCAATTAGTTGTCTTCATTAATTCCGATTCCGCAACCTGTTTCTCGAACTCTTCAAAATATGAATATATGTGAATCAAATTCTTCAAAAATACTACCTACAGTATGTATTTTTGAAATATCTGACACGAATATGATAAAAATGAAGAGTCAGAGCAACTTGATCCGCAATACATTTTCAAAATTCACGAAGATTTTCATCTGCTTGAATTCCGTGCGATCTGAGATAACGATTGAAGGTTGCATTTCACGATTGTATCCACAAAAACGCATGTCTCTTCTCTAGTATTACCAGGCGGTACATCAACGACGTACGATTCCACAACGATCGTATCCACCGCCGTCGTCGCCGCTCCATTGCCGGAGCTCGGTTCCGTGTGAAGCGTAGTCACAGATCGGTAATTCGCTAACCGGTGGTCCCCGCCGACAACGCTAAAACTGATGACGTGGCGTTCGTCGTCGAGGATCTCAAGCCTCTCCGTGCTACTAGCAGCAGGGAGACCGGAAATCACACGGACTTCCCGTAAAGTACCGACGTCACCGTCGCCAACAACAACATGACAGCTCTTAACAAAATGCTTATACGCCTGCGGATTGTCGAATCGGCGGACCACCGACCATACGGTGGAGACGGGAGCTGAGATCCGCTGAATCACGGCGGAGCAGCACTGGTCAGGACTTACAGTGTGAGTATGGTACCGGGAAACAGAATCGGGTACTTCCGTCGAACAGGGAATCGGCATGCGCCTCTGTAATTGATGATGAGATTCCTTGTAAGCAAAGTCATGAGTATTGTTAGAGCTAATTCGTTGGAGTAAAACAGATGAATCTGAAGAACTGGGAGGCATTTTTTTGTTGCTAATTTGAAAATTGAGAGAAAATGAAAAAGTGGTGATGATTTCTTCTCTCTTGTGTTTTATAGGTGTGATTATGTTGTATATATATATAGGGTAGAAAATATAGAGGTAATTAAGAGAGAGTTGGTTGAAGTTGCGAAAAAGTAATAAAAAAAGAGATGGGCGTTCACCGTTCACGTGGGTTGACAAAAAAAGTGGGGCTAGTGGGAGCAAAAAAATGAGATCAAGTTGGTGCATAAAAAAGAGGGCTAAAGGGGTACAGGATAAGATACTGCACCCAGGTGGGTAGCGATAATGAATTTTTCAATGGCATTACAAAAGAATCGTGTGATGAGCTCGATTAAAAGTCGGAGAAATTAATTTTGAATTATGAATATAAATAAAATAATACATAAATGTGTTTTTTTGATTTTATTTCATATTTATGTCCTTCAAATTTATGTGTGCATAAGTAGACACTTAAATTTGAGTAAAATTTCACAAATAGACACATGAGTTTTATGTGACATAATACATACTGAACACCCGTAGGTCACAAATTGCATGAGGATGTAGCATAGGGTGTGTGTTTATTTGTTCATTTTATACAAGTTTAAGTATCTACTTGTGTATATCTAAAGATGGAAGACATAAACGTAAGCTAAGAGCCTATGACCAAGTTAAATGATATATTTATGTATTATGTCATTAAATAATCATTCTCTAAACCAATTGAGTCATCCCAAAAGGAGTGTTTCAACTTATTTATAACCCTTCTCCTCTCATCTATTTCCATCTTTATTCTTCTTTATTTCGTTCATTTGTGTATAAAATTCTTTTTAATTTTAGTGTTAAAAAACTATTTTAATTTTAATTTTTATTACATTTAAAAAAATATATTTTAAGAAGGATGATATTATAACAAGGTCAATGACAAATCAAGTCTTCAATACCCACCAAAGTCAGACTCTTCTGCTTTACCGCAGAGATTTGGGGAACCAATCATCTCCCTCAATTCTATATTTCTAAGATTTAAATAACTTATACGTATAGGAGGAGTTAAAATCTAAACTTTGTAAGTTTAAATTTTAATTATTTCAAACTATTGATTCTAACTAAATAATTTATACGTAGTTAATAAATTTTCTAAACATTAAATTAGAATTGGACAAATTCGCAAATTCTATACTAGCTCTGTCCATATTGTTCATAGATTCTTCTCTACTATTTATTATTCTTATAGCTTTCTGAATTTTTATACATAAATTTATATTTTGTCTCAAAAGTTATGAATTCAATTAAACGAATAGCTATAATAATAATAATAGGTTCATCCTTGAACCCCACCATACATACACTCTTTAGATAAACCACTTTTTGTTGTTTATTGTGAAAACTACCATTGGAATTACCTTATGATATCCACTCATATGGTATCTATCTCTTGAGATATTCCAATTGGGTTGGCCACTTTTCTCTAAGCTCAACTAGTTAATACTCCCTCCGTCCACAATTGTTTGTCAGGGTAAGGTCATGCACGTTTCTCAAGAAAAATTTAATACAATGTGTAATTTGACTAATATAACCCTACAATACCAAGAATACCAAAAGTCCACATAACTTTTCAATTGAACTACACTATCATTAAGGGCAGAATTGGAAAAAAATGACTAATTATTTCTTGATTGTTTAAATTGACAATTAATCTTGGACATCTATTTTTAGTATACCTGCAAAATAATTGTGGACGGAGGGAGTACTTCCTTCGTTTCAAAAATAATGACCTCCTTTCTTTTTTAGTCTGTTTAAAAAAGAATGACCTCTTTTTTTTTTTGGTAACATTTTAATTTAGCTTTTCACGTGACATGTTTAAAGCCACAAGATTGAAGGGCAATTTAGTACATTTGACATAACTTTAATTTAGGACCACAAGATTCAAAATTCTTCTTTATTTTCTAAAACTTTATGTCAAGTCAAACCATATCACTCTTTGTGAAACAGAGGGAATAATTTTATATAGGACATACTATTGTAGATGAGAAATTCTATCTCTACTGTCAACTCTCTAGTAGATAACATTCTTAGGTCATGTACTTATCTTTTGTACTTATCATTTTGAGCCAAAATATATGATGTTCGGAATTTAGATCTGATCTGATTAATTTAATTTATATGATATAAAATTCATTAACTAGTCAATATATCTACTTTTAACAGAGATCTTATAATATTTCCATCCTAATTCAAACAAATACAATTTCATTATGATATCTACTATGTTAACCACTTAAATCATACCATGTAACAAAGGTAAAAAATATTATATATAAGATATTGATAACCCCTTGATATGAGGGGATTCAGAAGTTATATCATGTCATTGGTTTGAATGATTGAATCTCAAGTCTGACGTTTTAAATCGCGTCAAATAAAATTCTAACTCTAATATATATATATATATATATATATTATAGGGAATTGAATGAACAATTTATATTGTTTTTGATATCACGAAATCCCCTAATAAAGGGAATGCATCCCTTTCTGTTTTGTGTTTATACGGAACATCTATAAGGAAGTACATAGAGGAATAAATTATCTTGCTATAATAAAAGTCGATAATATTAACTACGTATATAACCTAAGCTCAATAAAATATGCTAAGAGAAGGTGGGAAATGACATGCTAACAGTGTCTACCATATGAAGTTCCTGGGGTGATGTTTTGGCCACCACTCAACAAACTCAAATATATTTTTCTATTAGCAATAGGCAATTTTTTTTAACAAAAATAATAATATTAATTAGCTATTGACTCAATTATTTAAAAAAAAATATGAATAACTTATGTTTTCCAAAAGTTGGTGACATCCAATCTAGGCGCATTAAATGATAAAATAATAAATAAAATATAATATGGGCATGTCCTTGATATATATTTTGTTGGTGAATACCTCAAGTGGATGAAATAAAATAAATTAAATTCCAAATGGAAGTTTTATAATAGTTGGAGGATGATTTTTTTTTTTTCAATGTCACATGGTTCCTTCCTAAAGTCTTCTATATACTTTCAATTCCCTTTCGCTTGGTCCTTTGGTACTTTTTCTGCACTTATTGATAAGAGTAGATAAAAATAATAAAAGAAGAAATGAAAATAATAATAATAATAATAATAATAATAATAATTATTATTATTATTATTATTATTTGTTTTAGTTTTGAGAATCGATCATTTCCAGATTTTATATGAAAATATGAAGGAGATAACAAAATAGTATGTTAGTCAAATAAAAGGAGATAAAAAAATGCACTTAAATCAATTAAATGGACTTAAAAATACAACCAACAAATAAAAGGTGATAAAAAAACATGCACTTAAATTAATTGAATGAACTTAAAAATACAACCAACTTGAGCTGGTTCTCCACTAAAAAAACCATACGTTGTAATTTTATTGGAATATTATATTATAGTGATAGTTTAGTTTGACATAATATATAAATGTCTTTTAATTTGGTTTTAGTTGATATTTACGCTCTTCAACTTTGAGTGTGCACAAGTAGGCATTTAAACTTGTATAAAATTGAATAAATGGACACATTCGTCCTACGTGACGTCCTGCATGACACATTTTGCATCCTACATGTATTATGTCATGTATAACGTATGTGTCTACTTGTTAATTTTTTTATAAATTTGAGTGTCTGCTTGTGCACGTCCGGAGTTGATGGGCATAGATCTCAACTAAAGCCAAGTTAAAAGACATATGTATGTATTATATCGTTTATTTTCTCATATTATAAGATTATTATAATCCAACTATACGACTATTTGCTTTTCGGATATATGTAGAGGCAATATGACGGTAAGCGTTGGGACAGTTATAGAAAAATACAAAGACAATTTTGTAATGAGAATACAATAAGGATATGCTGTTTAAAAATTATTGTATAATAATTGGAATAACATATAATTGTATAATGTAATTACAATGAAATTTTTAGCTTCATGTTTGATTGAACAATTATAATTATATCATTTAATATTCTTACACTATTAAAATAAGTTAATTCTAAAGAATCAAATATTTTTTTCCTGATGAACATGTAAATAAGTTTTAATGTATGAGTAAGAAATATAAAAACAAAAGAAGAAGATATAGTTGTAATAATTATACTTTGTAATAACCAACAACTTCTTGCTCGTAGAGTATATTGCCCCCTCAATTACACTTAATTTTATACTGATTATAGTAATTACCTTTGGCTTTTGTAATAACCACCAATTTTTTGCTTCCCTTGAAAATTAGAGAGTATAATCCTTCCCTCAATTACACCTGATTCTATACTAACAAAGTAATTACCAAATATTTACACCTAAATTTGGAACCTTCCAAACAAGCCCTAAATAAGAAGTCACATTACTTTAAAAAAAAAATAATATGTATTCTTTGACATTCAAAAAGAAAAGTCAGTATGTATTAATTTTTTTGGACTAGAAGATGTTGGTCAAATATGATGAAGTTGAAACTATATTAGTATTTCCCACGAAGTTCGGTAATCGATATTCATATTGAATTTCAACAAATCCAGATTACCACATTGCAGTGCCCATTTCTGATGTTAGTTGTCACGCCCCAAACTCAAGGGGCGTAACTGGCTCCTAATGCCAAGACTCAGGCACGAGCCGATCCTGTTGAACCATTTGCTACTAGCGCATGGCAGACACACACAATCAAGGAAATAAACTAGTATATCCCGGCTTAAAACTAAGCCATCGGCCGGTAAGGCCCCTGTCAACATATATATAAAAGAAATAGCTACTCCCAAGAGTTCATTTAAAGAAATAGGCAACTAGCACAGAAGTCTTGACTGGGCCGTCGAGGCCACAATGATAACTATACAAAAACAGGAAGCAGGTATATATCAAGACAATACATCAAACAGCTCACAAGCTTCAGCAAACCAACAAAACTAGGCCAACATGGCCATAACCTAGTTGTACACCCCATGCACTAGTCTGCAAGCCTCAAAGAGTAGTAAAGATTAGTGGGACAGGGCCCCAGCCTACCCATAAAAATATACACAACAAAAGCTAACAAACCTCCAAACTCTGGCAGCTCCGGAGGAAAAGAGTAGCCAACCGGATAGAAGTCAATCCTGCTACTGAGGAGGTCTACTCGGTCGTCTGTCAGGACCTGCATGCATGAATGCAGTGCCCCCAAGCAATGAGGCGTCAGTACGAAATAATGTACAGGGTATGAAAGGTTGTAGACTAAATGAGCAAGTATCATAATATACCAAAAACAATCATGTAAGGAAATCAAATTTAGATAAGCATGCCAACCCACTATTGAATCTAATAAAATACAAGAATGATCAAACATCAACCTAACCAAGCCCCCATAAACCTGGTAGGTACAAACAACATACCACCTAATTAGGCCCCCATAAGCCTAGAAGGAGCCAAATCAATCTACATAACCTTATCGGTAGCCCCCTATCTTTGTAGGAAGTCACATAGCCCTTTTTGGCAACTATATAGCCCCGTAGGCAGCGCATATCCCTTTTAAGAAACATCATAGCTTTGTGGGCTGCACGTAGCCCTCTTTTGCATCATATAGCCCTGTAGGCAATACATAGCCCTTTTTGGCATCAAAATAACCCCGTAGGCAACACATAACACTCTTTGGCATCAATATATCCCCGTGGACAACACATAGCCCTTTTTGGCAATAACATAGTCATATTAGACAACATCATAGCCCCCACAGGAAGTTCATAGCTTAACAGATAGCCACAATATCCCCAAGGGCGACAACAAACAATTAAATAGGTTGAAGGCGAGCAATTTAGCTATAAACAATATATATATGAATAATGTCTAAGTCGTTCCTAACTTAGGGTTGTTTTGAACAGTTTATGAGTCCCTCAAATGAAGGTTTATAACCACTCAATCAACCAACCACTCACAATTACATCTACAACATAACTAACATTAACTACCCTATTATATCACTCCTCCCTAGTTCTAAGGAAACATGCCGAACGAAGGAAGTAACCTTAACATACCTTTTCTTTTATAATTTATGTTGAAAATACCTCTGTCCACACTACTACAACACTTTCTTTCAATGACCAGAACACTTGAATACAATCACTCCACTGGAAAAAAAAAACATGCTGCCACAACCTCCACAGAGATACACCGCTCAATTCACCCTGAAAATTATACCAAAACGACAAGCTCACGACGTAGGGCAATTTTTTATAAGAGACAAGGATAATTTGAGGAGTATTTCTCAAGGATAATTTGAGGAGTATTTCTCTGATTTTCGTGGGTTTCTCACGATTTGGAATGAAGAAAAATGAAGAAGATACTATCTTATAAGCTTCCACCGACTTAGGGGACCCACCTCACTGCATGTTTGCGCAGTCTCGCAAAAACGTGAATATCTCTCAATTTTGAAGTCGTATGAACTAACCGTTTGATGCGTTGAAAACTAGACTCATAGACCTTCGATTTAATGTGTCGTGGGCCTCATAACTCGTTATAGTTTAGGAGAAAACTTCTAAAACATTTGACCCAAATTTCAAAGAAATCTTTAAAAAGGAACTTACGATAACTTTCACCCACTTTTATTTTGCGACTTACCTTACTTCAAAACTTGAGATACAACCCTTGAACACTTAAAATATGACATACCACATCATTCTTAATTTATTACTCACCCTCTTTGTCTTTCCACGAATGTACGAATTAATTTAGACGTTTAGAAAAGTCGGGGTGTTACATCCTTCCCCCTCTAGAAACATTCGTCCTCGAATGAAAAATCTCAGTTACACGGTTATGTCCTTAGGAGTTGCCAAAGTTTAGACAAAGTATCCATTGTGAACGTGACTATCTAGAACCTGAAACGCATAAATTTTTAACCTAGGCGTCTCACAGGATGACATAAATAGCTAAGCACTATAGCTCTGCAATAACAATGCGAGCAAAAATACAACGAAGACAACCATAATAATAAGCAATAATATAAAAATGTTGATAGGTATCTTACCCCACTGCACCAATATAAACTGATATGTCATCACCCTGGGGTATGAAACAAGTGAGGATATTTGGACCTCATGTCATCCTCAGCTTCCCAGGTCACCTCTTCTCTATTCTTGTTTCTCCACAATACTTTAACCGAAGCCACATCTTTGGTCCTCAATTTACAGACCTGTCGATATAATATGGCAACTGGAGTTTCCTCGTAGGACAAATCCTCTGTGATCTGAAAATCCTCAACTGGGACAACCCGATAAGGGTCTCCTACGCATTTCTGTAGCATCGATACATGGAAAACTGGATGAATAGATTCTAGCCCCAAAGGCAATTCTAACTCATAAGCCACTCGTCTTACCCTCCGAAGGATCCGATATAACCCAATGAATATTAGACTAAGCTTGCCTTTTTTTTCCAAATTTCATAACACCCTTCATAGGCGAGACTTTTAAGAATACCCAGTCATCGACACAAAATTCTAAGCCCCTTCGTCACACATCTGAGTATGACTTATGTCGGCTTTTAGCTGTTAGCAACTCTCCCGAATGAGCTTAACCTACTCCACTATCTACTGTACTAAGTCGGGTCCAATCAACCCTGACTCACCTACCTCGAACCATCTAATGGGGGATCGATATTTTCGCCCATACAAAGCCTCAAAATGTGTCATCCCGATGCTGGAATGATAACTATTATTGTATGCGAACTTAATAAGAGGCAAGTGGTCATCCCAACTTCCCTTGAAGTCTAGCGCGCACTCCCGTAACATATCCTCGAGTGTCAAAATTGTACGATCAGCCTGACCATCTGTTTGAAGGTGAAAGGTTGTGCTAAGATTAACCTGTGTCCCAGTTCTTTCTGGAAGGACTTCCAGAAGTTGGCGGTAAATTGTGCTCTTCTATCAGAGATAATAGATATTGGGACACCGTGTAGCCTAACAATATCTCTAATATAGAGCCCCGCATAGTCTTTGGTCGTAAAAGTAGCCCTGACTGGTAAGAAGTGGGCTGATTTTGTTAGTCTATCAATAATTACCCAAATAGAGTCAAACTTGCAACGCGATCGAGGTAATCATGTAATAAAATCCATATTAATTGTTTCCCACTTCCACAAAGGAATGACTATCTCCTGAACTAGCCCAACGAGATTTTGGTGTTCAACATTCACCTGTTGGCAGTTATGACACTGTGCAACAAACTCAGTAACGTCGCTCTTCATCTCGTGCCACCAATATATCTCCTTAATATCATGGTACATCTTCGTCGAACCAGGGTGAATAAAATAACGGGAATGATATGCCTCTTCCATAATCTAATGTCAAAGCCCTGCAATATTCGGAACACACAATTGACCGCTACTTCTAAGGACTCCATCTCCTGCTATATCAAATGCTAAAGTCTGTTGATTCTGAGCCTTGGCTCTGAGCTGTTTTAAGCTAGGATCCTCTTGTTGCCGTGATTTCACTTCTACAACTAAAGATGATATGGTTGTGTCTTGAATTGTTACCCCACTATCTTCTGTCTCTAACAATCTGACTCTCAAGCTAACTAACTGATGAAGCTCTTATGCTAGCTCACGCTTCTCAACACCTAAATAGGATAAACTACCCATAGATCTTCGACTGAGGGCATCGGCTATCACATTCGCCTTTTCTGGATGACATAGAAACTACGAACCTCAGTCGGAGTCATAGGTCTGGGCAAAATCCTTATAGACTCAATCTTTTATGTATCAACCGCAATGCCTGCATCTGATACAATATGGCCTAGGAAAGCCACAGAGCTCAACCAGAACTCACACTTGGAGAACTTTGCATAAAGTTTCTGCTCTCGAAAAACTTGAAGGACTGCTCGCAAATGATTTGCATGCTCAACTTTTGAACGTGAATACACCAAAATATCATCAATAAATACAATCACAAACAAGTCTAGATACGGCCTGAATATACTATTCATCAGGTCCATGAACACTGCTGGGGAATTAGTTAATCCAAAAGACATTACCAAGAACTCAAAGTGTCCATATCTGGTTCTAAAAGCTTTCTTTGGAACGTCTTTCTTTCAAACTCGTATCTGGTGGTACCCTGATCTTATTACTCACCCTCTCTGTCTTTCCACGAATGTACGAATTAATTTAGACATTTAAAAAAGTCGGGCTGTTACATTAGTGCTCTCAACAAAAAAATTGTTTTAATTAGATAGGCCCTCCTAATGATTTTTCACTCCATGATAGTGATGGATAACAAGAGTCACGTGTGATTCTCTTTAAGCCCACTTCAACTAGAATCGTGTTCATTCAAACCACTTTTCCCGAAAAGTTATATTATTTATACCGTGTAAATTCTGAGTTTGCTATATTAATTAACTATTGTGACCATATTTGTAGACCAGTGTAACATAGTGGAAGTTTACTTTGACCATTCTCCATAGAAAATTGGAACTGATACAATGTTACAAATGCGGATGATTGTAATCCACAAATGATTTTTGTGAACCTATTTAATTTTAAACCATTTGCCAATTTGCTGCCTATATTAAATTCACATATATGTGAGGTGGTTAAGTGGTCATACTTCATATCAATGTGGTACCTTTATAAGTAGCAAGTTGTACGTTGTAGTTAATATTTATTGTACTTATATATATATATATATATAGTATAGTCAAAGTGATCATATCTTTATTTGATTTTCCATATATATATATATATATAATAACATCTACCTTGTTACTTGTCCACATCCATTGTATAATTCGTTTTTAGATAGATTATCTTGTTGTCCTCTTCCTAATTTTAAAAAAAAGTAATCACACAAATATATTGTAGAGTAGCGTATGGTGATTTTATGTATAATATCTAATATTTGCATCAAATTAATATAAATATATATATACACCCTGAAATAGGGGACGTAACTGGCACTCGATATCCTATTAGATCGAGTTACCCACTAAAACATACTAGCTAACTAAACTGTGAGACAAAAAGATTGGGCAGCACAACCTCTAAAAAGTGAAGCCTGGACCCTGAAGGTCATGACCTGAATGAGACTAAACCATACAAACAATGGTAGACAAGCCAAAATAAAATAAAGATGTTCTAGCTAGCCAACGAGGCCACAACTAAAGACATACTTACTTACACACACACATATATACATGCCAAGTCTATTGGTTGGAGATTGAAACATACAAAAGAAAACCCAGAATATTGTGTCCACAATAGCCTCTGTAAGTGACATAAGGACTGTCGGGACAAGGCCTCGACTATATCCAAACTGTACAACAAAAGTAAACATCTTCTAAAAATCCCAGGATAAGATGAAGCTTACCAACTCACAGCTGAACATGAATCCTAGCGGGTGGATCGATCAGAATCCATGCCTGAACCTGCTCGCATGAAACAAAAAGCAGCGTCCCCAGGCAATGGGACGTCAGTACGAATAAAAATGTACTGGTATGTAAAGCGGAAAGTAGCATCATAAATAGTTACTGAAAAAGGGAAATAGAGATACCACTTGAAACCGAAACTCAAATAATCTCCATAACTGACATTTGGCCTCCTACTATTTAAATATGCATGGTATGCTCGTATAATCGTATGTTGCAAATATATATATAGATGTAAATGCATGACATACCCAACCAAATGCTAGCAATAGTGGTGCTTCCCGGTAGCTAACTGGCATCATATAGGCCAACATGTGGCCATCAGTGTCTCATACGTATAAATATAGGCAATAGGCCTCATACCTCCCGATTATAGCTCGGGAGTAGAATACATAGCATGTCATGTCATGGATTTATAAGACTTATATGTTACTGTTGTCATGTTGCCAATCTTGGCCCGTTTGTAGTCTTGTTCTCATAACCCCATAATCACTTTCGTATAACATGTAACAATCTCATGGAACCTCATATGTTCTTCCAAATAAGCTTGAAAAGTTAACTCGAATTTTATAAAGATAACCTAACCTTGCAGATATTCATAACAAGTTTAAGGTGATTTACTTAGTTCCTAACTTGGTTCCTAGATAATTTATAAAGAAGTATTTCAAAAACCAAGTGTTCTAATAGTTTAAACATTTAAGTTATATTTGAGAGTTTTGAAGATCGTGAGTTACTATAAAGATTTTTCATAATAACTTTAGTGGGGAAAGAGGGTTGGTTACAAGTAATAAGGGTCTCCCGTGATATTTATGTCATATCACCCAAAGAAGAAGAATAATTCATACATGCGGACAGATAATCAAGGAAACAGATAAAATGACATGTAGATGTCGAATACTCTATTTATCCAAACGAGTAGAATATCAAAATAATAGAATCATGAAAATAATTTAGCTGAGATTCCAATGCCTTTCACTGAAGGTCTTTCTAGCAAGAGAATAGCAAAATATCACATTCGGCGTTTTAGGAATTTCCTATGAGTGGTGCTAAAATGAGGGATAGAGCTTAGCATTAACATACCTTTCCAATGAACGCTCGAATACCCGTAGTTTCTTCACAAAAGTTGTTCCTTATGTCCTAAAACTTCGCAAACACTTATATACACAATTGGTACGCACCTATAAACAATTCATAATTAAGCTTAAATGGGTAGTTTTCTCATATGGCCCCAACTTGACGAAATGTTCGTAGAACTTCATTAAAAAAAATCATAAAAGAGTCACGAGATGATTACCTTAGCAAATCAAGTGTAAACCCTACAGAAATACCAATAACAATAAATTTATATCTTAAAAAACTAGCTCTAAACGCAGCTAATAGAAGGGAAAAACGATTGCCACGTGTAGAGATCACGTTTCTAGGCATAGGGGCAACCTTTAATGGTAGAAATCGTCGAAAACTAACCTTCATCATGCAATAACTCCATTAGAACCCTCTCTTAAGCTTTATTTCTGGTTATGAAGTGAAAAGAAATGTTTTCATGGCTTAAAACGTTGAGTAACCCAACATACCACATATTTGACTCGAGCCGAATCGCGACTCGGATTCTGCTCGGCAGTCCGGGTAAAACCCTCATAACTTTTTACTCCGATGTCGGTTGGAAACGGGGTTTTGTGCGTTGCAAACTAGACTTGTAGCCTTCGATTTGATAGGTTATGGGCCTTCTAACTCTTTATATATTGAGATAAAACATCCAAGACATTTGACCAAAAGTTAAGAAAATATTATTAGAGAAACTTCGATAACTTTTGCCGACCTTGGTTTCGCTAATTTTCTTGACTTCAAAACTTAACATACGAACCTTGTGCTATTATAATACCTCATAACACACTATTCTTAGCATATTAGACACTCATAGGCTTATCCCCAAGGTATGAGATAATTTAAGCCTTTCAAACGGGGGAAGTTCTACCCGAGCCATTTCTTTAATCCTGAACTTTGTTTGAGGGGTCCCTTTGACCTAAAACTTTAGTTTAGTTCCTTGATGTTACCACCCATTTGCAATCTTAATCTCCAATGTATGATATCAAGTCATAAACACCTCATATAACCAAACAACGCCACACATATTATGCAAGAATAGAGAAAAAGTACGGGATCTTACAATATATTTGTATTTTTTAAAATTAAATTACTCAAACTTGATATATATATGTTGATTTTACGTTGTTTTAGTTGACAAGAAATTAGTACTTCCTCTGTTCCTAATTACTTGTCCACTTTTGAATTGACACATCTATTAAGAAAATAATGATTGACATAGTGAATTTACCATTTTACACCTATTAATTATGAAATGGATGAATTAAAAACTTAAGATTTTCAAAAAGCTCTACATTTTTTAAAGTAATTAATTGAGGGTATAATAGGTAAAAAAAAATGTCATTTCTTGATTTGTCAAAATGAACAAGTAATTAGGAACAACTGAAAAAGAAAAGTGGACAAATAATTAGGGACGGAGGGAGTAGTAGACACAAATGACACTACCCTCTAATAACATGCATGCATGTACAGGAAGAGGAGGCACTATTTAATAGTGGACGGCTTGTTATGTGCCTTAAACTTCGTCATAATTATCAACTTGCGGGATTTCAATATTATATATATATATATATATATATATATATATATATATATATATATTTCTTTTGTCTATTTTTAATTGTCATGTTGTACTTTTCGAAAGTCAATTTGATTAATTTTCAAAGTTAATTAAATTACATTAATTCAATTATAAAACAAAAAAATTATATATTCAAATACTATACGAAAAGTACTAAAATATTAGTCAAAATTTAGATATTCAAAAATTATACGAAAAATATTATAAACTATAACAATTAAAAGTAAACGGATATAAATATAAACATAAGGAATTCATTGCCCCTTTCTATAATTGTCTTTGGTCCATATATATACTTTGATTATGAAAGATGAATAACTTCCGTATATTAACTTGTACGGGATGCATTTGTCTATCATATACCATATAATATTATGATTAAGTGATACGTTTTTATCACTAATGTTAAATTGATACAGTGGATTAGAATTGATTTACACTAAAATAGTGCTGACATCAAATTTAGTGTTTGAGTTGGAGATGCTCTAATGTAAATATCTAAAACCGAGGGAAAAAAAAAAAAAGACAAGTCGTCTGCGCGTCCTTTATGTCAGTGTTGAAAAGTTGGCAAGGAAATTTCTTCCTCCTTCTCTCTTACAGTTAAGCTGAGCTGCGGAGAGAAGAACAATTCGACGACGACGGAGAAGTGTTTACTCTCAGCTGGTTTTGTGTGTATACATCGGAATTCAATTGAAACTTATAAATGGATCAGATATTGAACAAGGTAGGTTCCTATTGGATTGGTCAGAAAGCCAACAAGGAGTTCAATTCCGTCGGCGATGACATTAATGTAAACCCTAAACTCTCTTTCCTTTCAATTCTCCGTCATTTACAGTCCTTAATTTCATTTCTGTAGTTGATGGATTTTTGTGCATCACTAGGGTTTACACTGATTCTAATTATGTACTTAAATTACGTTTTGAGGAATTCAATTGATTGAGTTAATCTGATGATCTTATTATTGCCTAATTAGAAGTTTAGTCTTCTTAATTTTGAAATTTCCGTTCTAATTATGTAATTAAATTATGTTTTGAGGAATTCAATTGATTGAGTTACTATTTATGTTTTGTCAATGCTGATGATCTTACTATTGCTTAATTAGAAGTTTAGAATTCTTAATTTTGAAATTTTGTGGAATATATTGTATTCACGTGCATAATAAGTGTATCTGCGTATACAATATCTCTGTTTAACTGTATCCGTGCATATCTACTTTTAACTTTCCAAACTACTGATATATGATCACTTGTCTGCAAGACAAAGTGAAAGAATCGATTCGATCATTCAAGTTGGTTGAGATTAAGTGTGGAGGATTACTTTTGAATTTGGACTCTAGTTGTATTGAACATTATCGAGTTTACTCTCTTTGCCATCATTTAGCTGCTGATATCTCCAAAGAGAATGAATTTCTTTTTGTGATCGACCTCACATACACACATTTAATTGTCGACTTAATATACTGGCCGAACCTGGGTAGGAAGCTTCTTGGTTTCTTCATTAAACTCATAGTTGCATTGCAAGGAAATATACCTACTGAAATGTCATATTCAGCAGACCTTGTAATGGCCTTTGAGTTTTCCTACAAATCCAATGTTGACTGTTGAGTAGGGATGAGATAGCACATGTCTGTGTCGGAATTTGGCAAAAGAATAACCAAGAAAGAAAGAAAGAAAGAAGAAAGCTCATGACTCATACTGATCAGCATCCTTAGATGATTACCAAGAAAATGAATCAATGGTATTCTGTTTGAGTAAATAAAGAATTCGATATGAAAGATTCTTCGGGTATAACATTTGAGAATGCAAATGCTTAAAATATATATATTTAAAGTACTAATACCATCTAGCTAAGCAGCTTACCCTGCTTTTCCTTTTCAAGAACAAGATGTCTGAGGAAATGACTTTTGTCCTGTAAGTGGGGATGAAAATTGATCAGGGAGATGCCACTAAGATCTCATTATTCTCAAAGTCGAGTAAAAGACCAGTCTGACAAACTTTTATTAAGTTTCGACCTCCCTAATGTTAGTATTGTGCCCATCAAATTTGAGCCAATAGTCTCTTCTTTCGCATGCCATTGTTTTTGAACATTTATTTTCCTTAACAATTTCCAGGTGGGGGTAGACTGATTTGTATCTTTGCTGCATTCATCACTTGTTTTAGAGCAGACACAGAATTATTGTAGTGGTTGGACATAAATTTTGTTGAATTGCATCTTTTCTTTTCATTATTGCACTTATGGATTTTAAAGCACAATAATTTGTTATCTGAAGGGTAGAAAACGTTCCGTGCCTTATTCTCCTTTATTAATTAAAAAAACGTGCACAACCAACATCCTGACATGCCAGATCCAAGCCTTAAACAAATCCTGACACGCCATAAATTCCAAAGGCCGAAGCTTTACTACTGAATAGGATCTTTGCATTTCCTGAAAATCTAAGTATGGTGCTAGGAGTTTATGCTTTTCTTCTCCTTTTTAGTGTATAATGTTGCAATGGTACTAAGAACAGAAACACATAATTATATACTCCACTTTCTAGCTCCTGCCCTGGTGAGATTGTTAATTGAAATTGATGTGATAAATTAAAAGTTTAAAACAAGTTCCATTTTATTAAAATCTAGACGAATTTCAATCTGCTATGATGTGTGAGCTGAAGCATTTGCAAAATGCCTACCCTAAAGCAAAATAAAATATGTTCACTAATTTGGAATTCACTCGGAGAGACCAGTTGGTTATCGCTTATCTGTGTTAAATTTCCTCTCTTTCTCGTCTTCTTCTTACTTGTCTGACACTTTCCCCTTTTAAAAATTAGTCCTTGCAAAGCAGTATCGAAGGAGGAAGCAAATGGCTGGTGAACAAGCTTAAAGGTTAGTCTTCCTCGTTACTCTTTTGGCTCCTCTTCTGTCTTCTCTCAAATTTCATTGATGGAGGAGAAGAAAATTTTACCGACAATGCTTGAAAAGATCTTTTTTTTTTTTTTTCCAACTAGATTCTAAAACTAGTATATTTTATTAGGTTCTACATTTTATCTTTCCATACTTCCCCATCCCTGTAGCTAGCTTAAGAAAGTACCTTTGGACCAAGATGCACAATAATGCATTACAACTGTGTGTTCCAATAATTCTTTTCTTTCTTTCATCAAATATGAACTCTTACTCTTATTTGTTACTCGACCATTAACTTCTTTTAAGAAAAGGTCTAACTTTTAGCTTGTGAAACATTGGCCCTCTAGCAACCCTTGCTCTAGTAATAAAGGTTTGGCTGGCACCAGTACAGGGAAATAAAATGCTTTTTCTGTGTGGTGAGTCTCATGATGTATAGGATAGTGGTTTGTAGTCAGACTGTAACCTAGCTTGTGATAAACCATGTTGAATGTCGAAATAAACATCACTTTCTTCGGTCATTCCTTGTATTCTTATGCCAAAATATTCAGGAGCTTTCTCATCCTTGCTTTGCACTGGATTTGTAGGGAAAATGCAAAAGCCATTGCCAGAACTGCTGAAGGAGCATGACATTCCAGTAGGCATTTTCCCTCGTGATGCCACCAACTATGAGTTTAACGAAGAAACCAAGAAGCTCACTGTCTATATTCCTTCAATATGTGAGGTTGGTTACAGGGATTCATCTGTATTACGCTTCTCTACGGCAGTTACTGGATACTTGGAAAAAGGAAAGCTAGCTGACATAGAGGGAATAAAAACAAAGGTGATGATCTGGGTAAAAGTTACTGCCATTTCATCTGAAAAATCAAAGCTTTATGTCACGGCTGGGTTGAAGAAATCCCGCAGTAGAGAGGCTTATGAGGTGTTGAGAGACGGATTTACTGTAGATAAATTCTAGTGTGATCAACTTGCGATGAACGATAAGATTATATAGTTAATAAGTACTATTTAGAAGTTTGATTAAAATTGTGATGCAAGTTTGGATTAAAATTGTAATGTTTTGATTGCACTTGTGAAATATGAATTATCTATTCAATGTTTTAAAAAAATAATATGCACCAGCCGGGAATCGAACCCGGGTCTGTACCGTGGCAGGGTACTATTCTACCACTAGACCACTGGTGCTGTTGTGTATTACAATGGAGACATGATTTAATAACCAATACAGTAAAACATTGAGGACCTTTACCCAAATTGAATAGAACAAAATGACCTCTTCTTTTTTTTCTTATGTGTTAAAGTGAAGATCTCTTGTAAGGCAATATTTGAGGGCTCATAATTTAAATTTGAATTCATCGCTGAATATAATATTTGAAACCCATTGAAAATGAAATCACAAGCATTGGTTGCTAGAATTATATTATTCTAGTTCATTTGTCAAAAATCCCAAGCATCAAGGTTCCAAGACATCAAAACCAAGATAAATTGAAACCATAGTACTACTATAGCTTCATGCTAGAGACAAGAACAACCTTAAAGTTATCAAGAAGAAATTAAAGTCAATTGTTCTTTGCCACCGAGGCGGATCTAGAGCAGGTTCTGTAGATTCAACTGAACTATCTAATACAAATAGAAAAAGTGATCAAAATATATACATACAATAAGATAATAATCATTCAAAAATTATTCTTTGCCATCAAAACAAGTCTAAAGTAGGTTATGTGGATTCAACAGAATTATCTAATACTGATAGAAAAGAGATCAATATATATATATATATATACATACAATTAGAATACATAAATCATTCTAAATCCAACGTACAATTCCAAATATACATGTATAATATGACTTAAAATCTGAAAACATTATGGCTCCACGATATCGCGATACAACGGCTTAATTTTCATGGGAGTGGAAAAATAATTAGGTGATTGAACAATTTGGTCTGATGGAGTACATGAAGAATACCTTAAATAATGTTTCATACACAAGAAGAAAATCAAAGTGACAATAAAAAGAGTAAAAAGAAGTACAAGTACCAGCAACATAATTTCTCCACTTAGAGCAAAATTATGATCCTTAGTAGATAGAATAATTGGATCATCATCTTTTTGGTAAAAAACATTTGGAGCCATGGAAGGTACTATTGTTTTCATCAAAGTAGACATAAAGAAAGAAAGAAAGTTCTAACAAAAATATAGTATATGGTATGGTATATTATTTATTTTATTTTAATTTGTTCATGTTTAATAGGATACAAAATTTCATTGATTTTTTTTTTGGCATGTTATAATGTATGATAGATAGCCCACTTTTAAATTGTCCATTTTCATGATATTTATCTCATTTGGACTGGAGGTAACTTGAGATTTTTTGAAAATGAATAATATGGTATAATATGGACCATACATTATATCAAAACGTGAAAATGATTCCAACAATGGGACAAGAAAACTAAAAGAGGGCAATGTCCCTATTTACGTAGGAACTTTGGGCCACCAGAAAAAGAAGTCTATTGATAGAGACAGATTCAGAATATACTTAAAATTTAGGGTTCAAACTTTCAAGATATTAGCTTTGAGTATGTCATATACTTTAACAACTATTGCTCAAAATTTAGCTTCTCTACCTCCACGAGGTAGTTATAAGGTCTGTGCATACTTTACCTTCTCCACTGCATATGTTGTAGTAGTTCAAAGTTAACTTGGATTCCGTGTAAAAAAATACTGAATAGATCTTGATTTGAACCCTAGATATGAAATCACCTTACCGCTTTAAAAAGTGAAACTTCTTGTCATAAATCTGAATTAGTCGTCCTCATAAGCAGGTACCGTGTGGAAAACCAAAAAGAATAATTGAGGTCTATGAGACAAAGGCGCGCACATAGGTCCGGAAACTGAAAGTAACAAGTGAACCATCATTGATCGTGTGGGAAACCAAAAAGAATAATTGAGGTCTATGAGACAAAAGCGCGCACATAGGTCCGGAAACTGAAAGTAACAAGTGAACCATCATTTTTTATTTTGAGCTTCATCAAAACTAATGACTAGAAAGTAGAAAGAGACAAATCTAGTATATATTACATTTTTTTTAATTTAATCATCCTTTATCAGAAATTACTAGCCCGACCAATCCAAATTCGCGCCTGATGGGGCCACAAAGGCAATACAAAACACTTGATATCAAGAAGTTCGTTCATTTTCAGAGCTATTATCCGAGTGCTAATTTTATATGCCCTAGTTTAGTCCAACCCGTCAATTTGACACCCCTAGATGGAGTGGCCTTGAGGGTGATTATGCGATATTATTTTGTGAAACCTGGTTCACGTTGTTTCGTAAACTGCTCTGGCTGAGAGGTTTGCCAGATATAAGGTGAAGAATAAAAGAATTATGCACTAAACTTTGATTTAATCTTATACAACACACAGAAGTAACTTACCAACACGATTTCATTAAACCTCTATGTTTGCCTGATCATGAACTTACATCCACCAAAAATATGTAACTGTAACGACAGTATAGATGACAAAATAATAGTGGTCACTAGTGCCTAATAACTGGCATTTTCTGTTTCTTCAAAATCATAACATGGAAACGTATACAGCTACTCTATTCGAATTGTTCCCAATCCTCGGTCACTATAGTTGAGGGCGGTCTAAGAGGTGGGGTGGCCAGGCTTCCAACCCCAAGCACAGGTGTAGGAGGTGGTGGGGTGTTCAGTCCTCCAACCCCAAGTCTAGGAGGAGGTGAGGCGTTCATGCTTCCAACTCCAAGCACAGGTCTAGGAGGAGATGGGGCGTTCATGCTTCCAACCTCAAGCACAGGTCTAGGTGGTAGAGGAGCGTTCAGGCTTCCAACCCCCGACACAGGTGTAGGAGGTGGTGGGGTGTTCAGTCCTCCAACCCCAAACACAGGTCTAGGAGGAGGTGAGGCGTTCATGCTTCCAACTCCAGGCACAGGTGTAGGAGATGGTGGGGTGTTCAGTCCTCCAACCCCAAACGTAGGTCTAGGAGGAGGTGAGGTGTTCATGCTTCCAACCCCAGGCACAGGTGTAGGAGGTGGTGGGGTGTTCAGTCCTCCAACCCCTAACACAGGTCTAGGAGGAGGTGAGGCGTTCATGCTTCCAACCCCAAGCACAGGTCTAGGAGGAGATGGGGCGTTCATGCTTCCAACCTCAAGCACAGGTCTAGGTGGTAGTGGAGCGTTCAGGCTTCCAACCCCCGACTCAAATGTCTCCCATTGAGTAGTCACTGACACGGCATTACTGTTGTTGATAAAGGGATTGGAATTTCTTGCTTTTAGTGCATCCATTGCCTCTACTAAGTTTTGGACACGACGAACCTGAAAAGGGGAGAAAAAACTTGACATTATAGTGCACTGATCATCAATATTTGCAATCATGTAAAAACCCAATAGGGCACAAGCAGCAGTTTTCCTCTAGAAGCAAGTATTGAATGCAGCAGTTAACAACGCTCCACTTTTCTAATCATATTCACAACAGATATCTCAAATATGAAGGAAAAGTTTCTAAACATCAAAAGATCAATGTAGAAGATTATGAAGACAGCGAAAATTACCATTTTACAGTTAGTTTAGACCGTTAATAATTGATAGAAATGCATTAGTTATGCAATTCGAATCAGTTTGCCAAGGAAGTTCACAATGTATGCAGACAAAGAGGCTACTGAGATCAAATAAATAAACATCAAGGAATAAGATAGATTGTGATCTGACTTTTCCAGCGAAGTGACAGTTCAAGTCAGAAATTGAGGAACTTAAGTTGAGAGGCAAAGCCAAGTAGAGGGGGAAAAAAAAAAAGGGGGAGGGGGGGATTTCCCGACCAAATATTTCCTTTGTTCAAGGATAACCAAGCTAATAATAAAGATAAGTCATTATAGACGTGTCGAAGTTGGAAATGAAAAGTGGTTACATTATAATCTGCCCTCCCCACTTGTGGGATTACACTTGGTATATTGTTGTTGTTGGTAAATTTGATTTCACAAAACCTAAGCAGTAACGATGTTTTGCCACTTTTCCATATGAGTGATTAAAGACATCCTAAATGGTAAATTTATTTCCAGCTTCCATGATCAGAATATCAAATTAGGTTTAGCTGATTTAACACAACTGTCAACTAGGAGTAGCGAGTGGCTTTAATTATTTGCAGTTCAGCTTAAATAACTTAAATGGCGGTTCTGGAATCAGCTGTGCACTTCCCCTTGAGTTATTAATTTTTCCCAATTGTGTATACTAGTTGTGTATACTTTTTGCAGACCATATTGTGTTGATTGACTAATCAACCAAGGGTATCAACAAAAACTTAGAATTATATAGAAACATCTCTGAGCGTAAGAGTTCTAAGATATGTGGAAATAAGACGAAATATATGCACTATAAGTAGGGCAACGAGCATATGAGTAGGCTTGATGTAAGATAAACAGGATTGCAAGGCCTAAATGTAGATACTTTAGATATCTAAGCTCAAAGTTTCTGGACAATGGTATGATATATCATGTAATCAAGACGTAATAAATACATCGTATTTTTTTCATCTCCGTTGGAATTTAAACCTGAGATTTTTATGGTTCTCTCCCACTTCATTGACCACAAGGCTACACCTTTAGGTCTAGTGGTAGTCCAATATTTGTTTGGAGACTTGTTAATCTCGCTGGGGGACTCGTATGTCAATAGAAAATGTAGAGAATTTCTAAGGTTGGAGATTCTAATTTATCAAATATTGGAATGAAACAGTCTAAAAGGAGTGAAATGAATAATAATGATTCAAATAGTCGACCCAACTAGCTTGAGTCAGTTGTTATAGTTCTTTCCTTGCATTTACTAGTGGAAGCATCCTATTCCACCAAAAATTTTCTATAGACATAGCTATGAATGTTCATGGTTCAGTTTGGTTTGCTTTTTACCTAAAAAGAAATCAAAACCACTATATCTCTTTGTTAACAAATACAAAAAACCAAAGAGAGTTGATTATTTCCGTTTCAGTTTTATTAGTTTTTTTATTTCTTTAGATGACATACAAATTTAACTCATTCAGGGGTCGTTTGGTTTGAAAACAAATTATCCTGGATTATTTCTTATTGATTGTTTTGTTAGTTGTATTCAAAATGATATGCATTGCATAATTTCTTATTAACCATTTTTTTAACGGAAGAAGGAAATGTTGCTGAGCTAAATTTATAAATATGTGACACACAGGGTCGCAGACAGAAGACCCTCATCATCTACTCACTTTCTCTTTAACCAAAGCTTGTAACATCTTTTTTTTTTGAAACTATGGTGTTGGACCAACTTGGGCACACCTTGACTAATTCCACGTGTTACCTGCTAATTCCCAGCAGCACAGGCACTGGTACTGGGTAAATTTGTCCGCCAAGGCTTAAACAAATGGGATGAAATCACCTCATGTTTTTTTCTCCGGCTGATTGAACCTGAGACCTCATAGTTCTCAACCCATTACATCGACCACTAGCCACACCCTTAGGTAGCATCTCTCCTTTTCTTTTAGAAGTTAAGCTTGTTTCGCCTCTTGATTACCAATAAGAATAAAATCTGAAATAATTAACTTAAAAGGCAAGTTTCATCATCCACTCAACCTCTCTTTAAGCCAAAGTTTGTTATCTTGATTACCAATAAGAATAACACGCCGAAAAAATTAATTTAGAAGGCAAGTTATATGGGACTGACTGTCAGGCTTAAGTCCAACATATCTACAAGATGTGTGTCTGTGGATAGGATGCTAAGGTATATATGCATCCATACAATATTAGACGATTAAATCTAACCACATATGGCAAAATGAGAGAACTTTTGAAGTCCATGCAGACCTAGCGAAAAGAATAGGGAAGAATGGAAGAAAGAGATCTGAATAGGCAATACCAATTAGTTGGGATTAAGATTTAGTTATGTTAGCACGTCTATTTTAGTCCATTATTTTCTAAGAGCCCCTTAGTCCTGCCAGTAGGAAAATATAGAAAAGTTCAGGTACTCATTTTTTTTTTTTATTTATACAATACTGCAATGAGATGAACTTATATTGCAGCGATATGGACAGTGATGATTCATACAGCTGGCCTCAACTTGCTATGTTGTGTATAAAATAATTTAGATCAGGCCTAATACGAACAAAATGGACTTCTTGGTGTCAAAATGAATGTAATTATTTTCAAGATTTAAAGGGACAACTTATGTTTGGGCAGACATCCAAGCTATGTCACAGAGTTGTGTTAAAAAAAAAAAAATCCAATCTCATGCAATTAACTATAAAGCAACATTCGGTATTAGTGAAAATATACTGTAAAAAAAGGGCATAATTCTACCAGAAAGAACAGCAAAGGGAATTATGCATACAGCCTCGAATCTCCAAACTTTGAGGGCTTGACATTTTTTTATTTTTTATGACAAGGGAAACCCACAACTGCTACCCTTTGGGTGCACACAAGGTAAAACCCCTGATCCTATGCAATAGCTCGCAAACCACATAGGAGAGGCAACCCGCACTAGACAAGCCCGGTGCGACGAGTTCGACCCAGAAGGCAAACCCCTTGCTTTCGCTGGCAAGGGGTTTCGAACTTGAGACCTCCAACATGGAAGTCCCAAGCCCAAACCACTATGCCACCCCGAAGGGTTGAGGGCTTGACATTTTATCTATCTTATGTGGTTTTCTACACATGATTAGCAAAGCTATTCAGTCATTTTTACACAAATGTTAAGTCATCAGAATTGAAACCAAGTGCTACCTAGGTGAAGAACATCAAATACACTTCAAAGTCTAGTTAGTGGCATATCGCAACAGTAGAAAGTCAAGCTAGGATAAACTCAATAATTATTATTTTGACAAGTAGGAAAAATCTTAATTGTCTAGGAAACAAACCTCCGACTTTCTTTGTACTCTTACTTCTCCTGCAGCCTCAATGCCGTCCAATTTCAGTAGCTGTCTCATCAGCATTTCTGTCAAATGGATAATATCCTTGTGCTCAACATTAGTACCACCAAACACGACTGCTTGTACAGCAGAGACCTGTTGTAATGAAGACCAAAGTAAGACTTCAAATTAAGAGATGATGGTTTCACCAGCCACCTTACAACAAAAGGAAATCAACCTGCTCTGAGAGCTTATCCACTTCTGTTCTCACTTCAGCAACAGCTTCGGCTCCTCTTGATATTTCAGTGGTAACCCTAACCTCTTCAGGAATTTTTTCCTCAACCGTTTCTTCCTCCATAACTAACACTTTGGAATTGTCTTTCACACCAACCAAGTGCAGATATTCATGATCTTCTTTTTCTTTTCCACGGAATAAAAGTTTTTGCACCTTAGGCTCCAAACCGATTATTGAGGAAAGGATACTTTTTACTTCACCTATATCCAAATTTGATTGGCATTAAATGCTTAGAACAGCTCAAGCATAGCAAGAGTATTGTGGACAACTTATAACATCCATGTACAAATATAGACGATGCAACAGTAATTTAACATGAACGAATTTTAGTAAATCCAACAATAAACTATTACTTTCACTAAAACAATAAAAACTATTACATTTACTAAATCGATTTGATTTGAGTTAATAAAAGCTTACACACACTGAAACACTGCATAGATCACAGGTAACAATGTCGTAAACATTGCTTTCGAGGACTATAATCGCTTTCAATATTGTGATAAAAAAGAAAATGGTAAGAGCTTAAGAAGGCACTGTGGTGTAGTTGGTTATCATTGTAAACACTTTTCCTCATCCTAAAATGTAGATAGCTACCATTCCATTTCCTCCCATTCTAACTACAAATCTACCTTGCCAATATATAAGTAGCAAGTGGTGCAACAACAGTGTGGCATAAAAGTGGAAGAAGCTCGAATGAATCATGGGAGGCAGTTCGAATTCCAAAAAAGTAAGAAAACCCAGTAGACTTCTTTCAATCTATCTAAGCCTTAGCCTTGGTGGGAGGATGCAGGTCCCAATGGAATAGTTGAGATGGGTGCAAGTGCAGCTTGACATCATCATTTATTAAGAAATTGAAAGAAAACGGACGAAATAACATTTTTTAGAAACATTATCCACTGTACTGAGAAACCATGTAAGGATAGATACAAGTCACATCCTACCAGGGGTGGAGCCATCTTTGTGGTTACTATCAAATTTCTGTTGAATGCTTCTCAAATTGAGAGTGCTGCCATTAAATAGAAAGTATACAGAGTACATCCCTAAAGATCCGTCATTCCTATCCCTAAACAATCCTTTATTCTATCCCTCAAAATCTGCTATTCTATCACAATATTTAGTTTCTTTGATTACTACAACAAATCTCTATAATTACACTTATATACATCACTATATAGTTACATTAATAAATACAATTAAACACTATTAATTCGTGATGTGTGAGCTATTCACCATGCTAACACTTACGACTTTGGCAGAACTCAATAGTTTTGGATATAATTACACTCATATACAAAACTACATAGTTACATTAATATATACAATTATTCGCTATTAATTCATTATGTGTGAGCTATCCATCATGCTAACAGTTACGGCTTTGGCAGAATTCCATAGTTTTGGCTAAACCCTAAACTTTTTTACTTTTAACATGTATAATTAAAATTGTGATCCGGAACACATAAACTAAAAATTTGATTCCTACTAGTACCAAGCAACATACAATAAACAAACTCATAAGCACACATTCTATACAGAATCCACACCAAACTGGACAATCCCTATCCTTTCGACCTCGAAATATAACCAAAAAAATTGCTGAAAATTACTGAAATGAGGGGAGAATATTACCAAAAGTGAATTCAGGTGGCACAGGAAGGTCAAATTCCTGAGAAGCATACGAGACCTTGATGATGATAGTGGGATTAGAGGCAGCATCGTTTTCTCTCTTCTGAACAAGCATGCCACTGGGTCTAATTTCCCAGACAGCTTCATCGCTGCTGCTGGTACTGCTTTTGATTGACTCTTTCATCCCCAAATCTCCAATGGGGGATGGATTATCGATCTACAACAATGGAGATTGATACCAGTAATAATTTGAAGATTATTTGAGAAAGAGAGACGACAAGGGGAAGTACAAGAGACCTAGGGAACTGTGCTAAGTACGGATAAAGAAAAAGGGATTAACTTAATGACAATTATATTAAGGAGGGATTATAACTAAAATCAATAGTGGTTGTGGCCTGTGGGCGGGTCTATGATATGATTCAATTTATTTGGTCTATTTTAATTTGATAAGAAGTTTATTCAGATTAGGTGAGCTTAAGTTTTATTTGGACATATAATTTGAATTTTTAAATTATATTTTTTATTCATAAAAATAATTTTTTAATAAATTGTCACTCTATCAAAATAATTTGAATTTTTTTGTAAATCTTACTAAATTAGTAAAAAAATTATAACAAAAAAATAATAAAGCTATATAAAAATAAGGGAAAATTGTATGAAATAGCAAACTATTAATTCAAATTAAATGTTATAACCTTAGTTTATTTTATTTGTAATTCGCAGCAAACATCCCATTTTTTGTCATCTGATTTGGTATACAATTAGTCATTTTATACATTTCGGTATAAAATGCGTTTGTGTTTGTATAAAGCGAAAGAAAAGTGTATATACAAATACAAATACATATATTTTCATCATATACACTTATAATTATATAAATACAGATCTTATTATACAAATTACAATGTATAAATGAATTTATACAAAACTGAACAATTTGTATAAAATTGGATGTATCTAGCGAATTATACAAATCAAAAGCTCTATAGCAAACAAAAAATTTGCTATGGAGCACAATTATGCAAACTATAGCTATAACATACAAATATGATTTTTATGTTTGCTATATGTGAAAGTTGCTCTTATATTAAATATAATTGGTTTAAAGTAGGGGGATACATAACCGAGTTAGTTTGAATTTTTAAAATATTAAACTAACTTATTTGTGTCGAACTTTTAAATTTATAAACCAAATCAAATTAATAAAACTCAGATTTTTCAATCTAAGGGTTTTCTAAGTTTTTTCAGATTTTAGGTTTTTTTTCTATTAAGTGTTCATACAAACATATAATTAACTTATGCTTCAAATATTTCTTTAATCCTACTAAAATACAATTATCTAAGGCATTTCTTAAGAAAATAACATAAAATTTGAGTTAAGTGATGACATTAAAATATTCAATAAAATATAATATTGAAATTGCATAAAATAAATATTGCAAATGAATAAGTCATCATAATTTAAAAGTACTAAATCATGCTAAAATAAGTCTAATAAGTATCAATTAGATGATTAGACATTAAAAAAAATTGAAATTAGGTTATGTATATTAAATGTCTAAATCAATGTAAAGTATAGAACAAATATTCAATATTATTGTCATTATTAGAGTTGATTTAATTTTTCAATTAGCATTAGTATTAATTTGAGTTTTATTACAGTTACTAATATTTATCGGCTATAATCTTTTTTTTGAACATTCAAAATTTTACATATATGATTTGAATGAGAACTAAGAATAGGCATATGAACCAAGAATTTTTTTCATCAAAGATTATCATAAATGGAGCAACATGACATATAGCCAACCTCAACTTAGTTGGAACTAAAAACGTAATAGTTGTGAAAATAAAAAATCAAGAATAGACATATGAACTTCTGTCAATTTACAATAGTTTGAAGCACAAATTTATCTATAAAAAAAGAAGTATCTTTCCCAACTAAGTAGAAAAACCAACAACAGTAGGAATCATTGCACTATCCACAATTCCATATCTGACAAAAAAATTGAACTCCAATACAAAAGTTCCTCGTATCTATACATAGAGAAGCACAATATGTATATTGTTCAGGTGTGTAGACACAGGAGAGAGCGCCCTCAATGATCTGATGAGATTTACATGGACCTTCCTCAGGGATTTAAAAGTCGGGGGAGAATAAAATGCGTAGACTCATTAAATTTCTTTATGGGCTAAAATAAGCATCAAGACAGTGGAATGCAAAACTCTCTTGACATTACTAAAATTTGAGTTCAAAACTAGAATGCTTTACACTTGGTTAGATAATTTACAAAATGAGAGCCCTCTATTTATACTACTTCCTAGGAGCTAAAGTAAAAATAAAAAATACTATACAAGTGCATTCTATAGTCTTCTAAGACAAGATATTCTAAAGTCTTCCACTAACCCCTTCATATCTCTAGATTCTTTCTTACTTACTTTTATGCTGGCGGATTTTGAAGGACAAAGTGACTTCTTATTTTTAGGCAAAGTGGCAGATTTTGCAAATTTGAAAGGCAAAGTGGCGCATTTTGAACGACAAAGTGACGGATCAAGACAGATTTTCCTTAGCTAATGTAAAAATGATCGGAAACAAACCCTTGACATATAAAAAATGATTATATATATTATGTTATATGTCATTTCCTCTTAATTATCTAAAAATTCTAGTTGGTCAATGTGTGACCTAACATTTATTTCTCTAGATTAATTGCATAATCAATTCTCTAATTCTTAGATTTGTAATAGAATAACAGGTTTTTTAATCAATTTCACTATTAAGCTACTTTTCATTTGCACTTGTGATTCATCTATGATTTTGAATATGTTTGTTCATATTGCATATGACGATTATATGCTCTTTAATGTAAAAGTCTGTTTTGAGTAACCTCAAATCCACTCTCAGAAAAACAAAGCAAAAGAAAGTAAAGCTCGAAGCTTAATAAGAAATAAGAATGTCGTCAAGCTGGAAGTGGTTGGTATCATCATACACAAATGTATTCATCAACCAAAATTAATCCAAGCTTCAACTAATTTAAATGTTGGCAACAGGGAAAAAGAGGGAATCAACAGTAACAGATACCCTCGGCAAAGTTGCCATTAAAAACGAGCAATGAACATTTCAATTTCCAGAGAAACAATAGGTAAGATCTGCGTACATTCCACACTACCGAGATACAAGTGGAAAACTTCAATTTTTGAAAAAATGTAGGCATGCTAGAGGATCAATTGATGCAAAACTACAAGTAGGCATCAATCAAAACTACTCCAAGCTTGTCCAATTACAATATTGGCAACAGGGAAAAAGAGGAAAATCTACAATAAAAGATCACCTCGGCAAAGTTGCCATTCATCATTCTCACAAGTGGATAGAAGGTACGCAGACTATTTCTGATAAACTCTAGACTCAATCAAAATGATTATCAGCATAATTAATAGACATCAAAAACACAGATTAGATCTTCCATGATCTATACAACCTAACAAACTATGATAATTGCACAGAAAACTAGAAACAAACAAAAATGGAGATGGAAAACATCCTATCAGAGTAACTATGACAAAAAAAAGCTTCATTTGGATGTTAATCCATAGCTTCATTTAAAGTCTTCATCATTTAGGATCATGTACCAATGCTTTTGCACATTCAAAAAGGAAGGCAAAACTGCAAAACTACAAAACAAAACAAAAAAAAAGCAAGTAAAATTCAATCAATTCGATTGAAAGGAGATAGATAAGAAGGTACGACGGCTGCTCCGCCATAGTTGAGCTACGCTAGGGTTTGAATTCTGAACAGAGTTGTGCTTCTTTATATACAGAAGGACTTGGGGGCTAGGGTTTTGCTGGACACTGTTTGGGATAAAAGGCCCAGAGAAAAAAAAGGGACCAATTTTTTTAAATATAAAATTCAAATAAACATATGAATTCAATATATTTTTATCTTATAAATTACTATAATGCAATTTTACACTTGTAATACCATTACAAAATTGTTTTTAGTTTTATGTTTTTTTTTTTGTTTTTACATATGAAAATTTTGAAAATAGCTTATAATTATTTTTGTAGAATTATTTTCTTATATTCAAATTGTAAAGGTATGTTCACTTCACTCAGTCCTGTTCGAATATATATGGTCTTTTACCTGCTCAGTTGGTCTCATTGTATACTACAATACCAATATGTTTAGGGGTCGTTTGACAGAGTATATTAATAAAAATAATGAATGTATTAATTTGGTGTATTAGTAATTTTTTGGTATATATTTTTATGTTGTGTAGAAATAATGTTATTATTTATTAAGGTATTTTTATTAATACCATGAATTTCTAGTTATTAGTAATGTAAGAGATTTAATGCATGCATTAGCATAGTTAAAAACTCAATTACCCCTCAAAATCCTTTTTATATTTTTTTCATCATAATTGTAAAGGATATTTTTGTAAATAAATATTTTTATGCAATGCATATTATTTTTAATACTCCAAACAAAATAATACGTAAGAAATAATTTGTGTAAGATTAATACAAGTATAACTAATATAAACATTATTAATACACTTAATTGAGCATTATTTTTATATACCCTACCAAATCGCTTTGTATACTACGTATATAAGTCTATTATTTTCAAGCAAAGTATTTGGAAGTAGAGTAGTAGACAAGTAGTAAACATAGGGAAAAAACTACGGAGCAACAATTTATCATAAATGCTAAGAGGTAATATTACTCAGTTCTCACAACTAGGAAACGAAATGTCAAAGTTTCCAAACATATTAAACCAAAATCAATAAACTAAGGTGAGAAACTAGCATTGGCCCAATGGCCTTGACATAGCCACCAAGATATTAAGAAAAGTTTATTTCTAGTCTTATTCTTCCTTTGTGATTAAAGGACTTGTTGTCTTGCCAAGCTAACAGGCAACAAAAATATGTAATTATTCTAACTTCGGGACTCTATGATACACTTGCTTGGTGTATGGTTTGAACTCATGATTGCCCCAACAACAGGCGTTGCCGGAGGGAGCCGTGATGGCAAGGCAGAAATGAAGTCTACCAAATCTTTGAGATTCTTATGTGAAGTACCATCAATCTGCATAGCAGCAACTATGTTTTGTTTCATGTCTACTACTCTTTTCTTCACATCTTTGCCTTCTTCACTTAACATGAGTTTTCTTATTGTTTTCTCTATGACCGTTCTCTCCATAACCTCCAATTCAAATCCAACCTTATATATTTGGCTCAGATATCTCGCGTTCACTAGTTGGTCTGCTAGACTTGGCCTGCATATCATAGGAACTTGTTCACAAATACTTTCAAGCGTAGAATTCCAACCACAATGTGTGAAAAAGCCTGCTATCGCGGGATGTGCAAGCACCTGTTTTTGTGGTGCCCATTTCACTATTCGTCCTCTTGCTCCTACCATTTCCTCATAACCATCAGGCAGTGCCTCAGCACATTGAAAGCCAGAGACAGAGCCAGGTCGAATAACCCACAAGAACGGCTGCTCACTGTTAGCTAATCCCCAAGCAGTCTCGATCAACTCTTTTTCATCAATCCTCACTAGGCTTCCCAAGCTGACATAGAGAACAGAGTTAGGGGTTTGTCTGTCGAGCCACTCAATGCAGCTGTTGTCTTCTTCTAGTATGCTAGTCGATGAGGCCAAAGGCACCATTTTGGGAAAAGGGCCTATTGGAAAAAAAGGCACCTTGTAATGTTTTTGAAGGCGTAACAACATTGAATTCTCCAAGTCCTGCATTGTGTTCCAAATAGTCGCGACAGATGATCCTATATCGCTTATTCTTTTATAGAAGTCTAATACTGGTTCTGGAACTGTATTATTGATGACATGAATTGGTACATCCTTAAACCTCAAGGGATGAAGCTCTGGTAACGGATCCAGCAACTGAGAATCTGAAATTGTAGTGAGTAATCAAATGCAAATTTAGCGAAAGATAGAGCATAATGGAATAAAAAGGTTATTGTCCCTATTGCTTCTAGTACTCACTCCATTCCATTTTACTTGACCTTTTCTTTTCACGCCCCTTAAGAAAACATTAACTAAAAACTAGTAGTTAATTATACTTTGATTTTCTAAAATGACAACTATTTTGGACCATCGTAAAGAAGAACTGGAAGGAGTACTTTTCATTTCTATTTTTATTTTCTATGATGTTTGCTTGAGATGAATGCAAGTAGGAAACATGATCAATTAGGAATCATATAACCGATCCCAACTTGTTTGGGACTGAAGCGTATTCAAAATGAATTTTCATTTAATTCTTGAAGCAGAGGATGTGTTTGTTCTCATACCTTCAAAAGGAAAATATTTTTCTGGTTGCTGAAAAATGGTGACCATAGAGTGCATACATGCAGCACTGAAAGTGCGGAGGACAATACTGGGAAGCTTCAGCTGAGTGGCAACATCATCGACAAAGAACATGACGTTGTCATAAATGATACAAGCGAGCTGATCACCTTCCTCTTCCATCATCCTAACGAGGTAATTTCTCAAGGGCGCTTTACAGCTCTCGTTCATACAATGTATACTCTTTACACTCGGGAATGACATGTCAAATCCCTTTAATCCGTCATCCATAGAATGGAAGACGAATTGAGGATGATTGGAATAATTAGGAGTATTGTATTCAGTATGTGCAACTATAACAGAAAAGCCTTGTGAATGAAGGATATTTCCAAGCTGCAGCATTGGTGTTAAATGCCCCTGGAGAAGGTATGGCACTAGTACTACACTCTGTTTTCTTTCTACTTTCATCTTTGTTTTCTTGGAATTTCTCTCCTATTCAAGAGTTTAGTGGTGTTCTTGAAGGAAGTTTATATATAGCTCTCAAACTTAAAAAAGTATTTTAGGTTAACGTGAACCTAATAACTTTTGCTTTCATTAAGTATTTGTACTAAGAAATTTACTACCCCTCCGTTGCTTTCTATATGTCACATTTTTACTTTATATTAGTATTAAGAAATAATGTAATTTAACCCTTCTACCTTTATTTTATTTTTTTGGAACTCAAGTTTTCAATCAATGAATATGAATTAATTTAACCAATGAACATGAATCATTTACTTAGCTTTTCTAAGTTGATCAAATGTATATTTTCAAGGCTAATAACTCACAAGAGTAAAAAAAGAACAATATGCTAATTTATGCATTGATTTTATGAAATGACAAGTATTATGAACCAATTATTTATAAAAAGGGATGACATATAAAAAGGAACGGAGAGAGTAGTAAATATTTATAAATATTAACTTTAGATTCAGTTATTATTATATACTAAATTGAATTCGTTATACAAATCCACTTTTTCCATTTCAATTTATGTAACATTTTTCAGATTTCAAAATTCAAATAAATCTTTCTTTGACCATAATTTTTTCATATATTTTAAATTACAAATATTGTGACTATAATATTTTTTGCGTAGTTTTTAAACATGTTAATTTTGTTTCAAAAAACTTAAAAAATCTATATCCAAAATAAAATTATTCACTCTTGAAATTTAAATTATGATACATAAATTAGAATATAAGAAGTACAAATTTCACATTTTGAAGCCTGCTACTTGATATTGAATGAGTGGTGATAAAATTGGGACAACTCACCAATCCCAATCACAGAAGGGTGTAAAATGGTACTGTTTGTGTCTTTAATATGTATGTCTTTTAGTCAGTATTCAAGGGCCAGACAATAATATCAAGAAAAATTGATGTGCATATTTTTAACATGTGCAGAGGGAGGTGCTGTAACCCCCGAGGAGGTGCGAAAGTCGAGAGACTGATGGTAGGAGTACGCGGAAGGGTCGAGATAGGTCAAAAAAGTATTGAAAAATATAATAATAATTTAATACTTCAATTGATTGATTACTTGAATTTTTATTTTAGGTGAGAAGTTTTTATGTTTGATTATAAAGTTAAAAACAATAATTTGTGGTTGACTGAACTTTTTAAAATGTTTCTAAGTGTAATTTTTCCTCAAAAGTGTTTTCAAAAAGAGTGATTTAGGGGAGAAACTATTTTTTATGTTATGAAAAACAACTTTTGCTATTCTTTAGAAGCACTTATTGTCCCTCCATAAAGCTTAGTTAAACACCTTAAGCAATTTTTTGAAGATGAGCAAAAATTTAAGAAAAAGCACTTTTGACCTTCCAAAAGTTTGGCGACTATTCAAAATTTGAACCGTGACATACACTTGACCTACACATAAATTGATGTTCTCTTACCACAGGGCAGGGCCTGTTTGGATTGACTTTTAGCTTATGACTTATAAACCAAAAGCCATAAGTTAGGATTTCTAACTTGTGACTTTTGACTTATTTTTGTTATTTTGGCTTTAAAATAAGTGCTTATAAACACTTTTTAACTTTATCCAAACATTTCAAAACTGCTTAAAAGCTATTTTGGCTTAAAAGCACCTAAGATAAGTCAATCCAAACGGGTAATAAATCAAAGCCTGGGAGACATCATGTATCCTAATTCTTTACTAAAATACACTAGGAAGACTTTTCTCATTCCTTCTTCAAGAAACAAGCCTGATGCTGATTGATACAAATTCAAACGAGCAATACATGAATCTATCATTTTTGTTTGAGAAAAGGCATATCCATGCAATTATTTGTTAACTGAAATGACATAAATGAATCAAACTTTTAACATAAGCCTTTTCTCAAAGTTCGATGACATATTTGAGCCTTTTCCCTTTCTTTTTTAGTAACCAAATACCAGAAAATAAGTAACAAACTTTTCTTTTTCGTAGGACCTTCATACCAAACACAACTTTTATTTTACTTGCTCTCTTGTTGTATACTAAGGTCTTATATTTTCAAGCAAAGCATATGGAAGTAGTAACATAGGGCTAATAAAGAGGAAATCTAACTCAGTTGTAACAACTAGGAACACAATATGTCAAAGTTCCCAACTTATTATAACAATCAACAAACTAAAATGAGAAAGTAGTTGACAAGACTCTATAAGCATTTGCCTCGTGGACTTGAGAAATGTTCACTTCAAGACTCTATGATACACTTGATTGTTATATGGTTTGAACTCATGATTGCCCCAAAAACAGGTGTCGGTGGAGTGAGTCGTGATGGCAACGCAGAAATGAAGTCTACCAAATCATTGAGATTCTTATGTGAAGTACCATCAATCTGCATAGCAGCAACTATGTTTTGTTTCATGTCTACTACTCTTTTCTTCACATCTTTGCCTTCTTCACTTAACATAAGTTTTCTTATTGTTTTCTCTATGACCGTTCTCTCCATAACCTCCAATTCGAACCCAACCTTGTATATTTGGCTCAGATACCTTGCGTTCACCGGTTGGTCTGCTAGAAATGGCCTGCATATCAAAGGGACTTCCTCCAAAATACTTTCAAGTGTAGAATTCCAACCACAATGAGTGAAAAAGCCTGCTACCGCGGGATGTGCAAGCACCTGTTTTTGTGGTGCCCATTTCACTATCCGTCCTCTTTCTGCTACCATTTCCTCAAAACCATCAGGGAGTGCCTCAGCACATTGAAAACCATAGACAGAGCCCGGTCGAATAACCCACAAGAAGGGTTGATCACTATTAACTAATCCCCAAGCAGTCTCAATTAACTCTTTGTCATCAATCCTCATTAGGCTACCTAAGCTGACATAGAGAACAGAGTTTGGAGCTTGTCTGTCGAGCCACTCGATGCAGCTGTTGTCTTCTTCTAGTATGCTAGTCGATGAGGCCATAGGTGCCATTTTGTGAAAAGGTCCTAGTGTAAAGAAAGGCACCTTGTAATGTTCCTGAAGGCTTAACAACAATGAATTCTCCAAGTCTTGCATCGTGTTCCAAATAGTCGCAACAGATGATCCTATATCACTCATTGATCTGCTGAAGTCTAGTATCGGTGCGTGAACTGTATTATTAACGACATTAATTGGTATATCCTTAAACCTCAAGGGATGAAGCTCCGGTAACGGATCCAGCAGTTGAGAATCTGGAATTGCAAGTGAGTAATCAATGCAAAAGATACAACATACTGTAAGAAAAAGATTATAGTCTATTGACCATCTATTTCTAGTAAAATCGAATGGAATGAGTACTTTTCATTTCCTTTTTTATTCTATAATAATCGGTGCTTGAGATGAATGTAAATAGGGAACATGGTTAGTGAGATTTACATAGCCAACCCCAACTTGTTTGGGGCTGACGCATAGTTATTGCTATATTATTGAATTTGAAATGATTTTTCAGTTAAATGTTGAAGTAATTGTTCTCATACCTTTAAAAGGAAAATATTTTTCTGGTTGCTGTAAAATGGTGAGCATAGAGTCCAAATACGCAGCACTGTAAGTGCGCAGGACAATGCTGGGAAGCCTGAGCTGAGTGGCTACATCATCGACGAAGAACATGATGTTGTCATAAATGATACAAGCGAGCTGATCACCTTCCTCTTCCTCTTCCATCATCCTAACAAGGTAGTTTCTCAGGGGCGCCTTACAGCTCTCGTTCATACGATATATACTCTTTAAACCCGGGAATGACATGTCCATTCCCTTTAATCCGTCATCCATAGAATGGAAGACGAATTCAGGATGATTGGAATAATTAGGAGCATTGTGTTGAGTATGTGCAACTATAACAGAAAAGCCTTGTGAATAAAGGATACTTCCAAGCTGCAGCATTGGTGTTAAATGTCCCTGGAGTAGGAATGGCACTAGTACTACACTCTGTTTTCTTTCTACTTTCATCTTTGTTTTGCTTGAATTTCTCTTCTATTCAAAAGTTTAGTAGTACGAGGTACTAGTTTTCTTGAAGGAAGTTTATGTATAGCTCTCAAATTTTGGGACTCTTGACCACGCAGGGGCGGATCTAGCATTAAAGTTTTGGGTTAATGTGAATCAAGTAGCTTTAGATCAGATCTGTACCTTTTGTTTTTATTTGTTAAAAACTGTGTTGACCTGCTACTTGATGCTCATGGGAGATTTTACTTGTCCACTTTTGAATTGACATACCTATTAAGAAAAATAATTATTGATATAGTAAATTTACTATTTTACTTCTATTGAAGTAGATGAATTAAAGATTTAACATTTTCAAAGTAATTAATTGAGAGTATATTATAGGAAAAAACTTTTATATTTTTTGAATTTTTCAAAATGAATAAGTAATTAAGAAAAATTAAAAAAAATAATATGAATAAGTAATTAGAAATAGAGGAAATATTGAATGACTGGTAATGAATTGGGACAACTCACCATTCTCAATCCCAAAAAAAGAGTAACGAGATCCACAAGTAAGCCCTCAATCTTGAAATTGGTGCTGTTTGACTTTATATATGTAAAGTCTTCTAGTCCAATAATTAAGTAGGCGTTTGGCCATGCGATACTATATCACGATATGGTATCGTGAGATGGAATCAGCGTTTGGACATGTGATTTTACGCTGATTCCATATCATGAGAATTGAGAGGTGATACCATATTCTCCAAAAACCATGATATGGAATTATATGGTGATTCCATATCATGATTTGAGATATTTTAATACAATAATTGATCCATGAGTTTATATTTTGTTAAAACAACCCTACATTTATATCTACTAACCATTTGTTTCATATGTAAATAAAATTTATAATCACATCATTACTTTTTAAAATTTATTATTCTCACCAACATAAAATTTATTATTCTCACCAACATATAGTCACTTTAACTCACACCTCACGATTGTGAAACTTTTCAACATTCACTTGAAACAATTAACCAGCATGTTAAAATTGTTGCCGAGGCAATTAGCAAGATGGCACCAACATTTATACAACCAAAAAATATGACTGATATACATTCCAAAATTCGACATAATACTCGATTTTGGCCTTGGTTTAAGTAAAATTTCAATCACATTAATAAATTTATTTTATGGCCTTAATAAGTGAACATTTATATTTTATGTGTAAGTTATTAGTATTTAGTTACATATTTCCTATCAACTTTGTTTAAAGAGATAATATTTATTTTATGACTTTGCATTGTCTTGGAAGCACTATTTTTATTACTCTTACAAACACTATTTTTATGAAGTGCATTATATAATGCTTCCAATTTATTTTATGTTCACTAAACTAATATTGATGTATTTTTATTTGGTAGGATGTGTTGGTGCGATTGATGGAACATATATAGAAGGGGAGGTTCCTAAAGCGATGCAACAAACATATCGTAATCGCAAAGGAAGAACATCACAAAATGTCTTATGTGCTTGTGATTTTGATATACGATTTACCTTTGTTGCTGCTGGTTGGGAATGTACTGCACATGATAGTAAAGTACTTGAGAATGCACTTGTTGAACCAACGTCACAAATTTCCATTTCCGCCACATGGTAACTTTAAATTACATCCTTAGAATAAATATTATTTATTTACACAAAGTTGTCTCATTTACGTCACATATGCTTTTAGTAATTCTTTATAAAATATTTTTTGGTAGATAAATATTATGTTGTTGATGCTAGTTTCCGAAACACAAAAGGAATTTTAGCTCCATACAAAGGACTACGCTATCATTTGCAAGATTACCGAGGAAGTGAAAGAGAGTCTCAAAAATGCCAAAGAACTAATTAATTATAGGCATTCATCTCTGCGCAATGTGATTGAACGGACTTTTGGAGCTTGGAAAAATAGATTTAGAATACTGAAACAAGGCATAAATCATTATGATATTGATACACAAGTGAAAATTGTCATAGCTTGTGCAGTGTTACATAATTATTTGCGAGAATACCAAAGTAGTGATGAAATATTTATGGTCTATGAACATGAAGATATAGTTGCGGAGGATATTGACCAACAAATGACTCAAAGTAACAATGTTGGTTCGTCTTCTCGGTCACATGATCGAGAAATGCAAGTTCAGCGTGAGGAAATTGTCCATACTATGTGGGAGGATTATATTAAAGACTAGTACACTACAATTTATGTTCAATTTTTTTTATTAAATTAAAGTTAGATGAAACAATTACTTAAGTAGAAAACAAATAACTTTGTAATAATTTATTATGCAATTTTATAATTTTTTGTTTATTTGATAAGATTGAATAAACAATTGGGGCTATTTTAATAGTTTTACAACTTATGGGATTTTTATGTTTATGAGAAAATATACAACACAAAAATTTCATATGACATGTCCAAACAAACCTTCAATTTCATATCATAATATCATATCATGATACCATATCGCATGGCCAAACGAGCCCTAAGTATTCACGGTGAGACACTCATATCAAGAAAAATTGATGTGCATGTTTTTAAAATGTTTTTTTTAATTCTAATAATTTTGTTGGTTAATTACTTGAATTTTAAGTTATACGAAGGTTCAATTTTTCTATCTATCCCATTTATTTATATAATATATGTTGAACCTTTTTGGTGAAAATCATGTTTAGGCTACTATATGTATTATCTGATATTATGATTATCTTCTATAATTCTCCTCTTCCCTAAATTGAATTGTGAAGGATTTATACTCGGAGATTTATACGAAATAATACATACCTTTTTTCTATAACTGAGTGTGTTATCACCACCAATTTCCTTAGCATTTTCTTACATGATCACTATGGAGACTATGAAGTCTTGTTAAATCCTTACTAGGATAATGTTGAGACTTGTAACTTTTATTCATTTAAGAGTTACATCACCCCTTATCTCATAATTTCCGCTCCATTCATGAATACCATAACTCTTTCTCTTTTATCAATAAAGATTGTGGTGGAGTAGTAAGTGCCTAATTTTTAATTAGAGATTAAGGGTTCGAGTTAATTAGAGATTAAGGGTGGAGTGTATATGATTTGTTGGTACACGAAGAAAAATTGGTAGATATGGAGCACATTGATGCCAATAGGGTTGAAATTTCACTGCTGGATAGTGATCCTACTTTAGTCCCAGGTTCTTGCTTAGATTAGCCTAATGGGATTGAAGTATTTAACCCTGAATCATTCAGGTCTTCTTTAAATGCGACTAGCCTGACTACTTGGCTACTCACATAGAAGACCGAGAAATCATTAAAAGAAAAAAACATGTGCCCGTGATTTGAACTTTAAACTCTTTGGTGAATATGAAAAAGGAATATCAAGTTAGACCTTGTAGAAAAATGAAAAAAGGAGTGTTGGGGTGAGGCTGGGTCAAGTCCTGGTCTATGTTAAGGGTGGGATTCCAAGTCTGGCCGTCCATGTGTATTTGCCCAGATTATACATAAATACTCATGGGACGACATTTTCTTTATACTAACCGAACACCAGGAAATAAGTAAGAAAACCATTTATTTTCCACAAAAATGATTTCTAGGAAAACATATTCATTCATACCAAACACAACCATTGTTTTACTAGCTCCCTCCATATTATATTTTTAACATAGGGATAACAAAGAGTAAATATATCTCAGTTCTAACAACTAGCAAACAATATGTCAAAGTTCCCAACTTATTAAACAAATCAACAGACTAAAATAAGAAAGTTTTGTGATTATAGCAGGCTGCTATATTGCTTCAGCATTTACCCCACGGACTTCAGAAAAATTCACTAATCACCAATTTTGATTTTTATTCCAACAGTTACTCACTTATGAAGTCATTCATAGTCGAATGTCCATATAAATATCGAATGTCAAATGAGTTGAAAACAAAATCAATAAATACTCTTGGGTCAAGTTGGGACCCGGGATTGGGATTGTGATTTGAGATTTGGGTCAGGAGTCGGGGTTGAGGTCTCTGGATGGAGTCATGGATCTGGGTTGAGGTTAGGTCCAGAGTTAACTTCGGGTTGCAGTTCGTGGCATGGGGTCAGTTGTCAGGTCCCAGGGTTTTGTTTTAGGTCAGTGTTGGGGTGAGGTCGGGTCGAGTCAAGTCCATGTCTATATATGTTATAGGGTGGTTCCAGGTCTAGGTGTACAAAGATACTCGTGGGACAATAATATTCTTTACTAATCAAACACCAGAAAATAAGTAAGAAAATCATTTATTTTCCACGAAAATATTGTCCTACCGACTAGGAAACAATATGTCAAAGTTCCCAACTAATAAAACTAATCAACAAACTAAAGTAAACTGCTTCAGCATTAAGTAAAAGTTCACTTCTTATCTTATTCTTCCTTTTGTGATTAAGGACTTGTTGTCTTGCCAAGCTAACAGGCCACAAATATATGGTTTGAGCTCAAAAATAACTTCAAGACTCTATGATACACTTGCTTGGTATATGGTTTGAGCTCATGATTGCCCCAAAAACAGGTGTTGGTGGAGCGGGTCGTGATGGCAACGCAGAAATGAAGTCTACCAAATTATTCAGATTCTTATGTGAAGTACCATCAATCTGCATTGCAGCAACTATGTTTTGTTTCATGTCTACTACTCTTTTCTTCACATCTTTGCCTTCTTCACTTAACATGAGTTTTCTTATTGTTTTCTCTATTACCGTTCTCTCCATAACCTCCAATTCGAACCCAACCTTGTATATTTGGCTCAGATACCTTGCGTTCACCAGTTGGTCTGCTAGAAATGGCCTGCATATCATAGGGACTTGTTCACAAATACTTTCAAGCGTAGAATTCCAACCACAATGTGTGAAAAAGCCTGCTACCGCGGGATGTGCAAGCACCTGTTTTTGTGGTGCCCATTTCACTATTCGTCCTCTTTCTCTTACCATTTTCTCAAAACCATCAGGCAGTGCCTCAGCACATTGAAAGCCAGAGACAGAGCCAGGTCGAATAACCCACAAGAAGGGTTGATCACTATTTGCTAATCCCCAAGCAGTCTCAATTAGCTCTTTGTCATCAATCCTCACTAGGCTACCCAAGCTGACATAGAGAACAGAGTTAGGGGCTTGTCTATTGAGCCACTCGATGCAGCTGTTGTCTTCTTCTAGTATGCTAGTCGATGAGGCCAAAGGTGCCATTTTGTGTAAAGGGCCTATTGGAAAAAAGGGCACCTTGTAACGTTCTTGAAGGCGTAATAACATTGAACTCTCCAAGTCTTGCATCGTGTTCCATATAGTCGCGACAGATGATCCGGTATCACTCATTGCTCTAAAGAAGTCTAGTATGTGTTCTGCAACTGTATTATTGAAAGCAGGAATTGGTACATCCTTAAACCTCAAGGGATGAAGCTCCGGCAACGGATCCAACAACTGAGAATCTGGAATTATAGTGAGTAATCAATGCAAACTTAAGCGAAAGATACAACATAATGGAAGAAAAAGATTAGAAGCTATACCAGCTAGTGGAGAATATATCTTAGTCATGTTAATACGTGTACTTAAGGTCCTATGCTTTCTAGGAGCCTTTTGGCCCTGTTACTTCTAGTACTCACTCCGTTCCATTTTACTTGTCATTCTTTTTGCACGCTCTATAAGAAAACATTAACTAAAAGCGTAATTTGACTAAATTATCCTTGTTTAGTATTTGATCTCACTTTACTACTACTCTCTTTTCCACCACATTAATTTCTTTCCACATTTATTGAGTAAGGGT
Organism: Solanum verrucosum; assembly: GCF_900185275.1. Lineage (NCBI taxonomy): Eukaryota > Viridiplantae > Streptophyta > Magnoliopsida > Solanales > Solanaceae > Solanum > Solanum verrucosum. Next base: position 194,996 of record NW_026020450.1, read on the forward strand.
AAAAGTGAAAACTAGTAGTTAATTATATCTTGGTTTTCTGTAATGACAAGTATTTTGGACCATTTATTTTTAGTAAGGACGGCTAGTAAAATTGACTAGAAAGTGTACCTTACATTGCTATTTTTATTTTCTATAATGTTGGCTTGAGATGAATGTAAATATGGAACATGGTCTGTGAGGATTCATATAGCCGACCTCAACTTTTTTGTGACTGAGGAATAGTTATTGTTATCGAAATGATATTTCACTAAAATCTTGAAGCAGAGGATATGTTTGTTCTCATACCTTCTAAAGGAAAATATTTTTCTGGTTGCTGAAAAATGGTGACCATAGAGTTCATACATGCAGCACTGAAAGTGTGCAGGACAATGCTGGGAAGCCTCAGCTGAGTGGCTACATCATCGACAAAAAACATGTTGTTGTCATAAATAATACAGGTGAGCTGATCACCTTGCACATCCTCTTCCTGTTCCTGTTCCTGTTCCATCATCCTAACGAGGTAATTTCTCAAGGGCGCCTTACAGCTCTCGTTCATACGATATATACTCTTTACACTCGGGAATGACATGTCAATTCCCTTTAATCCGTCATCCATAGAATGGAAGATGAATTCAGGATGATTGGAATAATTGGGACTATTGTATTCAGTATGTGCAACTATGACAGAAAAGCCTTGTGAATGAAGGATACTTCCAAGCTGCAGCATTGGTGTTAAATGCCCTTGGAGAAGGAATGGCACTAGTACTACACTCTGTTTCCTTTCTACTTTCATCTTTTCTTTCTTGGAATTTCTTTTCAATTCAAGAGTTTAGTAGTATAACTCTCAAACTTAAAAAGTATTTGGGTTAACGTGAACCAATAGCTTTTGCTCTCATTATCTATTTGTAGTGTACTACGAAATTTTCCTAAAAATCTATAAATATTAACTCGAGATTCAGTTATTATTATATATTAACTTGAAATCGTTATAAAAACCAACTTTTTTTCCCCTGATATTTTTTGGATTTCGAAATTCAAACAAATCTTTCTTTCACCGTAATTTTTTCATATATTTTTTAAATATCTTGAATTACAAATTATTGTGACTATAACATTTTTTGCATTGGTTTTAACTATGTAAATTGTATTTTAAAAAATCTATGCGTGAATTCATGATCAAAATAAAATTTATTGACTTTCGAAATTCAAATTTTGAATCCGTCTTTGCCTGGTACTTGATATTGAATGAGTGGTGATAAAATTGAAACTACTCACCATTTCCAATCGCAAAAAGGGAGTAACAAGAGCCACAAGTAAGCCTCATACTGCTTGTGCCTTTAATATGCATGTCTTTTAGTCCAATAATTCAGTATTCATGGACCAGACAATAACATCAAGAAAAGTTGATGTGCAATGTTTTCAACATGTTTTGTTTTTTTAATCGTAGTAATTCAGTTAGTTGATTATTTGATTTTTTACCTCGTTGGTGAGGGTTCGATTTCTCACCTTGTAGGTTCTTTTTATTTATTATAGGGAAAAGGGTCAAAATTACCCCTCAACTTTGTTTTATTAGTTGACTTTACCCTTACCATTAAAAGCAAGTTATTTTTACCCCTGTCGTCAATAAACTTAACAAATATATCCCTCCTTGGACGGAAACCCCCAAATCAATTGAAATTACCCGATTTTAATTGAAATTATCCAATTCCTTTTTTAACCCGAACCAGAACCCACCCAGAATTTTAAGGGTTGTGCTCAAGATAATTTGAATTGGGTTCAATCTCAACCCATTCAAGCCTAACCAATTTTAAGAGAATCCCAATTGAGCCCAATTCAATCTCCAATTTCAACCTGTTTTAAAGGTATGAATTACACCCTCCGTCCACAATTGTTTGGCAAGTATACTAAAAATAGATGTCCAAGATTAATTGTCAATTTAAACAATCAAGAAATAATTAGTCATTTTTTTCCAATTCTGCCCTTAATGATTGTGTAGTTCAATTGAAAAGGTATGTGGACTTTTGGTATTCTTGACATAGTAGGGTTATATTAGTCAAATTACACCTTGTATTAAATTTTCCTTGAGGGATGTGCATGACCTTACCCTAACAAACAATTGTGGACGGAGGGAGTATTATCTATTTAACATCTTTTAGGATTTATCTATCCATTTGTAACTTTTTTTAAAAAAAATCTTGAGCTGAAATTTGAATTGTGATTATAAAAGTTAAATATCACTATGTTAAAATTACTGAGATTAATCAGGTCAAATTGGACGGGTCAAGACCCAACCCATTTTTTAGCCCATTTAAACCCAACCCATTTGAGCCCAAAGTAAACTTGGGCGGGTCAAGACCCAACCCAATTTCTATTTCAACCTATTTTAATATCTCTAATTTCAACTCAACCCATCATTTGACACCCCTACTTATAAGCATAAGCAATGCATAGCCAAAATGACCTTACTCTATTAATTATTCTATTTTTTTAAAAAAAAAATCAGAATATTAGTTAGTGCTAATAAATAAAGCCATCAGCCAAGAAATTAATTGACTAGAAATTAAGTTGAAACAATCAAGTTTAAAATTTGAAAAATTGTTGGAATGCAAAGAATTGTTGAGATTGTATTGTATTGTCTGCTAATATTTTTACTTCAATTGTTGCTTGCAAGACCATAAAGGTAACGATCGCATGCAAAAATATGGAAAAAAAAAGAGGAGAAAAAGATGAAGACGATCACTCAGAATGATAAGCGCTCAAGGTGCTTGACAAAAAGACCAGAGAAAAAAAAAACACCAAATAGAGCACTTGTGCTCCTAATTGGATATGGAAACAGAGAGAAAAAATATCTAACAAATGGATAAAGCCATGGAGAAGATGGTGTAGTGAGTTAAAAGATTGATTCCAAGATTGCCAAATTGATTGCAGGACAACCATAGCTCTGGATACTCGAGCTCAAGCACCCTCCCCTGCCGCTTTTCAGGTACAAAAGTCCTCCCCTATGGCTGCCTTCTAGACTTAAAATTTTTAATCACATTCGCAGTTACTTGTTAATGTATTAAAGAATAGACACATTATTTAACTGAATTCAATCCTGTATATGATTTGTTGGTATACGAGGAAATATTGGTAGATATGGAGCACATTGATGCCAATAAGGTCGAAATTTCACATGCTGGACAGTGATCCTAGTCTCAGGTTCTTGCTTAGATTAGCCTGATGGGATTGAAGTATTCAATCCTGAATCATCGAGGTCTTCTTTAAATGTCATTTCCTTCTGTAAATGTGACTAGCCTGACTACTTGGCTAGTCTCATAGAAGACCGAGAAATCAATAAAAGAAAAAAGATGTGCCATGATTTGAACTTGGAATCTTTTGTGAGTAAGAAAAAAAAATATCAAGTTAGACCTCGTAGAAAAATGAAACAAGGAGTTCCAAAACCATATCCAAAATGGCCTTATTCTTGCCTTCTTTGGCACTTTATGACCACCCCTCTACCCTTCAACCTAGTAAAACACTCATATATTTAGAGGAATTTATCATAGTGAGGAGGAGAGCCTTTATGTATGTCCAAAGACTTTAGATGCAGTATTTAATCAGCAGCAGCACGATCAAGTGATTGAATGAAAATCACCCTTGACAAAATAAACACCCTATTAATTACCTTGACAAATGTTTGTTAGTTATTTATTTATCCTCTCCTCTAGCCTAATCACTCTGTTTCAGAAAATACCGTGGTGTTTATCACTCCAAAAACTATCATTTCTGCATGTGAAGTCGTTCACTAGTATTCACTAGTATTTACATGATCATAATTGGACTGACCAGGGGTTGTGCCTCAGGTCGGTGTTGGGGTGAAGTCGGGTCAAGTCCTGATCTATGTTAAGGGTGGGATTCAAAGTCTGGGTCCATGTCATAGTATTTGCCCAGATTATACATAAATACTCATGGGACAACATTTTCTTTATACTAACCGAACACCAGGAAATAAGTAAGAAAACCATTTATTTTCCACAAAAATGTTTTCTAGGAAAACATATTCATTCATACCAAACACAACCATTGTTTTACTAGCTCCCTCCATATTATATTTTTAACATAGGGATAACAAAGAGTAAATATATCTCAGTTCTAACAACTAGCAAACAATATGTCAAAGTTCCCAACTAATTAAACAAATCAACAGACTAAAATAATAAAGTTTTGTGATTGTAGCAGGCTGCTATATTGCTTCAGCATTTACCCCACGGACTTCAGAAAAGTTCACTAATTATCTTATTCTTCCTTTTGTGATTAAGGACTTTTTGTCTTGCAAGGCTAACAGGCAACAAAAAGTTTGTAATTCTTCTAACTTCAGGACTCTATGATACACTTGCTTGCTATATTTGATCCAACAACAGGTTATGGCAGAACGAACCGTGATGGCAAGGCAGAAATGAAGTCTACCAAATCATTTAGATTCTTATGTGAAGTACCATCAATCTGCATACCAGCAACTATGTTATGTTTCATGTCTACTACTCTTTTCTTCAGATCTTTGCCTTCTTCACTTAACATGAGTTTTCTTACTGTTTTCTCTATGACCGTTCTCTCGACAACCTCCAATTCGAACCCAACCTTGTATATTTGGCTCAGATACCTAGCTGTCACTGGCTGGTCTGCTACAAATGGCCTGCATATCAAAGGGACTTCCTCCAAAATACTTTCAAGCGTAGAATTCCAACCACAATGAGTGAAAAAGCCTGCTACCGCGGGATGTGCAAGCACCTGTTTTTGTGGTGCCCATTTCACTATTCGTCCTCTTTCTCCTACCATTTTTTCAAAACCATCAGGCAGTGCCTCAGCACATTGAAAGCCAGAGACAGAGCCAGGTCGAATAACCCACAAGAACGGTTGATTACTATTAGCTAATCCCCAAGCAGTCTCAGTTAGCTCTTTGTCATCAATCCTCATTTGGCTACCTAAGCTGACATAGAGAACCGAGTTAGGAGCTTGTCTGTCGAGCCACTTGATGCAGCTGTTATCTTCTTGTAGTATGCTAGTCGATGAGGCCATAGGCGCCATTTTGTGAAAAGGGCCTGTTGCATAGAAGGGCACCTTGTAATGTTCTTGAAGGCGTAACAATATTGAATTCTCCATGTCTTGCATCGTGTTCCAAATAGTCGCAACAGATGATCCTATATTGCTGATTGCTCTAAAGAAGTCTAGTACCGGTTCTGCAACTGTATTATTAACAACAGGAATTGGTACATCCTTAAACCTCAAGGGATAAAGCTCTGGTAACGGATCCAACAACTGAGAATCTGGAATTGTAGTGAGTAATTAATGCAAGCTTAAGCGAAAGATACAACATAACGGAAGAAAAAGATTATAGGCTGAATTATCCTTCTAGTACTCACTTTGTTCCATTTTACTTGTCATTTTTTTTGCACACCCTATAAGAAAACAATAACTTAAAGTGTAATTTGACCAAATTATCCTTGTTTATTATTTGATCTCAATTTAATACTACTCTCTTCTCCACCACATTAATTTCTTTCCACATTTATTGAGTAAAGATAAAAGTGAAAACTAATAGTTAATTATATCTTGGTTTTCTAAAATGACAATTATCTTGGACCATCTATTTTTTGTAAGGATGGCAAGTAAAATCGACTGGAAAGGGTACCTTTCATTTCTACTTTTATTTTCATTTTCTATAATATTGGCTTGTGATGAATGTAAATAGGGAACATGGTCAGTGAAGATTCACATAGCCGACCTCAACTTGTTTGTGACTGAAGCATAGTTATTGTTATCGAAATGATTTTTCATTAAAATCTTGAAGCAGAGAATGTGTTTGTTCTCATACCTTCAAAAGGAAAATATTTTTCTGGCTGCTGAAAAATGGTGATCATAGAGTGCAAATATGTAGCACTGGAAGTGTGCAGGACAATGCTGGGAAGCCTTAACTGAGTGGCTACATCATCTACGAAAATCATGACATTATCATAAACGATACAAGCGAGCTGATCACCTTCCTCTTTCATCATTTTAACAAGGTAGTTTCTGAGGGGCGCCTTGCAGTTCTCATTTTTTTTTTTTTTTTTTTTACCGTGGTTTCCGGGCGTCGCTTTGCATTCTCATTCAAATCATATATGTTCTCTAAACTCGGTAATGATATTTCAATTCCCTTTAATCCGTCATCCATAGAATGGAAGACGAATTCAGGATGATTGGAATATTTAGGAGTATTGTATTCAGGATGTGCAATTATAACAGAAAAGCCTTGTGAATGAAGGATACTTCCAAGCTGCAGCATTGGTGTTAAATGCCCCTGGAAAGGGTATGGTACTAGTACTACACTCTGTTTTCTTTCAATTTTCATCTTTGTTTTCTTGAGTTTCTCTTCTATTCAAGAGTTTAGTAATAGTGTTCTTGAAGGAAGTTTATGTATACAAGTTTATAGTTAATTTTGTACTAGTTAATTTAATTTGTGTTAACTTTGTATTATTAAGGTCAAAACTTCATTTACAAATTTTGTACTGGTTAATTTAATTTGTTTTACCTTTGTATTATTAAGGTCAAAACTTCATTTACAAATTTTGTACTGGTTAGTTTAATTTGCTTTACCTTCGTATTACTTAGGTCAAAACTTAATTTACAATTTTTGTACTAGTTATTTTAATTTGTTTTACCTTCGTATTATTAAGGTCAAAACTTCTGTTACAAATTTTGTACTAGTTAATATAATTTGTTTTACCTTTGAGAGTGTTGGATACCAAGTCTGGGTGTACATAAATAATCTTGGGACAATATTATTTTATCTCAGAAAGCTACTCAACTTTGAATGTTATTCCAAAAATCACTCAACTATGAATGTTTTACTTACAAAGTCACCCAATTTTGATTTTTATTCCAACAGTTACTCACTTACGAAGTCACTCATAATCGAATGTCCATATAAATATCGAATATCAAATGAGTTGAAAACAAAATTAATAAATACTCTTGGGTCAAGTTGGGACCCGGGATTGGGTCGAGATTTGAGATTGGGGTCAGGAGTCGGGTCCTCATCGGGGTTGAGGTCTCTGGACGGGGTCATGGATCTGGGTTGAGGTTAGGTCCAGAGTTAACTTCAGGTTGCAGCTCGTGGCATGGGGTCAGTTGTCAGGTCCTAGGTTAAGGTTAGGTTAGGGTCTGATCGAGGATCAAGTTTTGAGTCGGTGTCGAGATCAGGGTTTTGTCTTAGGTCAGTGTTGTCAAGTCCGTGTCTATGTTATAGGGTGGTTCCAGATCTATGTGTAAATAGATACTCTTGGGACAATAATATTCTTTACTAATCAATCAGAAAATAAGTAAGAAAATCATTTATTTTTCACGAAAATATTGTCTTACTAACTAGGAAACAATATGTCAAAGTTCCCAACTTATAAAACCAACCAACAAACTAAAGTAAACTGCTTCAGCATTTGCACCATGGACTTATGAAAAGTTCACTTCTTATCTTATTCTTCCTTTTGTAATTAAGGACTTGTTGTCTTGCCAAGCTAACAGGCCACAAATATATGGTTTGATCTCAAAAATAACTTCAAGACTCTATGATACACTTGCTTGCTATATGGTTTGGGCTCATGATTGCCCCAACAACAGGCAATGGCGGAGCGAGCCGTGATGGCAAGGCAGAAATGAAGTCTACCAAATCATTCAGATTCTTATGTGAAGTGCCTTCAATCTGCATAGCAGCAACTATGTTTTGTTTCATGTCTACTACTCTTTTCTTCACATCTTTGCCTTCTTCACTTAACATGAGTTTTCTTATTGTTTTCTCTATGACCGTTCTCTCGATAGCCTCCAATTCGAACCCAACCTTGTATATTTGGCTCAGATACCTTGCGTTCACCGGTTGGTCTCCTAAAAATGGCCTGCATATCAAAGGGACTTCCTCCAAAATACTTTCAAGCGTAGAATTCCAACCACAATGAGTGAAAAAGCCTGCTACCGTGGGATGTGCAAGCACCTGTTTTTGTGGTGCCCATTTCACTATTCGTCCTCTTTCTCCTACCATTTTCTCAAAACCATCAGGCAGTGCCTCAGCACATTGAAAGCCAGAGACAGAGCCAGGTCGAATAACCCACAAGAACGGTTGATCACTATTAGCTAATCCCCAAGCTGTCTCAATTAGCTCTTTGTCATCAATCCTCACTAGGCTACCCAAGCTGACATAGAGAACAGAGTTAGGGGCTTGTCTATCGAGCCACTCGATGCAGCTGTTGTCTTCTTCTAGTATGCTAGTCGATGAGGCCAAAGGTGCCATTTTGTGTAAAGGGCCTATTGGAAAGAAGGGCACCTTGTAATGTTCTTGAAGGCGTAATAACATTGAACTCTCCAAGTCTTGCATCGTGTTCCATATAGTTGCGACAGATGATCCTATATCACTCATTGCTCTACAGAAGTCTAGTATCGGTTCTGAAACTGTATTTTTGATGGTAGGAAACGGTACATCCTTAAATCTCAAGGGATGAAGCTCCGGTAATGGATCCAGCAGCTGAGAATCTGAAATTGCATAGAGTAATCAATGCAAACTTAGCAAAAGATGAGCATAATGGAAGAAAAATGTACCAAAATATTTTACTGAAACTGTAAAATAACTTTACTTGTCATTTTTTCTGTTTGCACGCCCCTTAAGAAAACATTAACTATAAGGATGATTTTTTCATTTAGATGTTGAAGCAGAGTATGTGTAATTGTTCTCATACCTTCAAAAGGTAAATATTTTTCAGGTTGCTGAAAAATGGTGATCATAGAGTGCAAATATGCAGCACTGAAAGTACGCAGGACAATGCTGGGAAGCTTCAACTGAGTGGCTACATCATCGACAAAGAACATGACGTTGTCATAAACGATACAAGCAAGCTGATCACCTTCCTCTTCCATCATACTAACAAGGTAGTTTCTGAGAGGCGCCTTGCAGTTTTCGTTCAAATCATACATGTTTTCTAAACTCGGAAATGATAGGTCAATTCCTTGTAATCCATCATCCATAGAATGGAAGACGAATTGAGGATGATTGGAATAATTAGGAGTATTGTACTCAGTATGTATAACTATAACAGAAAAGCCTTGTGAATGAAGGATACTTCCAAGCTGTAGCATTGGTGTTAAATGCCCCTGGAATGGGTATGGCACTAGTACTACTCTCTGTTTTCTTTCTATTTTCATCTTTGCTTTCTTGAATTTCTGTTCTTGATGGAAGTTTATATATAAGTTCTTAATTAAGGTTTGGAACTATGAGGACTGCAGAAGCGGATCTAGCAAAGTATGGTTTCACGTGAACCCAATCAGAGTCGTATTCAGGATTTCGGAATGATGGGGGCATTATTATGAAAAAGTGGATCTAATTGATATGATATTTAGGTTTTTATCATTGAAAATAGTTAAAAATTTAAAATTATAGGTCCAAAATTGAAATGCTTAATTAAATAAAACGCCAAAAGTGCTATCAATAACAACTTAGAGAGGTGTTACCCAATTTTAGAAAGAAAAATAAAACAAGATAGATATAAATTTCAAATTTCTAACCTCACTAGAGGTGCACCCAATCATCGTCACATTATATGATACTTCATGACTCATGTGTGGGTTCACACATTTATATTTAACAAAAATTAAAAAATATAACACTATTATATATGATTTCGGGAGGAGAACATGGGTTCACGTGAAGCCGGTGACTTTGAACCCAATAGCTTTTGTCGAGATCATGCATTTATATTGTACCAAGATTGTGTTTCAATGGAGTTCAATTTTCCTATGTTCATTCGTTAAAGAAAATTTCATGTTAATTGTGTATTTCTCACTATCCAACACACCTCATCTTTGCTCCTACACACAGAGCCTCATCCTCACCGCTCCACCTTCCACAGTGTTTGTCTAAGTTATACACAAATGCTTTTAGGATAATATGTTTTATTTACATATTGCATAGAAGAAAATAAGCAAGAAACAAACTTAATTTCCTTGAAAATATTTTTCATGAAAACCGTTTTCTCTTATATTGAATACACCCTTTCACTAAATATCTAGCGTAAAACTAATTATTATTATTATTATTATTATTATTATTATCATTATTATTATATATTAACTTGAGATCGTTCTAAAAACCTATAAACTTCACTTTCTATTGATTAGGTGTGTTTGGTCATAAATTTTAATTCATTCTTTTACTTTTTCTAGAGTTGTAAAAACTCTAATAAAATTTTGAAAAAATACCAAAAAGTTATTTTCACTTATTTCACTCCATATCACTCACAAAAAATTAAAAACAATTTCAATTTCTAAATATCATTTTTTTTACTTTAAAACTAAAATTTTGCTACTAGTTGATTTTTAATGAGTGGTAATGATATTGGGAAAACTCACCTTGTTAATCACAAAAAGGGAGTGTAATTCTAGAACTATGATTTCTTTGGAGGCTTATCAACAAGTAGAAGATGCCTCGAATTTGACAATGGTATTATTTGTCTTTATGTATTGTCTTCTAGTCCAATAATTCAGTATTCATTGTCGAGAAAATAATATCAAGAAAAGTTGTCATTTTATGTAGAATTTTTGTAACATGTGGTCCTTTTGTACAATTACTATTTGTTTTTTTTTGTGTTTGAGCAGACCGGAGAGGGGCGATGAAAATTTTAATAGTTCGATTAGTTGATTATTAAAAAAATTATCTTATTATTTAGAATTTTTAATTTTGGCAAGTGTCAATTTTTTGACGAGGTGCTCGAAATTCGTTCGAAACTCTGTGTCATTAAATTTGATACTCTAGACTCAACCAAGCAGTTGATACTTCCAATTGAGGTTGACTCAACAAAAACTGGATCCCACGCTCAAACTCCATTTTATTTCAAATTTCACGAGGGGGCTCGAAATTAGTCCGAAGCCTCGGGATCTGCACTAAAGGTCATATTTTTTAATATATACATAAAGTAGATGTTAAACCTTCTTATTGAATACAGTGTCTCGACCACTATATGTATTATATCCGATTTTATCAATATCTTTTGTAATTTTTCTCTTCTCTAGATAAAATTGAAAAAAGAGTTTTTTGAATGATTAAAGACTTGTTTGGATGGGCTTTAAATGTCTTTAAATATAAGTTAGGAATTCTGACTTAGTGATCTATTTTTGTTATTTTATCCAACAACAATATACTTAATATAATCCCACAATTGAGATATGGAAAGCATGGAGTGTACGCAGACCTTACCTTACTTTATCGACTCTTTTTCATTTTCCCTAAACACTACAAAAATGTTTAGAACATCTAAAATAAGTCAATATAAACAAGCTCATAGTTTAACACAAATTGCTACTCTGGCAAAGTGCTTCTTTTGAGTATTTATTTCTCAAAATAGTAGATTTTTGAAAGTGTGCTCAAACATGCTCTTATTCATTAGCACCTAATTTATTACAAAAATAAATCCATGATCAAAGGAGGAAATAACTCTTACATGTACTCTCTAGTAGACATACTACAAGCAGGCACTTGAATAGTGGGAATGTGAACAAATACAATTGAAAGAGGAGCAATGGAAATTGGATCAGAGGGGTTCACTCTTATAGGTTTCAAGAGAGGGATTCTTCCAAAATGATCCACATTACGTTCCTTTCCATTCAAAAGCACTGTTTGGCTATGTAAATCACCATCTTTGGCTGTAAGGTGGTATTCTTCCCTCTCAATTCCGTGTCTCGGGTTCTGATCATTCGTGACTTGTAGCAGCATTGGCGACTCGTTTGTGTTAGCAAGTGTGACTGAAAGACTAATATTAACTGTTGTACTACCATGCATGTTGATCAACATCAGTGCGATTCCTTCCTGCAACATATCGATTATGTATTTAGACATCACAATCTCTCATGTTCGAATTTACACTATTTATACTTACAGAAGATTTTGAACAGTGAGCGTATGAGCGCAGTTTTTTCATTCCTTGGAACTGTGTCGATAGAACATTCCTTCCCATCAAACGATGCCATAAAAGAGCACTGTATGCATGAAAGAGAATGCAAGTAACAATAAGTATAATGCTAAACAAGTATGTTACATTACGAAGTTAAACATGTTCTACATTAGTTCTGTAGATGATGCAGTTAGTCTTGTTTTCAAGAAAACAACATTGAAGAGCTGCTAAATACCCATAATAATCAGGATTTGGATGAAAGTTTGTGGTGTTGAGGAGACCGTAGTTGCCACCAACCAATGTTTGTCGACAATATTTCTTAGTATCGAACGTGGCTGACATCCCAATCTGATCCAAGTACCTATATATTGCAAGATGCAAAATCACTTCTATGAAATATTGACAAGAAAGTTACCAGAGGTATAGATAGACCAGTTAGGTTGAATTATTACCAAAAGCTGGACACGAAGCTATTTGAAACAAGATTGCGACCACTGTTATAAACTCCTCCACTTTCACCAACCCATGCTACAGCTGAAGTTCCAGAATTTCGGAGAACGCCTTGAAGATTTTGCAAGTATTTGGATTCTTCATCCAGATGAGAAGGTTCAAGTATTTTCTGAACTAGGTTGGGGTCATTGCCTAAATATGAGATGATCCGTTTGTTAGCATGATGGACAACTAAATGATTGTATATATTACTATAATTATATTAGCATGATCATATACATTTGTTGTAGAATCAAAAGAATAAATATTGTGATAGAATAGCTGATTTGGAGGAATAGCAAGGCAGATTTAGAGGGATTGAATAGCAGATTTGTAGAGATAGAATAGCTGATCTTTAGGGATAGGATGGCGGATCTTTCGGGATGTGTAATCTTTATTTTCTCTATATAATGGAAAGACTCTCACTTTGAGGGGCATTCAGCAGAAAATTGACACCGTTATAACAATTACAGTGGCTGAGCTAGGTACCTAGGATTAGGAGAAAATTAAAGCTTACAACAACAACAACATACTCAGTGTAATCTCACAAGTGGAGTTTAGGGAGGGTACGCAGACCTTACCCCTTACCTTGGGAGGCAAAGAGGTTGTTTCTGATAAACCCTCGGCTCAAGGAAAAGCATATTGAAAAAAGAAATAATGTAAGTGAAGAAATCATGGAAAATTACTATAGGAAGTATGATGACTATTCTGAAAAAAGGAACAGTAACTGCAACACAATATTGCAATAATCGAAGTTCAAGAGACAAAAGATAGAATCAGAAATCGAAGGACAAGAAACTACATGAGAAATACTACGACTACAGGGAATATTAAAGCTTCATCACATAAAAAGAGCTTAACGTACCACCACCAACACTGTAAATGAATCACATAAAAAGAGCTTAACATACCTCCACCAACACTGTAAATGTGATGTGTAACTACTTGAAGAGAGTTGGATGCTTTATTTATAAATTTTGGAAACCAAATAGCATCAAATATTCCTCCTGGTGCAAGGATTAATGGCACAACATCCTTCTCTTTATATATATCTTGCACTAATTTGTGAAGAGCTATAACATCATAAGCGTACTGATCGGCTGAAATAGCTGGCCCTATTCCGTTTCCATTCAATTCATTTCCTGGAAAGAAACTACAAATGTAAATCAAATGTAGCAGAGAGTAGGCCAAGATATGATCAACAGTTTCAGAGTTGGCTTGTGTTATTGTGTTCCTATGGAAGGAAGTGGTCCATGCAAACCTGTCTTACGGAAGCCCTTTGACATTTATTTTCTTGTTCAAGAGAAAGATTATGGATATACTGTCAACTACAATGGAAACGTTCCCTATCGCTACTTACTGGAAATTGATGCATATGCTCTTTCATACGATAACAAAAAGAATACTGGACCACAATACAAGGATAATGCTCATACTACTTGCTCTTTACAGTATTGTTAATTCTATTACATTTATGCTACATTTGCATATCTGCATACCCTTAAAATAACTGTAGTTAAAGAATGGAGAGAGTTTCATACCAAGCTCCCAGCCGTGGATAGTATAATTTCTGCTGACTGTATATCTGATTAAAGACGCTGCATTGCTGGAATCCCAATCTCCCAAAGCAGTGCGGCCATCAGAAGCTATTTTCTTTCCATTTAAAGTATTCAACCCAAAAGTTACTTTTGCCCTGCAATGATATACATAATAGCTCTTCACTAACAAGAACTCAGTCCATAACTATCACGTCCCTATACGATTTTCCTCACTCAAGTTTAAAATGCAGAAAACTGCACGAAGTAAAGTTACCCCGTTTTCTTGAAGAATTCGCTGAGTTCATCCCAACGAGACAAAGGCAAGCAACCTTGGGTGAATTTTAACAGCTCTGTATCATCACGGAGAAAAGGAGTACATGGTTGTTTATCATGCTTCGTTTGGTATATTAGTCTATCTTGCAATGTGCCTCCAAGTCTAATTGTTAACGGAGAAAACGCTGCAAAATGCAGGAGAAAACTTCACTAGTTACTCATTAATCAGAAAACTACTAAACAAATTTTGAAGGTATCATGGATAGGTGTCTCTCCAAAATTTTATACCTCTAATTGCATTAAAAAATACCTTGTTGCTTAGATCCTGCAATAAAGAACACTTCCCATCAGTCCAATGAGATGTAAGGTTGAACATAGCATAATACGCTCAATGGTGTAGCCGAGTAGTCAATGAAGTGGATTGAACCACCCGTCTTCGGTTCAAATATCAGTAAACGCAAAACAACTAGATGATTTCTTTCCATGTGTCCAAGTCTAGACAGAGTTACCCGCTACCTGTGTAGGTAGAAGGTAACATGTACCCCATGAAATTAGACTTCCGTAATGAAAATACGAAAACAAGTTTCATTAATGACATTCCGATTTCATTGTCTCTTCCCAACCCACACACCTAACGCTCCCACCATCACCCCCCACCCAAACCACCTCCCCACCCCATAGTGTTTTACTAGATAACATATAAATATTTTTGAGATAATAATTTTTTTGCTTACTTACCAACCACTTGAAAAGAAAAAAAAACTCACTTATTTTCAAGGAAAACATATTCCTGCCTAAAATTATCAAAATATGAAGAATGTATAGTGGGTATAGTGGTTTACACTACAATATTAATATGAAACCAACTCATAAATTAACATAACCACAAATCAAATAGATTATACAACAAGTAAGCAGAGAAATGATTTTTCTAGGCCACTTCCAAAAAAAAAAAAAATAGTTTATGTCCTTTTTTACAAAATATCTTCATTTTTACACCTAAAAAGATCCAAAAAGGTTCATTTTCTCCTCTAGTACTGAAGAAATTATAAAGAGTGGAACTTACAAGATTAAGAAGAGAAGCATTTCCCCAGCTACAAGTTCCATAGTCACATTTACTAGGAGGCCACCAATCTAAAGTTGCACAAATAAAATCTTCATCAATTTTTGCAATTGAAGAAAACCCATCAATGTAAAGAATCCCTTCTTCAACAATATCTTCTTCTGCTCTTGAAATTTGGGTGACGTACAAGGACAATAGCAAGAAGTACAACACCAAGAAGCATAAGGAAGAAGCCATTTGCACAGTTCTAGTAAGTAATTTTACACTCAAATAAAATTTGGTCTCAAGTTCCCTTATATTTTCTTCTCATTTTTGGAATTTTGTAATGAAAATAGCATTAGATGTCCACATGTAGGAGTAAATGCATAAAAGACAATAATTTTTCTATATTATATACTTATCATACATGTGGGAATCGTGTGCGCCATCCAGCATTTTTGGTTGCTCGCTCCGCTTCGTTCACTTTTAATATATTTAAATGTGACACATTCAAAATAATACTTTTGTTGTTCACTTTTACTTATCACTTATTTTTAAAATATGTTTTTTTTTTCATATGTTACTCTTAGTATTAAATATTATTCTCCAAATTATTTTTCAAGATCTAATATTACAACATTAATTAATAGAGATAATGTAATAAAATAGATATATCAGTAATTATTTTCTTAGTGATTGTGCCAAGTCAAAGTGACAAGAGAAAATGAACAAAGGAAGTAATTGGTATGATTATTATATTACATTATTCTGATATTTAGTATTAGGCTTTGAACATAAATAACTAAATTAATGTTAAGAATAAAACATACAAAAAAAAATAGTAATTATTGTTTTGTGATATGTTAAAAGTGACAAGTACAAAATGAATTTTTATTTTTAAAATAATAGACAAATAAAAATAAACAGAGAGAACAATTTGACATACTTTTTAAGGAACAATAAATAGAATAATAATTTTGCTATATCATTGTTTGAATTTATACTTTTCTGTTTAAAATAAAATTGTGTTTCTTAAGTTAAGCACATATTTTAAGAAAATTATTATTTTTTAGAAAGTAACATGTATTTTTACTAACTTAATTTTAATAAATTCTTTATTATGTGAACTTTTTTTTATTTAAATAAGAATAAAATTGAAATAACATTATCAATGTCTTTTTTATCATGTGAAATACCATTTGTTCTGATATGTTGGAGTAACAAACTTAGTACTCTTTCCGTTTATTTTTAGTTGTTATATTTGAATTCAAAACATTTATTAAGAAAATAATAATTGACATAACTATTTATCACTCTATTATTATTAATTGATGTATTAATCTTGTAAAACAATTTAGAAAATAAATAATTAATACTAAGAATAAAAATATTAAAAAATAATTATTTTATATGTTCAAAATTATAATAAAAATAAAATTATATTTTTTAAAATAATACTCCCTCTGTCCCTAATTACTTGTCCATTTTTGAATTGGCACACCTATTAAGAAATCAATTATTGACATAGTGAGTTTACCTTTTTACCCCTATTAGTTATGAAGTAGATGAATTAAAAATTTAATATTTTTAAAAAGTTCTACATTTTCAAAGTAATTAATTGAGGATATAATAGGAAAAAAGTTGTCATTTTTTTGACTTGTCAAAATGAACAAGTAATTAGAAATAACTATAAAAAGAAAAGTGAACAAGTAAATAGGGACAGTGGGAGTATGAAAAAAATTAACAAAGACTATTTTGGAAATTACTATAAGTAGATCTGATGAGTTTGGCCTTTGCATATCGGTGGGATCAACTTTAAAATTAGCAAAGTTGTGATCTCCATAAATATTTAATTTAGTCTCGAGATGTGTAAACGAAAGAATTAATTAAGTTGTCAATTAATGTAGGAATTCTGGAAAACTTCATGACAAATAGTTCACTTTTATTTATTTAATATTTTAAAAATAATTTTTTAATAAGTATGTACCTTGATTAATATGTATATTATGACAAAATATTCAAATAAATCATTATTTCTTAAAGGCACATGTAAAATTCAAAGTGAAAAAGTAAAAAAAGAACAGAGGAAGTAGTTAATAAAGAAAGTTACGAACTCCCTCCCAAGTCTAGACCAATTTACTTATATATTTTTTGTTTATATGACCCTTAAAAATTAATTTCTTCATCTCATATTACTTTTCCATATTATCAAAAATATATTTCCCAAATTACTTATCAATATACAAAATCAAAGTAGAATTACTTTATTTTTTCCCCTTCAATTTATTCCTTTTTGAAAATATAAAATACTATTTTATTTATTACTTCTTAAAGGATATGACATATAGAGTATAAACAGTAGGTGTAGTGAGACTTTACTAAACGTGTGTTTCGCAAAATTTAACAAGAATAAAATTGGTATAACATAATAAATTATCTCTTAATTTTTTCAAACTAAACAAATTAAACTAAATATTTTTCAAATATAGACCTCGGAGAATAAGGGTGGGGATGGGGGAGTGCATGGGGGTGGGTGATTACAAGGGTGGGAATGAGACGATACAAGTTGTTTTTCTTTTCATTATGGAAATCGTTTTCCTCAATTCTCAAGAAGTTTATTTTCCTATAAATAGATATTTTTCAATTTTTTGACTAACCAAACACGAGAAAATAGAAAAATTCATACAAAACGCACCCTTAAAGACTTGCCAAAAGTTTAGAATGTCTTATTTTTTCCCCTTTTGGCAAGGGTAAAAAATCAACAATGTCTCAAGCACTTGAATCACACCAGTTAGGATTTCTATCCTCAGTACATATCAAAATGAGACTTAAAGATTTCAATTTTACTGCAAAACTCAGTTCCTCAGCCTGTGAAGATAGAGGTAGTCTAGACAAACATTGTTAAGGTTGCGGGATCTCAGTAAAAATGTGGATAAGGCGTAGCGTCATCTTCTTTTCGCCTTCAAACAATAGCTACAGAAACTATAAAGGGAAAAACTAGCTGAGCTTCTGCCAGAAAAATGAACTAAGAAAGGCGAAGACAAAACTGTAGTAGTACCTACTATAAGGGTGCATTTGTCAAGTATGTCCTCTCGTAAAAGCCAGTTATTTGGTCAGCCACAGCCCACATAATCGCCTGTCCAGGTGGGATCCTCATGAGCCGGGGAATTAGTCCTTTCCATAAGGCACGTAATCCTTCTTCTGCATGTATTGTTGCGATGGCATGAAACATTCCTCTGTACTTCAACTCGCCCACAGATTTACTCTGAGCCATGA
Source organism: Solanum verrucosum (assembly GCF_900185275.1). Taxonomy (NCBI): domain Eukaryota; kingdom Viridiplantae; phylum Streptophyta; class Magnoliopsida; order Solanales; family Solanaceae; genus Solanum; species Solanum verrucosum. The sequence goes on from NW_026020450.1 coordinate 213,535, forward strand.
GCCTTGTTTTCACAACGTCAAATGGACCGGTGCATATAGGACCAGCTGTCCCTGCCAGGAATCCTGATATCATAGACTGCCATGGATGAAGAACTTTCCCATCACCTTCATGTTTCTTCCACAATATTGTGTCAAATGCATTCTTGGCTGTAAACATGGCGGCCTGATTCGTACCATTACGCATAACTGTTGGCGACGCACCTGCCCAGAGACCGAGAATGCCTTCTTCACGAACAATCATACGAGCACAGTGTACAGGTCCCTTGTATCGCAATAGCTCAGGACTTAATCCTCTCTGCTGCTGTAGTCTAATCTTCACCACCTGCATTGATCAAAATTTGACAATCATTCAGTGATTTATGCTGAATATCCTTTCAAAAATCTCTCTTCTGAATTCTGATATTGAGCCATTTTAGAGATGCTAGTATACAAAATATTATGCAAAGTCATGCAAATAACCAGAAATTAGTATCCTGTATACATAATTCTTGACAAGTGATACAGGACAACATTCAATTGGAACAGCGGATAGGTATTCCACTTCAAGCCTAGCGTCAACCGGCAAATGAAAGTAAAAACATCTCAACAAGCGACCATATACAAATGAGCAGAGTGTAATTATTTTACAGATGCTTTCATTACCCCTTCTAAAGACTTCTGTATTAAAAAAAATGCGAAACACATGAACAGTGCAGAATGCAAGCATTTTGTAAGTGCCCCTGGAAGGTTAAAGCATCCCAGCTAAGATAGGAGATAAGTGTTCCATACAAACATTTCCACACCATCCTTTTAGAACCTCTACATACTCGACAAAGCAATAGGTATCCATCACCATCAACTCGCCTATCTTTTCCATTGCAAAGATAATATCAAATTTGTAGTGCAATATGCTGCATGTCCATGGTAAACTTTAGTCCATTTATCAGGAACCAAATCTACTTCAAGAATAAAATCTACAACCTTTTGGACATTAATTTCTTTTAACTGTATGGTTATCAATATAAATTATTTAAAAACCCAATTAAGCCTGGTCAACAATCCAAATTTCTCCATTGTTAGAACTGCATTCATCCTCAAAATTAAAAAATGAGCCACTACGAAACTTAAATGGAAGAGAGGGGAATTACCCGTTGACCATCGTTCCACTACTTCCTTTTTGAATTTGAAAGATTTGGCTAACCTTGTACAATAAATGCATTGGCCCCCTCCACTCAATTTATTGCTTCTCATATCATATTCTTTTTCACATAAAAGATCACCAGATGTCACAAATCCACGCTATTTACAGGAGTTTTCACCGACTAACAATTAAATGAATGATACTTTTTGCCACCTAAAAGAAACATTAAGTGGAAAATCCACAAATTAGTCCTGTGTTGCACTCCCTAATTCTTTTCCATCTAGCACAATCTTGAATTGCTCGACATTTTGAGATAGCATTTAATTTCCACTATATTCTGCAGCACTTAATTTTCTTGTGCTCTTTGTTGTGTTGTAAGTTGTAATCATGGCATAACCTTTCAGCTCAACAATGTTACTCTATCTCCTCCTCTAACTTATATTTAATCCAACTTAGTATTCTTACTCCAACATCCTTCTCTAGAGCTGCACCAATATCTTTTCTAGATAAAGCACCACAGGTGCATAACCATATCTTGACTTTGGTTTGTCACTCTAGTAACTAGTGAAGCCATACTTCAGAGCACTTTTTCCTAGTTCCGTTTTACTGGTCCAACCTATCTTATCCAAGGAGAAGACAAAGTATGGTATACACCTACTCTCCCCTTAACCCTGCGCTAGCCAGGGAGCACTTCATACATGAGGTAACCTCTTAAGACCTTTATCATATTGTAAACTCCACTAGCTAAGGACCGCCTTCAATTCAATGGACAGTTGATGATCAACACTAATCAGAAACAATAAAAGTAGAACTGCTAATAATTCTGTGCATCAAAGTTGCCTATTTCAAAAAATAAAATAAAAAAATCTGTGCATATCCATTAATTTGAATGAACTACAAAATTCCTAGTACATATATTAATATTACAATTACTAAGTCCATAGTAGAACTGCAAAATCCCTGTTTTTTGAATAAGAATGATCAAGCTTAACAGAACCTTACTATCATCATCTTCTTTTTTTATAACTGAGATAACCCCAATGGACCAGTGGCGCATGGTTAGAAATTCGATGGATAATAGGTCCACTCCTCTACCCTAATACCAATTTTTTTGTCTACAGTAAGGTATGAAACCATGACGTACACCTTACTCACACATCACTTGTTGCACTCAGTCTTACCACTAGACCAAAGCCTTGGAGAAATCATCTATCCTAATATACATTTTTTCTCCTTCTTTGAAGCAAGCCACTTCCCTTAGAAAATTGTTCCAATTACCTAACTAAGAAAAATTGGCCATCTTTTTGCAAAGTGTGCTTGATCAACTGTAAAACCACACAAAGTCAGCTAAGGTCACAACTTATAGTGTCCACAGAACCTGTAAATGTTTAACCACATTAGATCTATCACTCAGTCTATGCCAAATTATTCATGGCTTTGTTTGAAACGGAAATCATGGATAATTGGAATGCTCTTCCACTAGGTGGATAAACTCTTCAAGTATATCATTCAATTAATTGACCTAATTTCTGTATTGAGGTCAGAGTTAAAAGTTTTATGTAAACAAAAGCTGGGTCTAAATTGGAGATGAAGTCAATTGTTTGATAATGAATGATAATCAAGAGAACTTAAGTCATCCTTAGCATGGTCATTGTTGAGTGTACATGAGAAAGAGACATAACCTCAGCTCTTGGAGAAGGCAGGACAAAAACCCCTAATCCATTCTTAAGGAGAAAATGTATTTGGGTTTTTTAAAGGGATATTTTGGCCCTACATTAGTTTTTTCCTTGTTGGAAGAAACAAAAAATAAAAATATGATTTGAGTACAAAAGGACGCACAAAACCTAATAATGTAGAGTATACTATGAAGACACGTGTTCAACCTAGTAAAACGGCATCATTGGTTCATATTTTAGAGGAATTTATCTTAGTAAGGAGGAGAACCTAATTTCCAAAGACTTAGATGCATTATTTAGCAGCACAGTCGAAGTGATTGAATGAAAACCACATTGACAAATAAACACCTTATAAACATTTGGTTTACCAAGTTGATTAGCTTCTAATTACCATTTGCACTTATGAAAACATGAGTAGCATTTAGTCCAAAACGAATGTTAGTTTTTTTACCCTCAGCTCTAGCCAAATCACTCTGTTTCAGACAGGGCAGAATGCATACACCCGTTATCACTCCAACAACAATCATTTCTGCATGTAAAGCGTGTATACTAGTATTGACACGATAATTAGACCCGACAATCCAAGGAGTAAATGCTTTATAGTCACATTCTCTCCGCATACACAGTAATCATTTCTTATCTTTTTTAGTATTAGATAAAAACAACTAATTTCCTTTTTTGGCTATGTTGGCTATGTTGTTTATATAGTTTTAGTTTACTTATATCTTTGTCCTTAATCACCTCCTTGTTGTCGACTTATCGTCGTACTTCAAGCTGTTAATTTTAGTTTTACTCATCTCTTTGTCCTAAATCATCTCCTTATTACTGTCAGTACTTCAAGCAGCAATCTCACCCACGAACAAAGCTAAATCATCAATTCATATGATTAAATAGTCTCAACTGATCTATTAATCGGATAAAAACGCTAGGTTGATTTCTTTCCATCTAGCTATCTGGTACCTGTCGCTGGTGGCACTGCGTGCAAGATTGCCAAGACACCACGGTTATCAAAAAAGAAAACTATCTACTATCAAAAAGGATTTGTTTGGGTTCCAAAGTTACACTAATTTACTGGATCAGAAATTAAGACAAACATGTTATGTGCATATATAGCAGATTCAACCCAATCAAAACTAAATCACGAGAAATTATGGAAATCAACAAACCTCAAAGGGCGTGACAATAACAAGAGCTTCAAGCACACCAGCACCAAAACCAGCCATCAACCGACCTTGCGGGCTAAGCTTACCCGTTTCCGAGTCCTTAAAAGCTGTCTGAAAAACCGCATTTGAACCCATACGCAACGCATACTTGAGAGTCAAATGAGTAGCGAATGGCGTCAATCCTTTCCACAAAGCCCTTACACCTTCGTTATTAACAATGGTAGAACCGCAGTGGACAATCCCCTTGTAAGCACCGGCCCGGTCCAGTTGAAGCCGGGTTTTGATAACGTCGATCGGTTGCAAACAACTGGCTTCAACGATTCCACCTAATGAGCCAGAAATGGCCTTCATATACGGTGGAATCGTTTTCTTGCTCCTTGAATTCTCTTCCGCCATTGAAGTTGATGAAGCAGAATGAGAAAGTATAAACGGCGCCGAGGTTTATTGGGTAACGACCTTCTCCTCTGCTTCAGTGGACAAAAAAGAGACGTGATGACATTGCATAAATTTTTTCTTTCTTTTTACTTTTCTTTAGATCTTGATTCGAAACTCACTAATATTTAGCACTAATATTTAGGGACGTTTCGTCATACAATATAAAATTATAATATGAAATTTTGTGAGATATTGAAATTTTGTTTAAATATGTCATTTAAATTTATTTCAGTTATTTGTATTAAAGTTTGATTAAATTTGAATATCCATTTGAGGAAGCACTCTTTGCGGGATTTTTTCCCGTATTCAATGGTGGTTAGTGCTATATTAATTTATTCGGAAACACAAGTGGACCTTATAATGTTTAGTTGTCCGCTTTGAATTTTAAACGTGTATATATGAAATAATAATTGATATTTGGAGAAAAAAGTAGTTAACATGAACGTAGTAAATATATTAATTGAAGTAAGGTACTCATTCATTAGATAAGTAATTAATGAGGTGAATTATGAAAAAACAAATTATTATTGTCTTTTTAAATTTATTAAAAGTAAAAATTAAAATTTGTTTTTGAAATAATAAATAAATTAAATGAACTGTATTTTCTTTTTCGCCTTTTTTTTTGGTCGTGGATTACGTTGTTTACTTATTCCCTTCTACTTTTTTTAATATGTATTTTTGAAAGACGGAGTCCTTCATTATTATTTTTTTATTTTTGGAAGACTGAGTTTTTCGTTATTATTTTTAGGAAATCGATTCACATTTTTGGCATAGTCAGCTTGTTGATTTTGGGTCGGTTCTAGGCAAAAATTGAGGTCATTTGTCAATTATGGTCCTTGATTCTGATTATTTTTTTAGTAATAAAAATGAAGAAAAATAATTAAATATTCCTCATATTGAGACGTGGATATCTCGATTTTTTAAGAAAATTCAAGTTCATTGTCATATAATTTTCACTAATTTAGCATTATAATTCTTTGTCCCCTTCAGAAAACATGAGTCAGATGGCTACTACTTTGTCATGCACTTTGCTTCACTTTATTTTTTAGACACAGCATTGTGTAACTCCAACAATTCTGAAATAATTGAAAGTCCAAAAATCCACCGAGACTAACATAATAAGTTGGAGATATAGAATATCTTTCTTTTTTTCATTCAACTCTCTTTTACCATTTCAACCTTAGTTTTCTCATCTCTCTTTCACCATTTCAACCATACTTTTTTAACCGTGCATACAAAATAAAGATTTTATTTTTATACAAGTCCAAAAGCTAAAAGGGCCCCTTTTCCCTCTAAAATGCACAAATAGCCAGTTGTTTTGTTAATTAACTAAAATGAACAAATCGCTCAACCTTGAACGAGATATCTCTTTTGGTTTAACTGACGACACATAATCATCTATTTCTTTTCCATATCTCACTCAGTAGTCTATTGAGCAATTTATACTTGAACTTCTTTTATTCCTTTTTTGCCTGCCGCTCAAACTTAAAATTAGGTGTAAAATTTCGCTTATTTTATCCACCTCAAATTTTACTTATATTAAGTAAGAAATTTTGGTGTAATTACCGCCATTGTTGAGTTAATGAAGATTATGCACTTTGAACTTCAGTTTAGGCTAGCATCATCAACACCATCAATTACAACTATTAACAATTATTGCTAGCACCATCACCTTATTTCGAAATTTTTGTGACCAAACTTATTTTCAAAATTTGTCATGCCAACTAGGGCATCTTTACAGGAGAGATTCAGTACAGAAATCACAAAAGGGAAAGAGAAAAAGGATGAAGCATTGATAATCAAACAATGCAACACAATTGAGTCATACAATACCAAATCCTCAAATGATAGTGTAACTTTAAGCATTTGTCTTCAAACTACTTTACAAACTGAGCTAAATTTTACTACATTCATTCCATTATTTGTGGAGAACACCAAGTTACAAAATCACCGGTCCTTGAAAGACTGCGAAGCATAAATTGGGAAATAAATAAGTGTTAGTCACTAGTTCAACAGTATTTATACTTTGATTGAAAAAGATTTAGCATTGTTACCTCAAAATTTTTAGACACATCCTTCACCTGATCAGCAATTTCTTGCCTCTTTTGCTGAGCTGCAAGTGCCAAAAACAAATGGTTACAATGGCCTGAAAGATTCACGAGAACAGGGAAAAAGATGGAAATAATAGTTACCCATTTTAGATAGATCCTCCATTCTCTTTGATGTCCTCACTGCAAATCTTTGAAAACTAGCGCTGAGATGAAGAGAAAGAGGCCTTTTAGTGGGTATATTCAGAAGATAACATCTCAAGCATTACCCAAATTGCTCAAGTTACTTCATTTTATTATATTTTAGCTCTAAGAATCAAAAAGTATATACAGTAAATTGAAGATGTTAGATGTAACACAGTATAAAATAAATTTTGAAAAAAGACATTTCACACATATAGTTCTCTTCTTGACCAGTACCCACCAGTAGAATAGATATGAAATTCCTTAATCTCCTACAAGTTTGGCCTTCAGAATATATTACTGACTGTTAAGTTTTGGAACCACTAAGATGGCTACAAGAAATAGTGGCAACAGAAGACTTTAATCCATTAGGCAATCGCTTATTTAAAGCTAAGCTAACCATAACTTAACAGATTCCTTATTCTTTGTTTAGTTAGAACTGCACAAAAATGAAAACCGCCTTTGCCTTTGCTTGTAGTTGCATAGCAAAGAGACATGGAATCAAACGCACTATAACACAAGATTGACATATATGACAACACACAACAAACCACCCCAGAATTGATGAAAGATCATATTTCTTCCGGTCAAAGCAAAAGGCATCATATGCAAACAAATACTTGTAAGAAGAATCACTTTCTCAACAAGGCACCAAGTATAATGAAGATAGCACAGATTTTGAGCTATCACACTGATATGGTCTCACAACCATTACAAACATACAAAATTAAGATAAGAAGATGACCAGGCAGCCTTGGATCATCATATGTTTAATCATCGAATCACAATCATCTTAACAATCACTAGAAACCCTAATGATGTTAACACAATTACGTTGCAAAGAGAAGTCGAACAATAATCCTACACAAAGGCCATAAACACAAATAGCCTCAAAATAGGAAACCCTAATGATGTTAACACAATTGCTTAGGGAAGATGAAAAAGGAATAGCTTCAGTCTGTTAAAGAGTTTTTAGCAAAAGAATTGCTATCATCTAGTCAATCATTACAAGCCCAAGGAGTCATCATCAGCATGCATGCGATATTAGAACATGTAAAGATCAATGCGGTATAGAACACGTAAAGATCAATAACAGACGCAGTCCCCTAGTATGTTTCCAGCTAAATTATATTTTTTGGGGGTCATTGTAGGCTATGCATCACCAACAAATCAATGACAACCTTCCATACAAGATAAATCCATCTTAAGGTTCCTCATATTGACACACATCTCCCAAAGGTCAGAGGCGGACCTACATTGTGAGTCATGTGCACCCGTTAACCACGGAAAAAATCATATGTATACAAGTTTATATACCTTATGTACAGTATATATTGATTACTAGGCACCCTAAACTACAAATGATGTTTGGGGGAATTGGTCTAGGTGAGTTTCCATGTGTTTTCTTAGCTGGGTTCGAATCCTTGCACCTACAATGAGGGAGCTTATATTTTACATTTTGAGGTTAAAAATGTCCTAAACAGACGGAAAAGATTCAAAAATTGTGGCAAGCAGGATTTGAACTCAGAACCTTGTTGGGATTAAGTATAGCCCTATGCCAGTGGCACCTAAGGTGCTTTTATTAATTTCAGTTGTATCATGTTTGTTTTATTTGCAGACTCCACTTTGTGGGATTATGGATTATACAAGGTATATTTTTGTTATATTATGTTTTATTTTGTATATACACATACAAACAAGGCGGCAATCAGAGATGGATTAGTTGCATATTACCTCATATAAAAACATAATTGACTATTAAGAGAAATTCAAACTTGGAGCATCAAACAACAGAACTTTTGACTTGATCAATAATCATATGATATGATCATTAATCAAGAAAAAATTGCAGTGCAAAAAAGGGTATAGACAGTTCTTTTACAGGAGAATATATGCACGAAATTGATTACGCGAAGTCATACGAACTCTCGAAGTCATCATCCCTCCCCTCCCCTCAATATCAGAGAAACATTAACCAAAATAGAATTAACTACCTGTTGGAGAGCCCGTTAACGATCAATTCATTGGCGACATAAGAAATGACCCTATGAATGAAATTTCCTCCACCAGCCATGGCTGAGATTGCACAACTATACACAAATAAGAAAACAAATCAATACACATATACAGAAATATGAAACTCATACAGTTTTCGCTATAATTGAAAAATCTCCGAAGATCGAACAATAGATTAAGTAAGAAAATCGAACAGATCGAAGAAACCCTAACCTGGGAAACGAGATATCGCCAAATCTGAAGGGGAAGAACTTTAAAGAGGGAAATAATGCAGGGAAATTGTATTTATAAGGTAACTGGACAAGTGGGCTATGTGGCCCAATTAACGATGGGTGCCAGCGGCCCAGAATAACGTCCTTCAACAACAAAAAGTAGTTGAAAATATCTACATTAATAATAAAAAAATAAAAAATAAGATAAAAATTATATTTTTGTAACATAATATAGCATAAGGCATGTAAAAAAAATAAATATAACATAAGGCATGTCTTATGTGGCTTAATTTCTACGAAACTTATTTTATAATACTAAGTTCATATAAAAGTTTCTTTGAAAACAAACATGCTTTGAAGCTTGAGCAACTTGGCCATCCATGTCAAGGGTTTAAATTCTATTCATTTGTATTTTGTGTTAGAGAAAAGAAGTTAGCATTGTTCAAAAATCGTCTCAAAAAAGATTTTGTTTCACTTAAATATTTTCTGAAATTAGTATTAGTTAGTTAGTAGATTATATTTTCGAATCAATTAATTTATAATTATTTTATTTCGTTAAGATTAAAAAGCTTATTAATTAATCTTATTTAAATTCTAACCGAATTTAGTAAATTTGGTTACGTTCTTAATTAGAATTGACCATAATTGAAACTGATGTGCCATGTCCTAATTTGAAATCTAACCCTTTTATTGTAACTGTAGTTATTTTGTTACCTCACTTTAAACTCAACTTTCAGACCAAACTCAGCAGACCCAATTCATTTCCGTTTATATAATAAGAAAACGAATGCCGCGTGTCAATAAAGACCGCCACGTCATCCATTTAATTATTATTATTATTATTTTCAAAAGACCTAGCATTGGAAGTCTAGTGGAATTTGGATCCACTGGGTTATACGTGAACATTGGAATAATTATTTCTTGTATTTTGAAGTGGACAAGAAAAATAAAATTATTGCTACAAACGAATAAATTTTTTTAAGTCCATAATGTGATAATGTGGCTGACTCGTTCTGCGTTTTTTTTTTTAAAAAATAATCTAATTTTATATAAAAAAAAACTATTGCTATATAAGTGGAAAAAAATATTGTTATATAGTAGTAATTAAGGTACTTGTTCTTCTCGATCGATCGATAGTGTATAGTACACTAATCATGCACATGTTATTTTCTTAGTATAGTTTTGTGCCTTTCATCCTTTACCAATTGTGCTGCAATATTGGGAAAGCTCATATTTTCTGTGTTAATAATTACTCTCTATCCCAATTTATGTGACACATTTCGAATTTCGAGATTCAAACAAGTCTATCTTTGACCGTAAATTTTTCCTATATCTTTTAATATTTTGAATTATCAATTATTGAGACTTATAGTACTTTTTATGTAGTTTACAAATATATAAATTTCATTTTTAAAAAATTGAAAATTTAATGAGCAAATTCTCGGTCAAACTTAAACTGTTTGACTCTCGAAAAACGAAATGTGTCACATAAATTGAGACAAAGGAAGTAGGTTTTTTTCTATCTTTAGGCTAAAATCATGAAGAGAGGTTTGAGACTTGAGAATGGCACTCAAGACAAATAGTTTTTGTACTAGTTAAATCTTTAAAATAATTAGAACCATTTTGGACATTTTTATAATCTACTTGGTTAAAAATTATGTTAATTTTTCACTTCAAACTAAAAAATTGAAACAATTCTTCTTCTTTTTCAGATTTTTTTTTTCTTCTATAAAGCTTCAACAAGTTATGTCGTATTGTATAACTTAATTCCTACTTAAGGAGACAAGTTCATTTAAGAATCCACAAGTTATGTTGTGTTATATAACTTAATTCTTACATAACTTATGTGTAGCTAGGTAAATCGAACTTATGCCAAACGAAGCAAAAATCTTTAAATTTATACGAAATGAATTAGGTCATAGATATACTATACAACTTATGTTGAATAACTTGATTTTATCTCTAAATTTATGCCGAGCAAATTTATATTGATATAGATAAAAAAAAAACATATTTTGATCTACGAATTTTTGCAGCGGGGTCAACTTGAAACAAAAGAAGCCCAAAACAGATGCTGCTCTGTCGATTCTCACCGAAAGTTTATTGCCAATGTTTCTCGCCGTCGTTAAAGTCAAGGTATGTGAACTCGTAGCGTTTTTATCCTCTTTCATTTTCATTTTTATCTGTTTTTACCTCTAGTTTTCTCTCTATTGAAAAAAAATAATATTTTTCACGGAATTAGCTTCATATATATATATTTTGATTTCACTTCAATATTCTTGATATGTTTTTGAGTTGTGTTCGTGTAGTTGAGTTGAACAAATTAACTTTATTTCCTCGGCTGAAATTAAAGGGAATGGTACATGAATAATTTCCAATTCTTCGCTATATCCTAGTGAAGAACCAAACAATTATGATCCAATCGAGTTTACAAAACTTAGGGAAAAAGTCCAAGACTAATGGAAAGTTGTCAAACTAACCTAATGATCGACAGAAAAGACTTTTTCGCATTACTCCTACTCGTACGCCGAGAGAAGGAAGAAATCCATAATTTTTATCCCTTGACTTTGGGTGGAAAAACCTTTTCCGGAAAATCCGAAGAAAATCAAAGATATAACTAGTAGAGTACAAAAGATAGTACCATCTAAGTCACTATATCGACCAAGAAAGAAAATGACATATTAGTTAGCTTTATATATCGAAGAAAATGAGTGGACTAAAGTCAAAATTTAGAAAAAAGAGATACATTTATTCAATAATATATATTATTGAATAAATAAATAAATAAATATATATATATATATATATATATATATATATTATTCTCATAAATTCTAAAAAATTATTGTAATTAATTATAATTTAATAATTAATTTTTTCTTTTTCAATTGACAATATAACATTTTTTGTAATATTTTGTAAGAAAATAATAAACATATATAAATTATTGTATGTTACATAACAACACAAATATTTAAATATCTTTTATTGATTATAGTTTTGAAAACTTTTTCAATAGAATCAATTATTACATATACTGTCAAGATTATTCTAAAAGTGCTTAAAAATGAAATTAAAATTTCACTTCATTGCATATGTCAATTAGAGTATCATTTTTTATTTATATAATATTTCATAATATTTTTAAATACAAAAACCAATATTATAATGATTGTTATAATTCAAGACATTCGAAGTTACAATTTTTTTTTAATTTGATTATTTGATAATCTAATTAGTTTGAGCTTGAAATGTTTTATTGAAGACAATCTTACAAAGTCAATATTAAAACATGGTTGATTCAAATTGAAGTGAATTAGAGAAATTACGAAATAAAAAGTAACTGTAAATTTAATTGTCTATAATTTTTAATTATAAATACATCAATAATAAAATTTCAAAAAGATTAGCAGCAAACATTAATTTTTTTTTCAAAAATTAGTACTGCCTCCATTCCTTCTTGACAACTATTTTAGAACAAACATTTATTGTATAGGTAACAATTAAAAAGAAACGAGGGAGAAGTAACAATAATTGGACATAATTAAGAATATTTTGACACATAATTTTTTTATTAAATGAATAGTAAAATTTAGAAACAAAAATTAATGAGCATCTTTTCTTCTTTTTTTCTTCGTACCCATCTATTTGGTTGTTCTTTTAGAGAAAAATGATTTTGTTTACTTCTACCTCTCGTTTTAACATTTCATATGATGTAGTGCAACATTTTAACAAAATCACATTAATTTAACTAATAAAACTTATCACTCGTTTGGTTAATTAGGGCTTCAAGTAAAATTTATTACACTTCGTACACTCCCAAGAAAGAAAATTGAGTGAAATTTGTTAAATTTAACTTTTAAAAAACGATTGATTCACATTTTAAGTTTGTACTACTATAAGATTAAGGGCTAACTCACTTGGTGAATTATCCGTCTTTCATGAGGTGGAGGATTTTGTACTACTATAAGGTTGAGGGCTAATTCACTCAATGATGAAGCTAGAAATTTTATTAAAGGGAGAAAATATATATTGTGTTATTTGGGATTCAAATCCAAAACTTTTTATTTGAATGGACATTCATAACCATTGTGTCAAAGGCATAACTCTTGTCAAGCATGTCCAACTTTAAATATATATCTTTTAAGTGCAGAATTTATCATATATATATATAACTTAATTTTCCAACAAAAAATGTTCAGTTGGACACCTGGGTGGGTATAGCTCCGCCTTTGAACTCACTTGGTGAATTATCCGTCTTTCATGAGGTTGGAGGATTCAAACTCATCAGTAGTTAGTAGGTAGCATCCACCTACCCACTCCCTTCCCTTAATGTAATAATAATAATAATAATAAAAATATATATAAAGTCTTATTACAATTCAATCCTCATCAATAAAATCAACTATATAATATGGTATTTTAATGCAAAGGATTTCTTTTTTGGCTCATTTTAACAATTTTCCATATAATTCATCATAGATTGAGGAATGTGCATCAATTTTGTACTTAGATGATTGTGTAATGTTAAGGACAGTGACATAAACTTTCATCCTCTTGATCACACTTGGCCATGCTACATATTCGAATTGAAATAATAAAACGTTATACAAAAGCTAATAAAATAAATTGTTCACGATGATAAATCAGACAACAAACATAAGTAGAACAACATGATCTTCATCATATCTTTGTTTAGACCAAATCCTTAATATGTGATTCTTTCATTTTTAACTAGAAATTTTAAATTCAAATATTCAGATCAAAGAAATTATTTATATAAAATATGTTTTTCTAATATAGCGTAAACAATATAAATCTAAATTAATTGAGTGAGATATCATATGATTATGATTTGTATTATTGAGAAAAACTGAGTTGGGATAAGGACAAATGGAGACGATATTTTAGGAGGCTAACAATGGATCCACGTAGTCATGACAAGAGGCCTTGTAATTCATATACACATGAAATTACTTGTACACTCCCTATTTTTTTTTTATCTATTTAAAGGAAAATATTTTAAAAATTTAAAAGTGTTCATAAAAGAAGAATGGTTCAGTACATATCTTTTACAGAATAATTATATAATTTACATAAATCAAATACTAGTTATTATGATTTATGAATATATATTTAATTTTGTGCATTTTTAATATTTACATATCTTCATTAATTTTTCGATACCATCATTAAATGAATAATAATAGTAAGAAATCAAATAAGAAGTATTAGATTTATGATCAATTATTTGAAATCAAATATTACATATTATAAATGTAAATTCGATTTTGTAATGTTTTATATATTCTTCGTTAAATTTCTGACTTTATCACCGTTGTAAGAAATCAAAGACAAGTGTAAATGAGAATTTAGGAGGCGAGTATTAATCCACGTAGCCGTGACAAGCTCTTCACTATATGACAAAACCCACCGATTTAACCCCAACCCCCTTCATGAAGACTAATCTATGACGTGTCAACACATCATTGGCTCTTCGTTCTTCAGCCTTCTAATTATGATCTTCAATTTTATTAAGCCAAGTAGGATTGCCAATTGGCTTAACCTATATATATATATATATATATATTCTCTCAATATGATCCTCTCTAATCTATAATTAGTTTTCATTGTTTAATTAATAACATCCTTATTCTTCAAGCATCCATTGAATCATTTCCCACTAAGCAAAACCAACAAAAATATTCAACAAAATTCATTCCGATTATAATAATTGTCTGTCTAGTCAAATTTCTATAATTAACTTATTTTAAAAAAAAAATAAAAAATAATAATAATATATATATATATATATTTATTTTTTAATTTTTTTAATTTTAAAATTTATATTTAACCAATTAATTTAAAAGGCAACAATGATAATATCTTAGGAATAAGCATCGACTAATTTTGTTTCAGCAAACCTGAATATATAAAGAATGCAAGCATTATCAAGAGTGATGAAGCTTTTGTCACAAAAGAATTTTTTTTTAATTAAAAAATACTTATTTTATCTCAAAAACTTAATTAAAACAAGTATTTTTAATCTTTCAAAACTTAACCATTCAAATCGCAAATTACAAAACTTTCATAGTAACTCAGTTGGTTAGCTACAGAACTTTCGATTTCCCACGTCGGTGTCATTACCTCTAAAACAAAAAGAAATTTCACAAACACCTCTTTTCATTTTTCTTCTTATAAATAGAAACACAACTCCTCTCTATCTCCCCCTCTCTTCTACTTCTATTTAATTTCTTCTATAAAAAGAAGATTATAACCAAATTATGCCAGGAGGATCATATAGAAGTAGTAGTCATGATGATAATTCCTTTGAGGTGTTTCTAGAAGGTTGGTTAATTAGACAAGAACAATTTCTAAATGAACTTGTTGTAGCACAAGATACTTTTGATGATCAAGAATCACAAGAAAATGATATGAGAGACCTTATTTCTAGAGTTTTAGCTCATTATCAAGAATATTATGAAGAAAAATCAAGAATGACTTATAGGAATGTTTTCAGAGCCTTTTCACCTACTTGGTTCTCTCCGCTTGAAAGAAGCTTCTTATGGATCACAGGGTTCAATCCCGGCTTAATTTTCAATCTGGTAAATTATTGAACTGTCTGATCATCTCATCTGAATATCTGACTTATTATATATGCTTATGTGTCATTTATAAATGATTCTTTATATATCAAATAGAATAGATAGAATTGTATGATTATTACATCTAAATATTGACTCATATACATGCTTATATGTCATTTATAAAAGATTTGCTTTTTAAAAAATAATCACTTTTTATATATCAAATCACATTGTGTGATCATCTAACGATTTGACTTATTATACATGCTTATGTATCATTTATAAATGATTTTAAAAAAATATAATCACGCTTTATATTATATATCATATACAATTGTGTGATTATCCTATCTAAATATATACAATTGTGTGATTATCCTATCTAAATATTTGATTCATTATATATGCTTATGTGTCATTTATAAATGATTTTTTTTTTAAAAAAGATACTCTTTATATATCAGATCGAATTGTGTGATCAGCTTATATGAATATTTGACTCATTATACCTGCTCATGTGTCATTTACAAATGATTTTTTTAAAAATAAAATCACTTTCCATATATCAGATCGAATTGTGTGAATATCTTATTTAAATATTTGACTCTATTTGTCATTTACAAATGATATTTAAAAAAAATATTTACTTTTTATATATCAGATCGAATTGTGTTATCATCTTATCTAAATATTTAACTCATTATACATGTTTATGTGCCATTTTGATATTATTTTTTAAAGAAAAAAAATACTAATCACTTTTTATATTTTTTTTCCTTGTTAACGTGTCTCATCACTACTTTTTTTTATGTCATCGAACTAATTAACATAAAAACCATACGGCGCAAGCACACGTTTCACGTATAGTTTTAATTTTTTTATGAGCTAAGCACGTATTATCTAATTAATGCGATAGAATTTAAAAGGTGGAGTCAAAAGGCTCATACGGTGCGAGCAAATCCTTTTATCATCCGTTCTTTTTTAGTCGATCTAAAAAAATAATGATACATTTTTATTTAGTAAATATTTGATAATATTATCAATATATTTCATGTTACATCTCATTTAATTATTTTTTATAAGAATTCCACAAAAATGTACTTTTTGAAGGAGAGGTTTAATTTTTTTTATATTTTTTAAACTTCATATACATTCAAACTAAATTGAGATAGAGGGCTTATAAAAAAAAATTTATAGGTTGGGTTGATGCTTAACTTAGGACTTTTATATGTTTTGATATCTTAGATGTATGATATTTGCGTAAGTTTGTAAGATGTTTAAATTGTCTTACAATTTTTTTTTATAACTAGGTATTTGATAAGCTCGAAATGGTTATAAATTATTTACTTATAAGCTAAAGTCGGTCAAAATCATAAGTTGATTATTTTTTCATCAAAATATTTACTTCTCTATTTCCATGTCCTTCCATATAAATCTTGTAAGTCGTTATAAATTAAATATCACCATCAACTTATGATGATTTCTTAGCTTATAAGTAATTTTTAGTTTGATCAAATTATTGAATTTTTAATACCTTATTTAATTTCTAAAATACATTTTCCAAAACAAAATTTTAACTTCTCCCTTGCATATCCGTTAATCATCCTTTTCCATAAAAAATTACTTTCAAATTTATAATTTTTTGGTAAAGAGGCCAAGAATATATTAGTCATTCTACTTTTTTTTTAAAAGCTTCTCATCACTTTTTATCGAACATGTAATTTATAAAATTAATTTTAACACTTACAATACTTATCAAACACATAATATTTATCAGTTAATCTAAACGAGTTCTAATAAACTATGTGATACATCTAAAAACTTCAAGTTATCATAGGTGTACTTCAATTACATATTTATTTATTTAATTATATTTTCTAACAGGTAACTGATTCCGTA